>NC_137466.1:121173764-121711587 GCF_964235325.1 Thermobia domestica | reverse complement strand
TGAGGGAGAAGGCGTGCCAGCGCTGGTGGGTGTGTGCATAGACGATGATAGTGGAAAAGCATTGTATTGAGAAAATCCTTGTCTTATGTGTTGCACAACTGTGGGAGAGAGACTAAATGCCATCCAAACCAAGTACCGTGAGTTATGTTAGATTAGATGAGGTTTTGTTAGATGTTCCTCTTCTTTTCTGTGTTTCAGTTCGTTTCTACACTTACGACAAACTGTTCACCTGTTGAGTAGACCATGTCTTTCACTCAATTTCAACAACTGACACTTTGTACAACTCGATAAAACTCTCACACGATATGTGACAATTTTGTCATTTACGCACCATTTCCACACTGTCTTTTCCATAAATCATAACAAGTGTACCTTTCTGTTAAACAGTCCTTTGCGTCCCTATGTATAGTAGCGCGTGCAACATCAAAAATAACTATCAACAATAAATATTTTCTTAACTTCTATTGTTCCCCTTACCAGCATTTTACTCACTCTTCCTCACAAGCCAAAATGAATTCTCCAATTCATCTGCTAAATTTTCTGAAATTGGTCCGGCGATACAGCAGTTAACGCGAAATTAATATCGTAGACAGTCTTCTGTCATATGTAGCCTACTCATTTTAACCGTATAATTATCATTTTTATGACGCTGTATTGTAAATTGCACCGACGCCTGCCCTGTAGCTGCGTACAGATTTATAATATTCTTGCAAACTTCAATGTCATAAACAAAATATTTACATACATGCTATTAGTATTATATGTGATATCTCGCATGCTATTAAAACGATTACTCGTGTGGAGAACATGCACAGCGGTGTTACCTTATACATCGTATAATGTAACATGGCCCGGAAGTTTTGGGCAACCAGTGTATATATGAATTTAATATTTATTAAAATTTTATTTTTAATATATAATTAATCAATGACTTGATTTGAAGTAGACCGCAAAAATTTGCGTTAAGTTCCTTGAACTAATGATTTTAGTATATTTAGAGGGAAATATATAGTAATATCTTTACATTGAATAATTATTCGTATATTTAGCTAAAATATAATATTATTTTAGGAAATAAGGTAATTTCTGGTCGTATTTAGTCCTTTCCAGTCAATTTTCTTTCATATTTTTGGCTTTGGGGATCTTCGAAAGAATTCAAAATTTTTATTTCAAAAATCTTCTTTAAAATTTTTCATTTGTAAAGTCAGCCATAGTAGCTTCTTGGAGCATCCCTTTGTTTAATCTAAATTATCTGTGATTGGATCTTCCGCAATCACAGGTGTGGTTGAGATTTTTCGGCTTCTTTGATCTTGATAGATACACCTATCATCGTATAGTTACGTCACAATGAACCTCCAATTAGGGATCTTCTTCCCATTGTCATTGTCTTTACCGGAAGCGGTGTTTAGTGATGGACGTACGATAATCTCCGTCCATAAAAAAAAACGTGAAAACAGAAGTATTTAAAGGTTACGACACAAAATAATTGATACCTTTGATGTCTTTGGGCAGTCTGGGTATACTGAGAGTGTTTTGCTGTGCTCAATGGACGATGAAGCTACAGTTGTGAGAGCAAAATTCATACGTCAGGGTGTGAGTGGTTGACGTAAGCCATTGTGTTGGTGCAGCTCAGTCGCCTGGATTCGAAGGAGGATTCCCATACCTTTTTTTGAACACCGAAAAACCGCTCAGTTATAGCGGTGGTGTAAGTTATTTCTTCAAAATTACCAAACCCGGACTAATCAGGTAGGAGAGGAACTAGTATTCTATTTTCCATGGAGGGAATAAACGAATAAGTGTGTAAGCAGAAAATCCAAGTAGTTGTTTTCGGACGTACTAACCTGCAAAATTTCTATATTATCGGATTTCGTCATGGCTTATTCTTTTAGTGTTGTGATGTTTTATAAAATGTGCTAAACGCTGCGTAGTTTTCCCTAAGTTATACAATGTACAAAATCTGCGAGGTGACGTAAAACACTCGTTCAATGGAGGGGGGTAAAAATTGTTCTTTTGGAGTTTCAGTGTGGATGTTTGTTACCAACAGTCCAAGAAATGTGTGTACTCTCGAGAACATACATTTCACCCCCAAAATTATATTTTGAATATGTAATCTCATATATTCTTTTTTTTTTAATTTATTATTTTTCCGTACTGCTATATTACCTAATTAAATCCATTCTCTGGTTTGTGCTCACCTTCACTGTAGTTTGAATATGATGAGACAAAATGTATACAAAGTTTCGGCTCACATTGATAATAAGGGTGCTTGCAACTATCGGCAATGGGAGATGCTCGTCAGCAATAACACGTTCGTTGTGTATTTTGAATTCCTTTTACCAGAAACCAGAAATTCGAATTTTTAAGCACATAGTTTAAGACTTTTTTTTTTAATTTTAACAATATACTAAAGTAGAGCTGAATGGTCGACGTCCCATACGTCCTCGGTAAGAGGCAGGGTGTGTGCTATATTATTAATCTGTTGAATAAAGTGATTTTATATGTTTAGTTTAAGTTAGTTAGATAGTTAGGCTAGGGACTACGTTAAGTGTACTTTCTTTTCAGGTAGATGTATCTAGTGTATGTATTATCTCAAAGGAAAATGTTTTGTTGTGGGAATCAAAGTGGATGAGGTCTGAGCTCATACAAGGGAGGTCACCTTGTCGGTATAAATCCTCCGCGCTGACCCCACCTCCACAACGGTATCTGAAGAGAGAATACTAAGAAAAGAAAGTAAAGCATGTAGCACACAGCCGTAATAAGTGATACCTGTGTAGTACAAGGCTCATGTGGTGATGGTAGTAAATGTCCTTATTTTCAAAATGTTTTTTTTTTTTCCTAAACCAAACGTATGTAGAATTGTTCATGATATGTGAAGAGAGTATGTAATGCAATGATGGACTTACCCATTCAGCTATGTCAAGAATTTTCCTCAATTTCCAACCTTTGCGATTTTTTTTTTTTAAATGTATTCTCCTGTTATTTCTTATCATACAGAAAGTTAGTGTAATAAAGTGTGCGAGTCGAAACAAAATCTTTCATTGTCCAGTGCAAAGCTAATTATTTTAAAACTATGTCGTAAAGTAACTTCAATAGTATTGTTGGTACTCAGAAAGTAAAGTGTTTAAAGCAGTACGTAACGAAAGTAAATAGAGCGTCTTGAAAACTCACAGAATCGATTTCACTTAGTGTGACCGGGGTTGGAATCACAGACCTGCCAGGAAATTTCACTTCGTTAATAAGATCAACTAACTTCACTTTGGCATTCATTTTTTTTTCCGAAATTCCATCCCGTTGCGCGATTTAGATTTGATTCGAGAATTTTTTTTTTTTATCTGGGTTAGTAAACACAAACATTTAGATTTTCGAAGCATTCACCGTCAGTTTCACTCTTGGGTCAGTGTCTTGTTCTGTCGGGTTGTGGTTTGTAACCTTATCTCTTGATGGGATGCAGGCTATGACCTGCGGATCGGGATGCTGGACTGCGAGTGAGAATGAGGGAGGCTTAGAAATCTTCACATTTTGGGACGATTTGAGTTCTACTTTCCGGAGATGATTGGTGTAGTGGATGGGTCAGTGAGTGTTGACAGCTTGCCCGTCTGGGCCCGGTGGGTTCGCGTTCAGCAATCAGTGACACATTCACGCAATCATAGTCTTAAGGAAAGTGAACGTCATACAGAAACACAATATCAGTATCATCATCATTATTTTATTTTTTTTATTTTTACATTTTTATTTTATTTATTTATTTTATATGACTTTTTTTTTTTTTGTAAAATTGGCGTTCCACAGCCAGGATCTGTTATTTCAATCTTTCGCGAGTGCTAAGTGAATCGTATTGAAAGAGCAGTGTAATGTAATGGGGACTGTTGTGACAAACGACTCCTTGAACGATGTGTAGTCACTCTTGAGTTTGTATATGTGTAACTTGGGGAAAACAATTTATATGAAATGGAGATGTCTGCTGGTAGCAGGTCAAGTACTGAATCCCGTAGCCCGGATGAATATGTGTGTTGTAGTGAGGAAATACAGGGCTTCAGTGTGTATTGTGACGGTTGTTCTGGATGGGTGCATGCACAGTGCTATGATATAACCGACGAGCAGGTAGAAGAATTGAATAAGTGTAGTGAGCCCTGGTTTTGTAAAACGTGTGTGGCCAAACAGCTGACTGTGCAATCGCTTTCCAAGTCACAGGAAAGTGGAAGTGAACGGAACACCGCGACGCACGACACGGGAGAGAAACTCTTACACAACGGTGGAGAGAGTGTCGGAACTGCAGGTTCCCCTGCATCCGTGACAGACCTTGCGAAAATGTTAGAACGTTTTAGTCAAACTTTAACTTTAACTTTGGACCAAAAATTTGAAAAGGTTGACAGTATTATGGACCAAAAATTTGAAAAGGTTGACAGTATTATGGACCAAAAATTTGAAAAGGTTGACAGTATTATGAACCAAAGATTTGAAAAGGTAGATAATAATTTGTACGCGATGAATCAAAAATTTGATATGTTAAAGTCGGAAATGGAGCAAATTGTAAATGAAAGAGTCGAAAATGTAAACAAGGACGTATCGGACCTCCGTAACGAAGTTCGCGATTTATACACTTCGGTGGGGGAATTTCATGATACGATAACAACGCGGGTGGACACCGTTGAGGAGAATCTCCGGTTGTCAGTAGAAAAGCAAAATCGCAGATGTGATCAGCTCGCTAAAGAACTATCGCATCTCGAGTCGAGCACCCGGAAATCTTATGACGTACTCGAGGCTAAGATCCAAACTTTGGTGAAGGATCAGGAGCAAAGTAAACCAGGTCGTGCCGGTCGCAAGCGGTCACGTGACTTTGTTGGTTGTGACGGGGTTGACTCTGACGGAACAGACTCTGACACCCGAGTGGATGTACCAGTCTCTTCGGTTGGGGAGACTCGTACTGTCCCAACGGTGACAGTCTCTGTCTGTCAGCCGACCAGAGTTCACACTAAGAATGTCTGGCCGTTTGACTTAAATTCACATTCGTTGGTTACGAACAATTCCAGTCCCGCCTGTGGGGATATCGTGAGTGGTCAGGTTGCCTCTAGGGCTTTAAATCCTTTATTGACGTGGTCTCAGGCTTCGGTCTCGACTTCCAATGTATGTAGCTTAAGTCATGTAGTGTCCAGTACTGTTGCAGATAGGACTCCTTCGTTTGTTGGAATTCCGGAGGGAGTATGTAGTCACGCAGTGGTATCGATGCCAAGCAACTTACCTTTTGGACCAAATTATACTTCTTATTCGAATTTTGGACAAAATCATAATAATGCAAAGAGCCCTGTGATTGGCTGCAACTCTCCCCTGAATTCCAGCAGATATGAGGGATGTTCTGGAAATAGGGCGTTAAATTTAAGGCTGTCGGAGCTAAATCACTTACCAAACTTCACTGGAGAATATGGTTTGGCCAGGTCTTTTCTTGAAAGTTTAGAACAGGCGTTTAAGATAATCTCTGCGTCGGAATACGAACGCATGGTTTTGGTACCGTGTTGTTTGTCGGCTGGGGCCAAGACTTGGTACCAAACGGTCTGCAAAGACATCAGCAGTTATGCGGACTTTGTGCGTCTATTTAAGGAACACTACTTCTCGGCCAGGATGGAACGCCTGCAGAAGAAATTCATACAAGGAATGAAATTTGACCGGTCCAAGTATAACCGGCTAACTGACTTTGCCTGGAAGGTCATAGCCGAATACTATGCGGTGGCACAACATCCAGATGAGACAGAACTCATTGAAATAGTCCTAGATTGTCTGCCAGCTGGAGATGCTAGATTGTTGCGAGCCGTGGAGCCCAAGAATATCCAGCATCTGATTGTTAAGATAGCCGAAATAGAAGGTCATCCGGAACCTATGGAACCAGTAACAGATAAGAAATTTAAGCGTCTGCACATTCGGCAGGCCAAGATTGGGAAAAAGACCGAAAAGAACGGAAAGGCGCAACAGACTAAAGACACTTCGTCGCAGACGGAGGAGGACGAAGTAAAGAAGAATGGTGATGCCAAGAAAAATGGAAATGGCAATCAATTCTTGGGGAACCGAGGTCGAAGAAGAAATTTTCAGGCTAGAAGACCCTGGCACAACAACAACCGAAGGCAAAACTGGGGGAACGGAAACCAGAATGTTCCATATGTTTCCAATCCTAACTACCAATCGGGAGCAATGAACTTTGGATGTCATCGAGGTGCATCCCAACAGTGCGCGCCGAGTTCGAACCACATACCGGGAGCACAAGCCTATCCGGGATACATGCCGAATTTGCCTCCTGGAGGAGGAGTGGCAACTCCCACATCCACTCCTTCCCCAGCGGTGAACATGGCTATGTCCACTGGTTGGCCTTCACCGTATACGACGTTCATGCCGCCGATGGCGCAGTCATCTGAAGCGAATGGGAATAGTTCGGGAAATGCATGTCGCAGCCCTCATTAGGGGAGAGTGTGGACTGCGATATGAATTCCTCAACTCCCCAAAAAGAAGAAAGTCCGATAACGGAACATCAAAATTTTTGTTTGGCATCAACCTGTCCAGTAGTCAATTTCGAACCTCAAAATTCAAAATTAGATGTTTTGGTAACTTCCGGAATTCGGGGAAACAAATCGGGCACGCCTCTGTTCTCGGTTCGTTTCGTGATAGACGAGAGGGAGTGTGACTCCAGTGCGGAAAGGAGTGTTCTCTTATCCTATCCCTCACCCACTCTAACTTGTTCGGTAGGAGAGTTATCTTTGGTCTGTATCCTAGATTCTGGAGCGGATACGAATTTGCTCTCGGGAGATGCTTGGAGGCGAATAAAAGAGATCTATCCCTCTGCCAAACTTCGACCGAAAACTAATATCTCTTTAAAAGGTTTTGCAGGAGACGAATCATTCCAAGTTAAAGGTTTCCAGATCTTAAACTTCACTATCCAAGGTTGTGTGTTTGAAGTCCCAGTCTATGTTGTCCAGAAATTAAAAGCACACTGTATTTTAGGATTTCCGTTTTTCGTTCGGTATAACCTTTCTTTAAATTGTAAGTCTAAAGAAATTTTGCTTCAGTCAGACTCGGGACAGACCATCTCTATTGACATGGAACAGCAGCATTGTTGCCAGGTTACTGTCGCCGAATTAACTTCAGATAAAGAGGACGACTCTTTGTTTCAGCCATCGGTCACGAAGGAGGAACTTCGGAACTTTGTTTCTCAGAGAACCGATCTCGATTCGGATTCTCAGGAGAGGTTATTTTCTTTATTAGTTCGATTCAGGTGTCTCTTCACAGAGAATCCCCGTATCATAAAGGTCGAGCCGTATAGAATACAGCTTTCCGACGACCTCCCGGTGGTAGGAAAGTTGTATCCTGTACCCATTCATCTTCAAAAAGAGTTTGAGGAGGTCTTAGATAAGTGGGTAAAACTTGGGATTATCGTGGAAGGTCCTTCACCATACAGATGCCCTGTACATATTGTGCGTAAGGCGTCTGGAGAGCTAAGGCCCGTGATTGATTTGCGTGGTATCAATGAGCGTGTGATTGCACCAAAGATTCAGGTCGAGCCGATCTCCGATCTAATCGCGCGAGTCAGTGGTGCAACCATTTTCACCTCGTTGGACTGTACGCAATCATATCATAGTGTCCCGATCCATCCAGACTCTTACAAATATGTTAGTTTTGTTTACAAAGGACGTCAGTATCAAATGACTCGTTTAACAATGGGTTTGAAATCATCACCAGCGGTTTTCCAGTCTGTCATGCACACCTTTTTTGGATTAGAAACCTTCAAAAATTTTCTTATAGTTTACCTGGACGACGTACTTTGTTTTTCATCTTCCATAGACGAACATTTCCAGCATTTAGAAAAGGTCTTCAACACTCTTCGTTCGGCTAACCTTTCTCTCAATTTTCGAAAATGCAACTTCTTCAAATTCGAAATTCCTTTTCTTGGTCATCTTGTTTCAGGATCTTCTGTAAAAATAAATCCTAAAAGTAATGAGGCCATCCGTCACTTTCCCCTTCCACGAACTAAGAAGGCTCTACGGAGATTTCTTGGTCTCGTGGGATGGCGAAAGCGACATTTTCAAAACTTCGCAGGTTTAACTGCTCCATTTTACGATCTTCTTAAGAAGGACCGGAAGATAGAATACTCTTCGGAGTTGTTAGAAAAGTTCAATCACCTAAAAGAACTTCTAAGTAGTCCTCCTGCTCTTGCTCAACCGGATTTCAATTTGGATTTTCATCTGTTCAGTGATGCCTCTGCGGAGTCATTGGCTGGCTACGTGGCTCAATTTCCCCCGGGACAGGATGACCCGGAGGTTATTGCGTACGCGAGTCGGCGAATAAAACCGCATGAGGCCTCCTTGTCAGTTTTCCAGTTAGAATTGGCAGCTGTTCTTTTCCTCTGCGAGAAGTTCTCCTACTTCATTTTGGGTCGACGGACTACGGTCCACTGTGACAATGCTGCAGTCACATATGCTTTTAGTTTGAGAAATCTCGATGCTCGAACTACTCGTCTTCTGCTCAAACTGCAACGTTTCGATCTGCAGTTTGTTCACATCAAAGGCTCTGACAATGAAATCGCTGATCTATTGAGCCGTTATCCTCCAGAAATTCCTGAGGCAGAAGAGGATCATTTTATAAATTTTTTGACCGCGGAGGACGCTGACCTCTTGGATGTCGCGGAACTGAGACGCGAACAGCGGAAAGATCCGTATTGTAGAAAGCTACACGCCATTTGGAAGGATTCTCGAGACAATGACAGGATACGTGTGGAGAATCATTTAGTTTATATTAGAAATTCTCAAAATTCTGTTTGGCTGCTGGTCATTCCTGCCAGCTTGGTGGAAAATATTGTTTCGGCGATTCACAACAAAGGCCATTTTGGTGTGAAGCGATGTTTGTCGTTCGCTAAGGCCATGTTTCACTGGAAAAGTATGCGTGCGACTTTTACTAAGTATATTCAAGAATGCCTTCCTTGTGCACGAACTAAGTACTCGTACAGGGTGATCAGAAAGGAACCCTGCCATGTTGAGGCCTCTGCTTCCTTCGAGAAACAATGCCTCGACCTGGTCGGGCCCCTTCCTAGGAGTCAGGGTTATAAGTATATCTTGTCTATCCTGGACGTCTACAGTCGCTTCGTGTGTTTCTTCCCCCTTAGGACGGCTCACACGAGGGAGATTGTGGCTGTCCTCGAGAAGAGATATTACTATCAACTACCTTATCCTAAGTATTTGGTGAGTGACCAAGGTCCGCAATTCTTGTCGCGCGTCTGGCGAGAATTTTGTCAAAAACATCGAATCAAGCACATACTTACCACGCCATACCATCCTTCCTCCCATGGCATTATCGAACGCAGACATCGTGACCTCCACCGCATTCTCCGCCTCTATTGTAGCGAGAATCAATCCAAATGGAGTACCTTTCTAAAAGCCGCCCAAGATTTGTGTAACCATTCCTGGTGTGATGCACTTGGATGCACACCGGCAGAGCGTTTCCTATGCTACTCTGCGTCCAAGAGCTTCAAGGAGAATTTTATCTGGCCAAAAGAGTCACTTCCTGTCAGTGAAGACAAGAAACTCGTCATATCTAGTCCAGCGACGGTGCCCAAGAAAGAACGTAAACAGCAGAAACATCAGGATACCATTACTGAAGGCTCATTGGTAATGGTTAAAACACATCACGTGTCATCGATACCAAAGAAAATATTTGCCAAGTTTATGGATACCTATGTGGGACCATACATTGTTTCCGCTATAACTAGAAATTCAGCGAGATTACAAAGTTTAAAAGGAGAAAATATTGGCACGCAGAGTTTCGATAATCTCAAATTATTTCGATGCTCTGAAGAAAAGAAGAGAGAGCTGTTGGGAGGTTGAACAGAAACAAAACATAGTCGAGAAAAAAAAGGAAAGAGAATCGTAGGTTAAATTTTGATTAAGGTAATTTTTGTTTGTTTTGAGTCTATTTTTGTGTCCAATTTTCTTTTCGTTCGTTTAGTGTAGTTATAAATTCTTTGTTAGGATTAAGGTCTCTGAAAAATTTTCCAAACATTTCCTATATTGATTGCATTGCATTAGTGTATTTTATGAATAAAATGTTAGGTTAGAGAAAAAAAAAGGAGCTTAACTTAGGACTTCTAAGTTAGTTTTTTTTTTTCCGAAGCTCCCGGAGGATGTTACCTTATACATCGTATAATGTAACATGGCCCGGAAGTTTTGGGCAACCAGTGTATATATGAATTTAATATTTATTAAAATTTTATTTTTAATATATAATTAATCAATGACTTGATTTGAAGTAGACCGCAAAAATTTGCGTTAAGTTCCTTGAACTAATGATTTTAGTATATTTAGAGGGAAATATATAGTAATATCTTTACATTGAATAATTATTCGTATATTTAGCTAAAATATAATATTATTTTAGGAAATAAGGTAATTTCTGGTCGTATTTAGTCCTTTCCAGTCAATTTTCTTTCATATTTTTGGCTTTGGGGATCTTCGAAAGAATTCAAAATTTTTATTTCAAAAATCTTCTTTAAAATTTTTCATTTGTAAAGTCAGCCATAGTAGCTTCTTGGAGCATCCCTTTGTTTAATCTAAATTATCTGTGATTGGATCTTCCGCAATCACAGGTGTGGTTGAGATTTTTCGGCTTCTTTGATCTTGATAGATACACCTATCATCGTATAGTTACGTCACAATGAACCTCCAATTAGGGATCTTCTTCCCATTGTCATTGTCTTTACCGGAAGCAGTGTTAAGTTATGGACGTACGATAATCTCCGTCCATAGGAAAAACGTGAAAGAGAATTAGTTAAAGGTTTCGACACAAAATAATTGATACCTTTGATATCTGTGGACATAATATGGAAGGCAGTGAGTAGGTTGCTGTGCTCAACGGACATAGGATTTTCTGCAGTGAGAGCAAATCTTTCACGTCAGAACCGAAAGTGGTTTGGGGGAAAAGCCATCTTCACTGTCGACTCATGGATGTCAGATCCGATGATTTGATTTTTTGTGCACCGAGGTAGGCTCTCCATCCTCGAGAGCTGGTGTAAAATAACAACAACCTTCAGACGTGGGAGAGAAGTATTCTATATTTTTCCCATGGAATCCAAGTAAGTTATAGAAGATAGCATCAAAATTTTCTGTTGTTTTGGCCACGTGAGAACATGCTAAATTTCTAACCTTTTTCGGATTGGAGTAAGTGTTATGTTATTGGCGTGGTGATGTCCACCAATATGATGTGCTAAACGCTGCGTAGTTTTCCCTAAGTTATACAATGTACAAAATCTACGATGTGACATAAAATACTCGTTCAATGGAGGGGGGGTAAATTTTTTTTTTTTTTTTTTTGGAGTTTCAGTGTGGATGTTTGTTACCAACAGTCCAAGAAATGTGTGTACTCTCGAGAACATACATTTCACCCCCAAAATTATATTTTGAATATGTAATCTCATATATTCTTTTTTTTTTTAATTTATTATTTTTCCGTACTGCTATATTACCTAATTAAATCCATTCTCTGGTTTGTGCTCACCTTCACTGTAGTTTGAATATGATGAGACAAAATGTATACAAAGTTTCGGCTCACATTGATAATAAGGGTGCTTGCAACTATCGGCAATGGGAGATGCTCGTCAGCAATAACACGTTCGTTGGGTATTTTGAATTCCTTTTACCAGAAACCAGAAATTCGAATTTTTAAGCACATAGTTTAAGACTTTTTTTTTTAATTTTAACAATATACTAAAGTAGAGCTGAATGGTCGACGTCCCATACGTCCTCGGTAAGAGGCAGGGTGTGTGCTATATTATTAATCTGTTGAATAAAGTGATTTTATATGTTTAGTTTAAGTTAGTTAGATAGTTAGGCTAGGGACTACGTTAAGTGTACTTTCTTTTCAGGTAGATGTATCTAGTGTATGTATTATCTCAAAGGAAAATGTTTTGTTGTGGGAATCAAAGTGGATGAGGTCTGAGCTCATACAAGGGAGGTCACCTTGTCGGTATAAATCCTCCGCGCTGACCCCACCTCCACAACGGTATCTGAAGAGAGAATACTAAGAAAAGAAAGTAAAGCATGTAGCACACAGCCGTAATAAGTGATACCTGTGTAGTACAAGGCTCATGTGGTGATGGTAGTAAATGTCCTTATTTTCAAAATGTTTTTTTTTTTGACTAAACCAAACGTATGTAGAATTGTTCATGATATGTGAAGAGAGTATGTAATGCAATGATGGACTTACCCATTCAGCTATGTCAAGAATTTTCCTCAATTTCCAACCTTTGCGATTTTTTTTTTTTAAATGTATTCTCCTGTTATTTCTTATCATACAGAAAGTTAGTGTAATAAAGTGTGCGAGTCGAAACAAAATCTTTCATTGTCCAGTGCAAAGCTAATTATTTTAAAACTATGTCGTAAAGTAACTTCAATAGTATTGTTGGTACTCAGAAAGTAAAGTGTTTAAAGCAGTACGTAACGAAAGTAAATATAGCGTCTTGAAAACTCACAGAATCGATTTCACTTAGTGTGACCGGGGTTGGAATCACAGACCTGCCAGGAAATTTCACTTCGTTAATAAGATCAACTAAATTCACTTTGGCATTCATTTTTTTTTCCGAAATTCCATCCCGTTGCGCGATTTAGATTTGATTCGAGAATTTTTTTTTTTTATCTGGGTTAGTAAACACAAACATTTAGATTTTCGAAGCATTCACCGTCAGTTTCACTCTTGGGTCAGTGTCTTGTTCTGTCGGGTTGTGGTTTGTAACCTTATCTCTTGATGGGATGCAGGCTATGACCTGCGGATCGGGATGCTGGACTGCGAGTGAGAATGAGGGAGGCTTAGAAATCTTCACATTTTGGGACGATTTGAGTTCTACTTTCCGGAGATGATTGGTGTAGTGGATGGGTCAGTGAGTGTTGACAGCTTGCCCGTCTGGGCCCGGTGGGTTCGCGTTCAGCAATCAGTGACACATTCACGCAATCATAGTCTTAAGGAAAGTGAACGTCATACAGAAACACAATATCAGTATCATCATCATTATTTTATTTTTTTTATTTTTACATTTTTATTTTATTTATTTATTTTATATGACTTTTTTTTTTTTTGTAAAAAGTACTATTTTGTAAAAGATATGCCCAGCATAAGAGTGTCATGTAATCGTAATTAGGGATACACACGAGACGAGTCGAGACAGGATTCTCCTAACAAAGTTCGAGTCTAGACACGGCTCTTCCAATAGAGAAATATACATTTTTCGAGTCGAGATATCACTTCTACAGCACATTTTCGAGACGAGACAGCCACAAATCTTGTCTCGTGCGCATCCCTAATCGTAATTTAATATATCTTAACTCCGTGGAAGAGGGTTAATTTACTCCGGGGAGGCAATGACCCCATGCGAATTCGGAGTATGGATTTTTACATTCTTTACATTCTGAACATTCCTTGTAAATTGCTAAATGTATTCATTAAGTAAGTTTCAGAGCTACGATGAATGTCTGGAAAGTTAACAACGATTTTGAAAGAAACTAGTCCAGCGCCTATATGTAAATATATCTCCCTGGCAGGACTGAGTAAAATTCCTGAAGAAACTTCTGATACAACGGCTTACTACAGGATTTGAACCCACATCTCCTGATTGTGAAACAAGAATGCTAACCGAATCGCCAGAGGGTGGGGGTAAAAACTTTAAAATTTTAATAATTCTAAATAACTCTAGAACAGAACACACGTAAAGTACCAAGTGATTTTTACCTAACTAAAGTCTCGAGGAAATATCTCCTCCCAAATTAGAGGAAAACACCGTTGGGTTGCGTTCTGTATTTTGTTGACATTTCATACAACTCTTCATCACAATGATAAAAAGGATACATATAATGTATGATGAAGTAGTAGTATTCCTTTTACTTGTCCAAACGAAATAATGTTCGTGTATTGTTCAGTTGATGGATTATTTTTCTAAATCCACGACATGTGAATGAGTGAGTTACTAAAACATAATCGGCCGTTTTGTTCTTGCTTGCTTACTCATTATAATAGCGTTTTTGTGTAGCAATGTCACATGTCGTGATTTTAAAAAGGATTTTTAAAAAAAGAACAGGATATGAGCAATTCAAGTAAAAGTCAGAAAAAGACAGGACAAAGAGAGAGAGAGTGTGTGTGTGAGAGAGAGAGAATGTAGGCAAACCAGTTTTGATGACATAACACCAACTTTTTCTTTCTGTCTTTTCTTTTTCATATTCGCGTCCCGTTCTTCATCTGTTCTTTTACTTTTTTTAATTTTACACATGTACATAAACATGTGGACCTACTTAGTATTTACATATGTTGTCTGGCAAAAGATCTCGTTTGCCTTTGGCATTATAGTATTTTCTTTTAGTAAAAACTTTTTTTTTTTAATTTCATGCTGTATCATATTTAAATCAGATCACACACGATTTTTAAATTATTATTATTATTATTACGTAGTTATTTATAAGAACTATTGTACGTACTTCACAGAAATAAAAGATTGCAATATTGGCAGCTGAATAGAAACTTTTAAAAAGGTACTATTAATCGAAGTGACACTACGTAGGTAAAACGGTGTTCTTGGCTGTGTCCAGCATTCTGTTTCTGGGAGTATGGAGATACATTTCGTTATCTGCTTTTTGTAAAACAATTTTTAAATTAAACATTGAATCTTGGAAAAAATTAATTCCAAGTCGCAAACCCAGGTTCCATTATAGAAAATAGCTAAATTCGATTTCTTCCTTGATTTTAATCATATACGAAGGAATATATGCATTATGTGTTAAGAGAAACAAGAAATACTTCAGAGACCTGTAAATAGCATATTGTTCCCATGTAACTGAAGACTTCTTACATTCCCGATACGAGCGAATTTTGAAGGTTAGCCCAAGAGAAAGTTAAGACTAAGGGCGAGAGGAGTCGTTATGCTAGCCACAAATCAACGAATTGAAAGTCATCTGTCCGTGCATGGCCCTTAATGGGCTGTACCATAACAGAGTGTAACTTTAGTTTATAAAAGCAAAGGTGTTTGTAAACTAAAAAGAGTATATGACGGGACTCTCAATTCATTTGATATCTTTTATTAAAGCAGAAGCTTAGTACCAACTATTGAAATTATGACCTTTCGATCTAATTTAATTATATAAGAGATGTTCTATTCAAAGATGTAACGAGGAAGAACACAGAAATCAGAACCATAAAATACGTTTGAAAGTTTTATTCCTTATTTGGGGGAACACGACGAAGATGAGTACTCCTGTTTGAGTGTATGAAATTCCAACATATACACATGACACACAGTGGAAACCAAACAGGGACCCTTGGTTTCATTCGTGGTAGACACCTAATAAAATAATTAGTAAAAATGTAAGGTCTACGGGAGTTTTATGACACTTGAGTTTTACATTTATACTGGATAAAACAGTAACTCACGAGAATTGATCGTACTTTAAAATGAACAAAATCATAATGCGGCGTCCCCCATAGGGGACATAAAATATGACGAAATTGTTATTTCAAATCCGATTGGCAACATTGAAAACTGTTTAGAGGCGATGATCATAGATGGATCATCCCCTGTATACAGTTTTCAATGTTGCCAATCTGATTTTAAAGTTGTAAAGAAATAATAATTTCGTCATATTTTATGTCCCCTGTGGGGGACCGACATGGTTATGTTGCATGACCACATTCCCATTAAAAAGTTTGGAGCTGCATCCAAGATGATCACCATGATCGAGGTATACAATAGTAGATGGTTCTATCTCCATTACTCCTTCCAATATAGGTGTCATTCCCTCTAGTCATTCCCAAATTGCTTCAGCTAGTATACTCTAAATGCATCGAGGCATCAATTAATATTATTCAGTCGATCTACTCTTTCTCATGGTCCACGTTGGTCTGATATGGAACCATTTTAAAGAATGAGATTCTATCGGAAGTCTTAAAATAAGAACCACCTCTCTCTCTCTCTCTATGCCTACATGAACAGAAGCTATTTTTTTATAGATCTGCAAAGCTGATACAGTATCACTTAATCATCAATCTTGAGTGAGAATGCCATTAGCAGAAGAATGACATTCGAGAATTCAATTTTCACAGTTATTTGAATAGTTTGTCAACGGTCTAACCCAGCTGACCTATCGGTTTCCGTGATACTACCGAACTCAAGCAATGTGTAAGTCTTATCAGTGCTTGAACAACTTATCGTAGAAAGCAGCGTTCAGTGTTGTCGCGAGGACAACTGGAGACTTATTTAAAACAAAGAGGCAATGGAGTCCGGCCAACGAAACCAACAGCAATGCCGATTATATTCAGATATGCTTACCAAACTTCTTCCAACATTTTTTTTTAAAACCCAAGACATCAGGTTTCGAACCAGAGACTTTAATAGTTTACATAAATCAACAGAAGATCTCAACACAATGAAACATATCTCGAAGAGTTGGTCATCTGAAGTTCCACAGAATAATGTCCAATGTATACAAATGGCCAACTTACCGAGTAATAATAGCAAATAGGCAGTAGATGCAGTAAAATTAAATATATGGTCAACTTAGAGAGGTAGTCAAAGTAATATATTTTACTACCTCGTTCTTATTTGGAAGAAGAAATATAATCGGAAATTATACAGCTGAAACTACGAGTATTTACGTGCTTTCCTAAAACTAATGAAGATCAGTATTTTGTAGTGGACTGTTCGTTTTTCTATTTACAGCAAACCACACTATTCTGTAATATGCGTTACACTTCATAGGTTTTAATTACTTTTCGTGTTTGTTCCTAAATTTAGTTCACAATGCATCGAGTATTATCGCTATGTACTTGTATATGCACGCTTAAAGTATTTACCAGAGTCGTAGAGGAGGGAAAATGATGCCCCGGTTACAATTTCTGAGTCCTGGAATCTACTTGTCATTTTCAAAACATGTCCTTAATTTCTTCCTAATCTAGATAATGTAATAAGAGGATAAAAATGTTTGCCGCAAATCACAAAGCAAGTAGATTTTAACATTCTACAGCACCACCCACCACCTAGGAGGAAAGCAAGACGTCAGCCCCCTTCCCCCGATCGTCACAACGCCCCTCATACCTACGATCAGCTTCATTTAAGGATTTCTAAATAAACATAATTATTATTTTTATTACTATTAAATATGCAAATATAAAATAACAAGGAAATTAAGCGTTCAATTTAACGTCCAATATTTATGCCCTTTAGGCTAAAGAAGATGAACAATTATGAAAGATTTTTGTAGAATGTTTGGAGGAAACGGGAGAGCCCCGAGAAAAGCCATGGACACAATGCTGTTCATCACAAAATCACATAGCTTGGTATCGAATCAGGGATCCCTTGCACCAAAGTGAAAGCTTTACCATTGAGCCACCATGCCGCCAAATATAAAGTGAATATATTAGTCAGCTACCATGCCGGTTATTCAAATCTTTATTTGATACACATCGTGTTTCGTGTACAATTATTTCATTACACAAATGAATTGAAAGAATTCGACAGACACAGCCTTCACACCTTACTAAAGAGGGAGGTTGTCTATGGTGGGCATTGATATAAGTTAATTAATAATAGTAAGTAATGCAATTTTTTATGTAATGATATTGTTAGTTACAGCCAGTGTAAATCTATACAGACCTCGTCTATATAGATTTTGAGACGAGCTCAGATACTAGCTAGCGTTATTGGTTCAGATTCGGGAGGTTTTGAGTTCGAATCCGGAGTCAGGTCATTCTTTTAATTTTCCCCTGTTTCGTAACCAACCTTTATACGTGTACATAGGTTCTCCAGTTTCTTTTCCATTGGTGTTATTACTATCAATTGTTAATTATTGGCCTCGCACGCTGTATTAGGAAGTTTATTAAATTAACAATGTGTTTCGGACTTTCAGCCATCTGTCCGGCTACAACATTGAAAACGCTACCGTATCAGTAATTAAAACATTGATTGGAATTTAACGTCCCGTTTCAACACCGAAATTATATGATACGAAGCATAATGCTTGAAGATAGAATCGAACTGTTCACTATTTGGGTTTATATTCAAAGTTTAGTTCCAGCGAAGAATTCACCAGAGGAAATTCGGAGCGAATTGAGTTTTAATTTCTAGATCATTTGAATTTCTGCTGGAAAGAAATTATCTTGGGCTTCCCATAAATTTAGTTCTGCTTAGATCCATACTGTTACACATTACCAAAAGATAAAGGAATGATGTGGAAAGAATCGTCTCCTAATGGAAAGATACCAATTATCCATTTTTAACTTCAAATTTACCAAGAAAGAATTCTTGAATCATGTGATCAGGCCATTTTTAATGTCACATTGTGCAACACTGTTTATTATGAATCATAAGTCTGTTCTGAGCACGTAGTTCCGAAGTAGGCCACAAGATGGGACAAGCAGCGCCAACAACACACCAACCGAGTTCATAATATCGTAGTGCGAGATAGATCCTCTTTGCCTGCAAGCACGAATGCGGAAGTTATTCTCAGTTTGGGAAGCGTGCCAGCGAGGTTTGTGACGTCATGTCATCGCTGAGCAACATACCGACACGCCATTGGTCCAATGTAAGCATCCCAGGTTTCCCGTTCTCGTGACGTGATACAGAGTGACTGTCACAGAGTTGCCAGACGCTAGATAGCGAATTATTGGTCTGCCTTCTAATTGATTCAGCGACCGAATCAGCACGCATATCTGTATATAGCCAATTCAAGCGAGTATTCGGTTAAGATTATATTGATAACTAATATGCTTAAGTTTTTGTAGCAATCTATATATAAACATTACTTTTTGATAAACAGGCAACTTATTTTTCATTTTCTTTTCGCTCATCAATGCATGAAATCTCACAAAGAAATATATAAATGTTGATAAAATAAAAACAAGTTATTTATTATTATTCCTATTTGAAAACATGGAAATAGATCTTTCAGGAGAGAGGCACCTACACTACGACAAATTACTCACTTTTGGCGACCTTTCTATCACATTACGAGATCTATAAGTTCTTTAATACTTAATTATCGCTGTAATTACCGATACCAAATAGTATATTTTATTAACACTACATATTGCCGTAGTTAAACAATTGTCAATGCAAGTGTTATTTGGAAATCCTTTGTTACCTATCCTTCAATTGTACTTGCAAAACAACATGGATCTTTCAACCAAGTTTGGAAAATATGACACGAAATTATATAATCTATATATATAAAAGAGAACGTACAATATTTTGTCCGCTCATCACGCTAATACGGCTGAACCAATTTCTTTCATTTTTGGGGGGTTATTAGGATTTGGACCCTAGATGGTTTTTATCATATCACTTTAATTTTTAATTACCAGTGTCTTGAGATAATTGACCATTCAAGTGTCCATAACGTACAAATCCTTTGTTATTAGTTCATCATAGGTAAAAATAAACGTATTTATATGCAACCCGCATGACCGTGTCACTCGGCGGGTTAACATAAATGACAGGCGATATACAGCGGAAAATAGCTTGAATCTTCTGTTTAAAATTTTTTAATTGATTTGCTTATTTTTACAGACACTTTTACAATATGCCAGCACCGGGATGACCGCAGCGAAGCGGGGCGGGTTAACATAAATGACAGGCGATATAATGTTAAGATTTACTGCAATCTTCTATGGTTTTTATCATATCACTTGAAAGCGAAAAAGTAAAAATTATCTAAGTAACAAAGTTTATTGCGTTCCGGGGTGACCGCAGCGAAGCGGGGTGAACGCTGCTAGTTTTACATAAAGATAAATTAGATTTTGTTATTGTTCAATTAAAGTAAACTGTAAGAAAGCCAATATATATCTACTTTGAAAATGTTTGGTGTTAATTTGAAAATATTCCGATTTGAGTATTATTTCATTTTATTTTATTTATTTTGGATTAGAGACCAAAAAATCCAGAATTTTAGTTTTTATACTTAATGATGGAGGTTTCCACTAGTAACCGCTACACCCTGGCTAATTAACGACAAACCCAAGTTGCATTGTTATGAAAATACTGAACCTCACAGTAATAAAATAACTATGACTAAATATTGATTCAATTTACTATATTAGAATAAGGCGGAAATATGCTTATCTAACCGTGCCTACAGAAATCATTTAAAGAGGAAATCTAGGTTATTATTTTATTCCTTTATTTATGTATTAGTTTAACGTCCCACAATTATGCTCCGAAGCTACTGAAGACAATGATGTTAAAAATGAAAGAACTGATTACATGAAAAAGTAGAAGGAAACGTAAGAATCCCGAGAAAAACCACGCACACTATATTGTTCACTACCAAGTCCACTTAATGTGAGCTAGAATCTAATAATGGACTCCACGCACCAGAGATTAGGGGTTTGCACGGGCTCGGACCGAGCCCGCGGGCCGGATTCGGGTCTACACTGCATATATCACTTCGGGTCCGGGCCAGGCTCGGACCGTACATTTTTAAATATACAACCATATTTCTCGAACCTTTTCGGGCCTAACTTTGTAAATATACTGTACAACGATATTTATCGGGCCGTTCTTCCTGGAGAACTTTTAAAGCACAACTGCAAAATTAAACCACTAATTGCTGTAAATAAAAATACAATTGTGCGTTAATTATTAAGCTTCTGTAATTCGGGCTTATTTTGGGCTCATTTGATTATATCACGAGCTCGGACCGGGCTCGGGACTAAATGCTAAAACATATTTCGGACTCTGGTCGGGCTTCACATTATAAGTTTACAGGCCGAGCCGGGCTCAGGCTAAAAATTCCGGCCCGTCCAGACCTCTACCAGAGATGAGCGCTCTATACTGAAACGCCACGGTCCCACGCTTGTTAATGTGAATCCATTTTCATTAATTTATTTAAAAATAAAACAGAGTAAAAGGTGTAAAATTTGAATTCTAATTTGTTTTCTGTACTTATAATGTTCTCCAAAACTGAAGATACATGGCGAACCCACTATACCCTCAAACATTTAATCACAATTTCCCCCTTGATAATGGCAAGTCTTTGTCTCCTGCACTGGCATATTGGCACCCAATCACAGTTACTGTTCCACGAATACAGAGATAAAAACTACGTAGCAATATAGAAAGGGCTACTTGATCTCGATGAAAAAATATAGTCTACATGTTCATCTTCCATACTCCATGCCCTCAGTTTTGAAGAGTGCATTAAACTGCAAACAAAAATGTACCGAAACATGTTGATCTGTTCAAAAATATCGAAGACATCGTCTAGTCAGAAAAAGATGAACGTCAAAATGTAAAGTGTGTTTCAACATAATTTTGTTACCTTGCAGGGCAGTAGTTATGTCCCATACTTTCAAAAAGAAAATTAGTTTTCATTTTCGAAATGCACAAACCTACATTCTTCTTTACCTCAATAATCTGAACAGTTACCTACCCCCAAAACATCATTGCAAGGGCGCCGATCCTGGGAGGACCGGGGCCCCCCAAAGCTCATGTGGGCCCCCCTAGTGTATTTATGAATATACAATATTTGGCATAATTTGAATGCAATTTGTCTTAACATCCTCATATATATACCTTCTGCGTCTGAGTGCTCCCCCCCCCCAAATTTACAGAGAAATCGGCGCCTTTGTTTATTATATGAAATGACGTAACAACATTGCGGAACTCTTACTCACTGATATTAAATCTATCAAAGACTTCTAGTCTTAAGAACACGTTACACATATTAGAAAATAAAAAAGATTATTATAAGGGGTAACGAAGAGCAGTTGCCCTTCATTGAATCTATTAGGTAGCATTCCTGTAATACTAGGATTTACAGTGACGTCTTCAGCCGGCTCGCCCGAATCAGTTGTTAAACGTCTCATGTTTCCAGAAATGATTGTTAATATTTTATTATTTTTGGGAGGCACAGTAGCTCAGTGGTTGAGGGATTATCTCTGGTGCGTGGGGTGTCTGGTTCGATCCCCGGACAATGGAGAACGTCGTGCCCGTGGGTTTACTCGGGAGTGCTCCTATTTCCTCTTACATTCACATTCTACTAATTCTTCCGTCATCATTCAATTGTCATAATCATCCATCACAAATTCACACAACCTGGAATCAAATATAATAGGCCTTTCTCGCACCAGAGGTGAGCGCTCTACCACTGAGCCATCGTGTCCCTAATAATAATAATAATAATAATAATAATAATAATAATAATAATAATAATAATAATAATAATAATAATAACACATTCAGGATATGTATGAACGAAGTCATTTAAAAATCTTAATAATTTTTGGGGTTACGTACTTATTTGCCCGTGAAATTGCGGGCACCTATCGCCTCCAGTTTCAAATATTAACACTAAAATTCCTCTGTGTATTTATATAGTTCTTGAAACATAACGTACACTACATTGTTATGTTCTTGGTTATCAAAGAAAAGGTATTCGAATCAATTACGAGTTTGTAAGCTTAGACGGTAAACTGGGAAACAAGCTCAAGACCACTTCAAGAAAAATGACCTGAAGTTCTTTTAGCTCACTGGATACTATTTAGGGATGCGCGCGAGACAAGATTTATGGCTGTCTCGTCTCGAAAATGTGCTGTAAAAGTGATGTCTCGACTCGAAAAATGTATATTTCTCTATTGGAAGAGCCGTGTCTCGACTCGAATTTTGTCATGAAAAGCCTGTCTCGACTCATCTCGTGCGCATCCGTACTACTATTTTGTATTTACTCAATACTAATATTATTCTTTGATTTTTTGAAATATCATATGGAGTGATAGAGTGTAAAAAGTGGGCACATGATCAAGTTTTATATCTTAAGATAATGTCACCTCCAAATGTTGTTCTTAATCAACTTAATTCGATTTGATTTGATTTTCAGTTGCGTCTTCTCTTACAGCAGTGAGGTTATATGTAATGTGAACCTACAGTTTAACGTGGGATGAGCTTCCACCTGGAATCGAACCCGGGTCTCCCACGCCAAACTCAATTTATTCGAAATAAATGAAATGAAATGAAATTTTTGAGTTTTACGTCCCACGGTTATGCCGGTTAGGCTAAAGGAGACGGTGATGATGAGTAATGAATGAAATGGTGGAATGAAGAAAGTGGGAGGAAACGGAAGAACCCCGAGAAAACCCACGCACACGGTGTTTGTCCACCACAAAGTTCACTTGGCCGGAGCAGGGTTTGAACCCGAGACCCCTAGCACCAGAGGTGAACGCTCTACCACTGAGCCACCGCGGCCCCTTCAATTTATTCGAGTCTCTTTCATTATTTACATAATTTGGATGTAAAGAAAGACTTGTTTTCGTCGCCTGGGATTATATACCTACTTGTTTATTGTAAGTTTTGATTTATTTTTACAGTATATAAAATAAAAATACAAGCATTTCTTCGTCATTGTCCTTTTTTCCTTCTTTTTCTTTTTTAATTTAATAATCAAATTAATCTCACTTCAGCGCAACAATAATTGAAGTAGCCTGACAACACTGACTGCGCGAGAGGTACTGGGAGAAAGAAACCGTTACGGCCTAACGGGATCCACTCCGTTGATCGTGTTTTGTTTTGTCTTCTTATTTGCACCGAAAACATCCCGTTACATCGTGGGTTGGCGGCCACAATAGAAGAACACGGAGAAACGGATGATTACCCAAACAACACTTCTCTTTCAAATGCACATTCACGTACAGTACATAAGCGTAGAAGGGGAAGGAGGATGAAGAGTATTTTGTATGTGAAGGAAACAGTGAGGTAGGAAAATGAGTAACAAAATGACCCACAATTGTTAATAACTATTGTTTCTCTTTAGGTAAATACACCATGTAAAGACAGAAAAAACACTCCCACCTTTTTCACGTAAGCTAATTGTTTTATTTATTTACCTCAGTGTTAGAAGGTAACTACCAACAATAGTGGTATCTTCTTGACCGTGTTACGTACAGTGCGTAAAGAAAATACACCGGCAAAGTTTATGAGCTAAGTATACATATACAAGGGCGGATCCAAAGGGGGGTATAGGGGCTAGAGCCCCCCCTGACCCTCAGGTATATACTGGATAAAATGGACTTCAATCCTGTTTTACATTGGTAAAGCGGCAACTATGGATATATATAATGGAAACATCTGTAGTTTGCGACATGTAACGTGCATAAATGGTATTGATCGATTTTAGTGGTATATGGTGGTCCAAAACGGGAGACCTCCCTTGAGTTTCAAAGGGGTGAAATTGTGGATGCGCGGTTAGTTGGCGCGGGGCAATCAGCAAGTTGGGTATGTAGCGAGGAATCTGCGAGAAATAGTATCTAAGGTGGTTACATATAGCACTCATGGCAAAAAGACATAGGCGGAGAGCAACAGTAAACGGGAGAAAAGCCTCCGTGACAGGGATTGCCGAGCGTTGAAGACCTGTCATCAAAGACTGAACGAATGCGGAATTCAGTCGGCACCTGAACAGCCTATTCAACCTTCACATTCTGATACCAAGTTCCATAATCTAAACACGCATTCTATCCGTGGTCGCAAGCCAATGTTCATAACTGCTCATCATCACCAACAACTCTTTGGCGAGAAGAAATGGTGCCAAGAACATGTAAAGTGGACCACCAATAATTGGAAACGAGTAATAAAGTAGAAGAGTTCTTTTTCAGCTTATTTCCAGCAACAAGCCATGTTTATATATGATGCAAGCCCAAAGAAACTTATCCTTCCAACTGTTTCCTCCCCCCTCCAACCAAACATCGTGGCAGTTCTGTAATGCTGTGGCCCGCAATTTCCTGATGTTCTATGGGTCCTGTGATTACACTCACAGGACAGTTTGTACCATTAATTATCAGAGCATTTTAGGTCTCTACGTGCACTAACAAAACTGAAATCTTTGAGTTTTACGTCCCACGGTTATGCCTGTTAGGCTAAAGGAGACGGTGATGATGAGTAATGAATGAAATGGTGGAATGAAGAAAGTGGGAGGAAACGGGAGAATCCCGAGAAAACCCACGCACAGGGTGTTTGTCCACCACAAAGTTCACTTGGCGGGGGTTGGGATCGAACCCGGGACCCCTAGCGTGCACTAACAAATGACTCCATTTTTCAAAATAACAATGCGCCAATTCAGACTGGTGAAGCAGTTGAGGCGTGGTTTCATGAACAGCAGGATAAACTACAGCACCTCTCCTGGCTCACATAATGCCCAGACTTCAACTTTTTTTTTTTTTTTTTTTAAACATCTGTGGTAAGTTCTGTAATTTAGGACTCGAACAAGATATCTCTCTCCACCCTCGCTGACAACAAAACTGAATGCTGCACTGCGTAAGGAATAGAAACAATTTATACCTTAGATATATATCTTAATTCCACGACTAATCAGAGCTGTTCTGTAGGTTAACGATGGGCCCCAACTTATTAATCAGGTAAGTTTTCATTTTCTTCGTATGATTCCATCACTTTTATAACCAAAGTATATATACTTACACTATACCTATAAATCTGTATTCCACCTCAGTCTCGAAAACAATATTGACAATGCGAGAAAACACCGAGACACACATCTCATTGCTTTAAAGTAGTCCATCAGGCCTATCCTAATATTTTTTATTGTGCAAATTGAGATGGGAGGCAAAACTACAAACTATAGGTGTTTCCATTCTTTCTATAACCATCTGTGAATATGCCTTTTGGCAAAGATTTGTAGTCACCGTAAGGGACTGTTTAGAGGTATTATCTTTTAGCTTAGCTCCTGATCGAACAACGAACTCGTACGTATGTACAGTATCTTTTGATTGGTTCATCCTGGTAGTCTACACAGAGCCATATGTTAGTGACATTGAAAAGCGCCTTCTTGTGGCCCTCAAATACATATAGTGGATTTCGTTGTTATAGCTTTTTGGTGACTATAGCAAAGTTACCATGACTTACGTAATGGCCCTCATATAAAGGCGCACGTGAGAAAAAAAATATGTACTATAGGGGGCCTCTTTTCAGATCTGCGATCTTCAAAGTCTCTATTGCAGCTACTTATATCAAGTATGTACAAATGTACGGTTCTCAGCTACAAAGCATCAGTCTGGTCTACAGGATATTAAATAAATAAAGCTTAATCATGTATGTAAATACGAATATTATTTAACATCATTTTACTGCATACAGAAGTATTGTAACTTTTACGCAGACCGTAAGGCAACAAAATTCAGAAATCAAGTCAAGATCACTGGATGGAGAAATATCAATTCTACTACTTTTATTTAAAATGGATTAAAAGAATCATATAGGTACACTCTATTCATACTTGACATAGCTACATAAACATATTTGGAGTTATATGAATTAAAAATTTTAATTTTTTTTAGTACTTTCGAAGTTTCTCAAATTCAACTTTATATGCGTTGGTTCTATTTTTTCGTCCGCAGATATTAGCTGACGCTCTTCATACTGCTACTGGTTATCTGCCTATAGAATAGTACTTGAAATCTTCTAAGCACTTACTTGCGCTGTTTCGTGAGATGAAACAGATTGAGGAGAAAACGAAGTACATGATTTGGAATCGTCCTAGCAATTAAGAACTTGTTCTTACACTCGCAGTTAATTGCAAAGGCGGAGTCGTAATTGTAAGTTTCACAGAATGGGCAGTGTTGCCAATTACAGAGATACTCAAGAAAATGTGTTTCATTATTTTCAAGCAAAGCATGGACTTTTTTTCTTTCTCTCTTTCATATATTAACAAGTTCTGTAAGATATCATTGCAATATTTCTCAACAGTTTAGAAAGAGTAAATTACAGAACAAGAGTCATTACATTCGGAAGATTTACATTCAGCATTAGCTGGTAACCTTGATGTAGATAGATTCACTTATTCGATAGTCATAAAAACAAACTAAAACAAAATAATGTTAAGTGACTCAATGATACTTTTATTCTTGGAGCTGAAGTTTACAGGTTTGAGCCCAGGTGTTTTCATGAGAGCTGAATTGTAGTCTACTATTTATATACTAAAGTATACTAGAGAACATGTATACTGCAGTTTATGTTTTCAGTTTATGTTTTCATGAATCATTACTTCGTAATTTATTTGTGTTGTATTCACCATAGCCTCTTGTGGTTTACAATGAAAGATCTTCACTACATTACCTTTTCTTGCCTTTTATAAACAATAACACACAATATGGTAATTTTGGTAAGTAA
Source organism: Thermobia domestica (assembly GCF_964235325.1). Lineage (NCBI taxonomy): Eukaryota > Metazoa > Arthropoda > Insecta > Zygentoma > Lepismatidae > Thermobia > Thermobia domestica. Next base: position 121,684,421 of record NC_137466.1, on the reverse strand, counting down.
GCCATTTTATGTCTAGAAAATAGTGTTAAATAAATTGTTAATTGTTTCTAAGGTTTATCAATTTTGCAATAATTTTATTTTTCGACAATGACGTCATAAACTGAACATTGAAATTTCTACCTTATATGGAAAGATCTGCAAACAGTTAGCATTCTGTAAATATCTTTCTGGCTCACTTTTTAACTTTCTGATAGTGTTCACTAATTTATTGAATGGGACTTTAGTTAAAATTACACATTTAAATTCAGCATTCATATATTACGTAGAATATTTTTACTAAACTGAAAGTTTCTGCTCTACCAAAATTAAACGGTTTCAATATCTTTGAAATTATGAATGCAGGACACAATACTTTGGAATTAACCATCTTAAACGTAATAGAAAGTGTCGAACCACATAATCTTAATTAAAAAGAAAAAAAAAACTGTATTATAAAGACATTTGAAACCCCAATATTTAATTCATACATTTGTTTCCTCTCGACAAAACTGTAATACCACGACGAATTAGATGAAATGCACAAATGCGTTAACCAATTAACTGAAACTTTTATACTGCATTAAAAAAAAGCACACTACGAAACCTACAAATGAACAACATTCTTTAAAAAATATATACATATATAAACATTTTAGTGCATTTTTCAAGTTCTTATAAAACATTTGCTCATTTCATGCATATTGACGTCTCTTATGAGATTAGAAACGTATTCTGTTTCTAAATGATGATTTTAAAGTTTAAACCGATTTGAAAACAAATAATCCCAGAGGTTCATATTTTGACGACAATGTATAATTATTCAACGTATAGATATACGCTACTCTACTGATGTCCAAATACTCTTGCCAGCCGTTTCTGGAATCCGAAAATTACACCCTTACAAACTTCAAATTAATCAAACTGCGTTCCAGTGTTGGACATATAGAGAGAGTTCTGATATGATATTCCTCCTCCTCAATATCTGCCAGCTGCTAACTAAAATATTGAAAAATGTAGTATAAGTCCATAAATATTTTATGCAAAAAAACTAACTCTCTCTCTCTCTCTAATATATATATATATATATATATATATATATATATATATATATATATATATATATATATATATATATATATATATATATATATATATATATATATATATATATATATATATATATATATATATGTGTGTGTGTGTGTGTGTGTGTGTGTGTATAATGTAATACCAAGAAAGAGCAGAAAATTATTATATATAATGGAACACTGTCACATTATCTGGAAAACTCTGGATGGGCAGATTTCGAACCCAGGTCGTCCCTAGAATAATACAGTGTGTTAACGTGAAGTTAGTTTTCATTTCTCAAGATATATCGAACACCACGACTGCTCACCATCCTTTTTTTTTTTTTTTTTTTTTTAAAGTAGTCCTACCTATGCTACTGCTGCATTTCCGGAAGACATCCACACTCGACACAAATGCATCAAATTCACTCGACACAAACCAAAAAGATCCCACACAAGAAGATGGCATATACAACAACGAGACGTAGTTTCTACATTACTTTCGACCCTCAACAAAAGCATGTCCTAACATTCAGATCAACTCTTATAAGTTGATCACTCTCATGATATACCCTATGGTTTTTCCATCACAAGAAGAAACCAACATCTTGCAAGCATCACCTTACAGTCTACAAATATCTTGCACTTGCACGTATCACCATAGCTAATATTTACGAATGTTATTAGGACTAAAATAGGAGAATCTGAACGAGGGGGAATGATAATAATTAGTGTAAGATAATATGAAATTCACCAACAAGAAAAATATGAAAGAACGAGAATGAAATTGATTGCAAGAACAAAATAAATCCAACACCAAGAAGGCAAATGCTTGACCCTTTCTCTACCGGGGCTGCCGTCTACTTTTTTTCTGGACTGGCTATATGAAACTAAGTATTCGAATGCTGCAAACATCCTTTTGAGGTTGCATTCAATAAAATCGTCATAACTTCACTTGAAAAAATAGCAAAAACGGATGGTCCTTCCATCTTTCAGATGTGTTTGTTGTTTGACCTGAGTTGCCTCTGTTGTTGTTAAAATTTAGCATTCTTTCTCAGCATCGAACCTGAATGAAGCGTGAGCTTATAGTTTAAGGTGGAACCCATGTTAGTTGTTAGTGAGTAACCCAAGGCACAATCTTGCTAATTCCAAAAATTTAAGCTACCACGTCTAGTTTACAAATTATTACAATTTGATTCAACACCTTAAGAGGAATGAAGACTCACGCAATTAGACAGGACTTTAAAAACACATTGCAGTCTCAATGCTTAGGCTTTGAATTGGGATGTTCTTAAAATTTTAATTGTTGTTTCTAACGGAAACCAAAGTGATAGTACATACAAAAACGTAATCTACAATTTCATCAATGATAAATTGAACTTTTTTTTTTTTTTTTTTCAAAAATGGAAAACGTGAAATACAGCCAATAGAGTCTGTAAAATCCCGTTTGAAATAAAGAAACAAGTCACAATATGTTCATACAGGTATTTAGGCTTTAAGTAAACTCGCAGATCATACTATGTACAAAGGAGCTTTTGTAGTACCGTAAAAGCTCGGATATGTTGTTCTCGCTAACCGTTCTTGTCTAAACAAGAACTTTCGCATATATAATTATTATTAACGCATTAAAAAAAAAAGGATAACAACACCTACGTAAAAGCCATCAGACACCGACCAAAAGAGAAACAAATTTTAGAAAATGAAAGTACTGTGGAGAAAGGTATCTGATTTTTTTTTTTTTTTAATATGGCGAAACGGACACTATACACAACCAGCTGTGCCGCTCCGCTCACGTGCTAAAATTTATGGTGTTCATTAAAACCACTTGGAGATTTATGGCTGTGAGCAGTCCCCCAGTTAATTACGTGATATACGCCAAAAGAGAGTTCTTCCTCCCTTTCTAACCCTTTTTCGCTCTATCATCTCATTGTCTGTGGAAAGTCCTGACAATTGCGAAGATTGGGAGAATTCTCTTGTTGAAATTGAATTCCATAAAACAGATTGTAAGAATAAGTATTAAGAACCTTCTCTTTCCGCCTCCCATAGTTTCATAGCACCTAGTCACAATTGGACAAGTTCAAAGTAGCTTTATACCAGAAAAGAGAAAGAAGAGGAGATTTGTAATAGATAGTAATAAAGTGTTGAACAACATACCTAATATAATGTACAAATGATGACGATGTACGAAATACGATGTCGAACAGTCAGAAACAATATTAAATATACGTTGGAGCTATCATTTCTCATACCCCCAATCTATACTTATTTGTTTCTGACTGTACATGTACTGTGTATGAGTTTCAAGGCATATACTCATAATATTCTTATTATATGGACCAATACACAAATGCAGATACATTCACTATTATAAACTAGTTGCCTCCCCCCCCCCAGCTTTCGATTCGCCAAAGCTAGCGACACCTATTAGCACATCTATTAAGTATTAGAAATTAGCGTTATTCACAGACTGACATTTTGCTTTTGTAATATGACAGTATTATTTAAATATAAACCCCTGGAAGTACAAAGAAGTTTTTTTTTTTCTTTCTTTCTTTTTCGGAAGAATACAGTTATAACTTTCAAAACCTAGCATTACGGAACTGATAAGAAAGCCAGGTACTGTTCGTTTTTAGTAAATCATTTTAGTTTAGCTGGAAGAAGTTACCTACTTTCTTTTATGTGTAACTGTTAAGAATAGCAATAATAAATTCCATTTGCCTCTTTCTAATATGCATTTCGAAAAACACCAGTAATCAAAATATGTTACTAGCAGAATATTTTATAAACAATTTTACTTTTAAAAGAGAGAAATTATAGAAAATAAATAGGGCCTAATTGGTATTATTATTATTATTATTATTACGTATTTTTAATATAATTATTTAATATTTAGTCAGGCCAGTATCCAAGGGGATCTAAGGGGCCTAGCTCCCCTAAATTTTTACCGCCCCCCTAAAATTTTCACGGTAGGCTCACAAGTGAACTATAATATGGTGATGAATTACAATATGGTTGGATCGCTTCCCGCCCCCTACATTTTTGGACTGGGTACTGGCCTGTATTTACTATAACCATTTCCATTTAACAGAAACAGAGTGTCTTTCTTATAAATCAAATAATCAAATTTAATATTTCTTAACTCTTCTTTAGTTTTTCTTATGTTCAATTTTAAGAATATATTTATCTTAACTTTTACATAGCATGATCCAGATCTGATCTGACCCAAGAACGTACGTACCATTGCTTATTTTTCTTTGAATATATATATATATATATATATATATATATATATATATATATATATATATATATATATATATATATATATATATATATATATATATAGTTCCTTTTCTGGTTTGAAGGAAGTAGAATTTATTACACGGGTACGTATAAAATTACTAAAATATATATATTCTCCTTAGAAGTACTACTGTTTCCTACTGTTTCCGACTTTTTAAAATCTGAACAACACTGGGCCGGATCCAATCCAACCCTCTATGGCCTTACAGTGCAGCATACTAGAAGAAGGTTAAATAGAACACAAGTAAATTGATTTCCAACAAAATTCTATTAAAAGAATTCTCAAATTTCATGTACTTAAATAAAGAATTAGTTGAACATGAAAATGTACTGTATGACATTTTATTCTCTCTTATTATCTAACATCAGATTATTAGTTGAGGAAATGAATATTATTTATATATATATATATATATATATATATATATATATATATATATATATATATATATATTTGCACTTTCTTTACGGAAGAAGGGGTAAAAAACCTTCGCTGTTTTAATTGGAACTGGTCTATAAAATTGCACATTCCGATTCTGGTACGTTTGTACACATATACATGGCCGGAATATGAAGGTTCATGGGTATAACATTGAACATTGGTCTTTTGGAATATATAGCGTATTGTGTTCGATGTGTATTGCCACTGTGTTTAAAAACTTGAGAAGCCGCTGTAGAATATCACAGGGTTTTCTGTGGCAATATCATAGTATAATACACATGGATAGCCTTCTATATAGCTCTGCGTGCTGGAATAAATGACCACGCTGCTCTTTCCCAAACACCTGAGCAATAAAAGAAGTAGCTACAGTTTGACAAATATATACTTATGTATATATTCCAGAAATAGCCCATCCGAGGAAGGGCCATTTAGAAATCATTTACCGTCCGTTTACTATTATTGACATCATTTCTTTTAAAAGGGGAGTAAAAGAAGTTGGGGTGTTATTTCCAAATAATTTTGAATGCTTTTATGGCAGGAAAGTAAACGTGGGTCGATGACCTCTGTGTCAAATACAGTAATAATAATAGTAATAAAATGAAAATAAAAAAGAACAGCTATTTTATCGCTTTTATCTAGGATTCCATCGTCTACCTCTATCCATGAGGCTGTTGATCTTATCAAGAAACCAATGTATACAATGATAGTCGTGCTTCCGAATAGCCCGTTGGAAAATATTCTTCCTTGCTCCCCGTTAAGAATACAGTAAATTCTACACACTTATGACAAGAGGGCAAAAAATTAAGGCTGAATTACCTGTCCAGGAAAACAGATATGAGATGTAGATACGAAGGAAGAAGATACATCTATAATTAATAACTTCAATGCAAATTTGCTCTTGAGGGGATGGGAAACTGGTCTTTCACCTAATCATCCTTTGCTTTCTGCCTCTGAATAGTTCATTAAGTCAATATAAACAGCGTTTTTTTTTTTTTTATTTTATTTTATTTTCGTGATTAAGGGCACATAAGTTCCAGATTTATATTACGATATGATGCAGTTTTACATTTTCAACACGTACTCTTCTGCAATTCTATACTCAGTTTTTTTCTTCTTCATTACTTTGGACATATTCAAACTGCTACGTATGCGTTAATTTTTGATTCGTCTTTAAAATATTGCTTAATTATTAGGCTGAGTTAATTAAAAATGTAGCTTTAGTAAAAGGCAATTGCTTAAACTTGTTCATATATTACTCTCGCCATTGTAAACCATCTTTTCTTACCCTTAAAGAAATATTATAAGATCAAACCATATCATCAAGTACATTTCAGCTATTAAGAATATCAATAAACACTAAAAAAAGAAAGAACATTGTTCCATACTAGGGTTCCTACTGATCTGGAGAAATCTATCTCCCTGACTTTCCTTGACCTTTGGCAGGAAATTCCCTAAGTTTCATGACAGCTGTCGGATGATGTTGACATATAAATAAGGAATAAATAGCGGTGAATATTTATTTCTGAGAACATTTATTCTATACAGACAAAATAGTAATTAATTGCCCATTCGTACATTCCAATTATCTCCCATAAAAATCTGAGCAACGTCTCATATAATGGTTGGCTAATCTGAAATTGGTGTACAATTATTATGTTAGAAAAAATATATTTGATAAAAAAAATTCCCTGACTTTCCCTGATTTCCAGTCTTTTTCCCTGTGTTTCCCTGGCATGCACCATTTTCCCTGAGATTTTCCTGACTTCCCTGACCTGCATACTGAGGTATTAGTGTCTGATGAAGCCAATATATTTAGTTCGCGAAACAGTCACACAGTTGTTATTTTTTTTTAAAGTTTTGTTTTATAGTTCATGAAACAGATTGTTTACGTACTTATTTATGTACTGTCTGTTCCTTAAAGGAGTTACAATGTTGAGTTGCAGATGTCTTTTTTTCTTCTTCTTCTAGCACTGATATACGTACTCCTAGCAGTAAGGCATATAGCTACTACTGTCATTGTACTACCATTGTTTAAAAAAAATCTAATGAATGAATTTAATTCAATTAAAAGAACCCACCACACAGAAAATGTGAAATAGTCACCTCATGTTTGTGAATACATTATAGGCCTACTTTGGAAAAAGCCTACAAAAGTATAGAGAAAAAAGTAAGAGCATACAAAATGAAGACGGCATTTCAGTACGAGGTAGAATGATTAGATGTACACGGTTTGTAGATGATATGGCGCTTGTTGCAGAATCTGAGAATAAGGTGTTAGAAAATTTGAGGAAGGGATGTGAAGAATATGGGATGAAAATAAATGTTAGAAAGACAAAATTCATAGTGATTGGAAGGAAGGGGTCGGTGTCAAATATAGTAGAAGGGGAGAAAATAAAATAGGTGACTAGTTTTCGATACCTGCCTAGTATTGTTAGTAATGATATGAAATGTGAATGTGAAATAAAAGCAAGGATAGGAATGGCGAAAGAAGCCTTTAGGAGGAAGAAAATACTATTTTGTGGACTTTGAATAAAGAGCTGAGAAAAGACTCATAAAATGCTTCATGTGGAGTATTGTATTGTGTGGGTCAGAAACATGGACATTACGTAAAAATCATGAAAAACGACTGGAAGCTTTCGAAATGAGGATGTGGAGAAGAATGGAGCGAATTAGCTGGGTCGAGCGGAAAACGAATAAGAGGGTGTTACAAATGATAGAGGAGGAAAGAAACATTTTAGATATTATTAAGAAGAGGAAGAGAAACTGATTGGGACATTGGATAGCAAGGGACTGTATCATGAGACACGTGCTAGAGGGTATAATAGCAGGAAAGAGAGGGAGGGCCGAAGGAGACTACAATTAATGGACGATATCAAAACAGAAAAATCATACGTGAAGACGAAGAGGTTAGCGGAAGACCGTGTAGCATGGAAGCTTCTCAGTTCTCAGTTGCAGCAAGTGATCTGCCAATAATGTCAGGATACCTTTAGTATGATGATGATGCCTTGGAAAATTATTATTATTATTTTAAATGTACTTTTGAATAAAATCGTCGCTTAAAGATCTTGTTACATATTTTCAAATATATTCAGCGCATAATAGTAGTTATCATAGAAACCTTAAGAAATTTTGTGCGTTAGAGACACAATGTACAAAGAGAGTGCGGTAACGTTGCAGGAAATTAAATTACGTTTTTTTCTTGTTCTATCTTAGTTTGAAATTTTATTTTGTAACCATATTTTTCGCAACCTTTTTTTTTTCTCCTTCCTTCCGAAGCAAAAGCGGTGTAATAGTAGTAGTAGTAATAGTAGCAATAGCACCGCCTATTTGACATAACATGATCCTATCTCATTCTCTCTTCTCCATTATTTCTTGAATTCTCCCGCTCTGAGCGTGAGGGGAAGAGAAGGTATGAATTACAAAGCGTTCTCTGTCGGCAATTTCGTCAATTACTTCTTGCATATCCGTCGCATCTCGCAGAAGTAGGACAGGAAGACCCTAGCCGTTCCTTGACGAACAGCAGACAGCATCTCGTGCAGACATAAGATGCCGGTTTCGCTTCTTTCTGTGTGTCTCGTGTGCTCGCTTATATTACGACCTACTCTACAACGGAAAGAAATTGTGTCATCAGGAAAACTGGAGATAAATACAGAACACCCACACACTCAGCAGAAGTATTTTCATGTATTTATTTTCCTTTCAAATATAATTATTATTGTAATTTCTTTTTAGTTAGGAGACGTAGTCCTGAGTGGGGGTGCGCACGAAGCGAGATGGAAAGAATTTTCGTAACGACACTGTTTTTGGAAACAAAACGGAGCATTTCCAATAGAACTAAATACATTTTTCGACATGAGATGTCACTTTCATGGCACATTTTCGAGAAGAAACAGCCTCAGCACTTTGTCTAGTGCGCATCTTTTGTCCTGAGTTGGATTCTCGATGAAACCATAGAATTTTCCGTTTTAATTCAGTATCGTGGGGCAATTGGAGAATTACGTGAATTAAGAGGTACTGAATTCCAGTCCAGGCGGTAGCTAAGTACTAACGATATATCACTCAAGCAGAATCAAGTCTTGTCAGTCATATTATTTCGTGGTCCGGATGTCGTAGTCAATAGTGTTGTAATTAAATTGAAGGCATATTATTTGAAAATGGAAAGCATATCGGAAACAATTTTCTAAGTACTACTTCGAAACTCTGATTTTAACAGTATTTTGAACAAATTACAAAAAAAAAAAAAAAAAAAAAAAGTTGCGACTGATCCCTAAAAGTTTTGGTTTATGTTGATTATGATATAGCATGAGCAAGCCTCTTGTACCTAACGATGCTCTATTCCTAGTCTGGTGATCTTCGGGAGCTCACATTAGAACTATGCACCTTGGCGTCTGATGGCGTCCCATTCTTAAGTTATCATCACCTTGGGCAGCTCCCATTACCATTTTAACGCATCATGGAGACTTTAACCTCAGGCCCTCGGCAGTTCACACCAACAACTACGCGCGTATGTTTTAAATGTAACTCAATAATTGCAGAGCTACAAGTACTGTAATTCAAATAGCATTCAACTCTTAATTTAAATGGAATCAGTCTTCGTGTATTAGATCACAAAGTGAATAATTAAAATACAAAACTTTATTAAACCTAAGTGAGATTAATCCGTGGATGAGGTAAAAACACTCAATGGTTCAGAACAAGGCATACTGTGTAATAGCTATACAGTCATTGCTCTGAACGCCTCTGCTTCTGCTTCGTAGGTAGTAGTATATAGATGTGTCGATGGTGTGAATTTGTTTCTATTTGAAGTGCCGTTGCGGCGAAGTAACAACTACATGCTCCCTTCGGAGACGATGTAATATGCTCAGTGCTTAGGCGATGGTATAGAAGGTAAATGTAGAGATACGATTGTATAAAATTGTGAATGATAAAACAAATCGGCACAAAACAGCATAATAGCATAAGGACTCCTTTAAACGTACAACTACATAGAATACAATGCTTGAACAATCAGGTGTATTGCATGTTTATATTATATATTTGTGTGTCCTACACATACTAAAAACATTTCATTTTATATTTTCATAGTAATTGCGCGGCCTTTCCCGGCTTAAATTCCTACCATCTATTAACATTACAGCTCAAAGAGATATAATGTAATATCCCGCTAAACAAAAGGTATGTTTAGAATTTTTGATTGGGAGTTTGAAAAGCTCGTAGCACACTGTCCAGTTCCAATTCAAACACATATTTGTGAGTAAATTATAGTCTTTGAATTTACCGTGAGCAAGAAAATTGGGAGATCATTAAATTTACAGGCTTTTCTCCTTTAACGGATTTAGCAATTACTTCTTCACTAACTGCAAATCACAATTTCGTGAAAAATAAGCGTAATTGCAGTAGTCACGGTAAATTAATCATCCTGTTATAACAGCCTGATTTATTAACAAGTAAATTGTGTTGAAACCTCTAATACGGGTAAGAAAAATAAAATTTGTAATTCCCCTCCTCTCAATGTTTCTTTTTCTTTCTTTCTTTCTTCATTTTTTTTTTATCACCGTTATGTTTCATTTTCAAGAACTAGAAGCAGACCTACCAATATCGTTATACCTTTATTTATTACAGCTAACAGCAGCAATGAAAATTATCCCTTTTAACGACTTTTTAACTGTAATATGAATTTCAAATATTTAAATTCCATCTGTTCCTGAGATGAAATCCAATCGAGAAAAAAATACAAATAATTTCAACCATCCTTTATTAAGAGGAAGATTAAAATTTAAAAAGCTATTAATTTATATAATGAATAATGTGTTACTCATTTTTCATATTTTAAGATAAGGACAAAATTTCTATTTAAAATCGTACTCATGCACCGTTGAATTTAAAAACGATCGTACATTCACATTTTTACGATTTAAAACTGGGAGTAGATTGTGCATCTGCGTCTTGACCAAAACGTGTCAACTACTAGTTTTATCGTGATCCCACTATGATACTTTTAATATATTTTGCGAGATTGGGGGATGATATGTCTCGGATTTATTTTACTTATTGTTAGAAACTTTGAATATATGAATGCACTCATGACCTAGAAAAATCGTATCACCCACACAATATAACAATCACCCTCAAAAAATAAATAACTTCTTACTAAAAAATTAAATGTAAAGAAATTTAAATTTTTAGTAAGTAAATTCCTAAGAATAACAATTTCTTAAGATATTTACGAAGTCAAACTGTCCTGAATGATTATCTTTAAGCTTTGAAGCATAAATCACAGCATATTGATGATCCCATAAGAGGTAAGTTGAAAACATCCTCTCTTCGTGTCAATACTGACAATTATTTCTATGAATAATAAGTGAAACTCGTCTAAAATATGACTAAATATATGCTTTTATATCACTTCAAACTCAAATATAATCTAAAGCTAAAATATTGGTCAAATATGCATTTATATCATCAATAGAGATTGTATTTTCGTCTTCACAAGAGCCACAAATGGGATTAGTGTAAGAGCCAATTTAGCTAGATGTGCAAAAACATATCAGGATAAAAAAAAATATGACGTATTGCTTCAACGTTGCCCTGTAAATTCTCGAGCAAACTGACGTGCCACATGGCTTAAATGTTATCGGGATTGGCACCCAACAGCTAAGCGATCCCGAAAACACAGTAATCGACGATGTACCCCGATGAATTCGACAATAATCTCGGGTCATTTTAAACATTATATTTTTCACTCCTTCTCATCTCCCATACAGAACGGGCGGGAATTGAATTTGAACTTTAACAGTATTTGTACAGTATCCTTAAATCATCTCTGACCCAAACTATGAATTTATCACTAATATCAGTCGTTAAGGTATTAATGGGAACTGAATGTGAATTTACACGGCATCGGAAGTATCATTATTCATCTCAGTGACCCCACAAACTAATGGTATAGATTAAACACTATTATCTATCTTTATTATTATTATTATTATTATTATTTACATTATCCCTTTCTACAACCCCTAGGAGCGTTAGGGGCTTTTACCCACACTGGGAGCTGAACCTAAACGACAAACGAGACTCATAAATTAACTTAACGATTCCGAAAACTATGGATTCGACACTAATATCGGTTGTTTTCTATTAATTTAACATGTTATTTATTCAGCCTTCCCCTCTGGTTTGCTAAGTATGGCTGAACAGACTTAAGTACCATCTGGAGTATTACTATTTATCTAGGCGACCCCGAACACTATGGATTAGACACTAATATCAACCATTTTTGCTTTCGAGCGGCAAAAGGAGAGAAGAAAGTTTGTTGATCATGAAAAAAAACGAACTCGAGATTTCAATGGATTTGCACGTTTATGGCTCATTTATACCGAAAGGAGATTTTTCGACATCTGTCTGTCTATTCGTCCGTTCGTCTTAATGTACACTCACCCAGACGCCATACTGTTGAACGTATGTCAACCAAATTTTAAACTCAATGTCTTTATGTGATGCTTCAGGATTTTTTTCGAATTTTCTTCCTACCCCTAAAAATACGGGTTGTTTACTTAAGGGTAAAAATTTTAAAAATGCTATTTTCTCAAAAACGGCTCTAATAATTTTCCTCATAAATCAATATTAGCAACCATATAGTGTGGTATACGTCATTCCTCTGGGAAAAGTCGAGGAAGGTGCTACGGGATTTTACCTCGATGGAGACCTGAACGGCATCGGGACTGTAAGCAATTAACATATCGACGTTGAAAACTATTTATTGGACACTAATATTGGTCGTTTTCGGTCATTTTTACATGTCACAATTTCACTCTCCCTCTCCCCGGGGGCTAATGGCGGATGAATCTAGACTTAAACGACACAGAAGTGTCACGATTCATCTCAGAAACCACAATTCAACACTAACGTCGATTGTTTTCAATCATTTTTGTCACCCCCTTCCACTTATCTCCTAGGTGTGCAAGAGGGTCTTGGCACCACCTATTTTCCAGACGGTAAGTAATATATATGTATATGAAGTTTTGTTAAAATTGCTTTAGGTATTCCAGAGTTACGACCTTTAAGCTAAGGGAGACGATGATTAAGGCAAGTGAATGATGATGTAAGAATTGGTGAATGAGAAAGTGGAAGGAAACCAGAGTACTCCGAGAAAACCCCTGGACACTACGTTATCCACCATACACTTCCTTGCAGGAATTAGTTGAGAAAGTGAGCACAATCAGTACTGAAGATAGAAATACTATACTTCAAATATTTGCTGAAGAGTTAGAAGTGAACAAGGAAACGTTTGATGCAAAGAACAGAATGTCTAAGGTCAGAGTGTCAGGGTGATGGTAGTTAGGGTCTACGTCATGACAATGCCTTAGTTACCAGGCTTTAATTGTGGAGAAGTCTTTGGCCCAATAGGGAATTTATGTGTTTTCACATCCCGCCTATTCACTGATTCAGATTGTTATTATTATTTCTTAAATTGAAAATCGTACGGAGAAGTTCCTACTTTGATGCTGTAGCAATAATTAAGAAGCTATGACAAGGGTGTTAACAGCATTAGAAAGAACGAATTCTACCAATCTTTCCATGCGCCGCTAGGCAGTGTGCAACAATGATGGAGGAATGTCCTACCTTGAATAATCCAACATAAGTAATTATCTATGAATACTTGTTTATTTCTTGCAACACAAGTTTCGATTTCAAATTGCCGCACTATATTATATATATAATCTTATTTTGTAGGATTGTAAGATAAGTAAACAGAAGTCAATCTTTAGAACTGTTAATACGATTGATTACAATGATAACACCAGTTAGATAACGGAAAGCTATCAAGAATTATGATACAGCTTCAAATTAGCTCGTTATGATTTTACATTTTTCCTACGTATTTCACTCTAATTGTGGGAAATAGGCAACACTGAAATTGCTATAATACTTTAGTGAAATTCCACAATTGTTATAGTTTCATACGTTCATTGGATAAATCAGTCAGAAGGACACAGCAAGCAAATTTTAGCTTTAAGGAATTCTAATTTACGGCCATACAACCAAACTGTTTTTTAAATGTTGCTTTCAATATTCAGTGCTACTTCTCACTTCATCGGTTGAAACACAATCTCTTCATGAAACATTGTAACCGTAAAATGTTGAAACTGATCATTGCAGCTCATTTAGTAAGCCCAATATAGGCTTAGTTGGTCGGAATGGGTAACTGTAAAATTACAATTAAAAAATACGTTGGCCCAACGTGGTTTAAAGTGTGTCCAACCAACAATTTGCCATCATTTATCCAATAGTTTCGACCTCGCAGCTCTACGCGTTTTGCATCTTTCATGGGGTATACGTTGGCAGTTGCGTTGACTGGCAACTACTCGGCAAAGTGAAGAATTACAATGCAAAGCCAACGTTGGCAATTGGTTACTCTACAGTTTCTCAATGTTGGATCTATTGTCTGTGCTGTGGGGTAAGTGTTTCTTGGTAGAACATGTATTAGTCTGAAAAGTGTTCAAAACAATAGATTGGATAACTGACTTTCTTAAGACAATAGCTACTTACCACTCTTCAATTAATACCATTTAAATTTGAAACATTCAAAATGGGCCATATATTTCTCAGTGGGGATGCTCGGTCGAAGAAGTGTAGAAGTTTTTTTCAGGCCAGCTATTCTAAGTGACGTTTTCCTTCATTCACACCAGGCAAATGCGGAGTCGGTACCTAACATAATGGTCCGATGCGGCTTCCTAACTAACTAATTCTATGGCCTATGAAACCCGGAGGTTCAATGCCGCGTTCACAAAAGCTCTCCACTGACTTCTATCCTTAGCTAACTGCATCCAGTTTCTACTTTGTATTCCAATCTCTGCGAGATCCATCTTAATATTGTCCTCCCATCTGCGCCTAGGTCTTCCTAATGGTCGTTTTCCGATTGGTCTTCCAGTCAAGACTTTGAAAGCGTTTCTACTTTCTTCCATTCTAGCTACATGAGCTGCCCACCTAAGCCTCCTAGACTTGACGACCCTAACAATTTTGGGTAAACCGTATAAATTATATAGCTCCTTTTTTCTCCAATTCCCCGGGTAGTGTGATCAGCCAGGGAAATCATTCCTCTTACGTAGCCATAGTTGCCGTAAGCCCAGAAATCTAATTACTAATCCTAATCTTAAACAATATATTCTTCGAATATTTGTTAGTTGGACGAAATTATTATTCAATAAATAATATATTGGTAACTGAGGAATTTGTTTGGATAACGATTCATGTAACAAACTGTACATTTTATAAAAGGGATTGTTTTAATTGGATTGTTATCTTATGTTTTTACAGATTTTGTGCTGCAATGAAATGTGCGATTACGGAAACCAGAAGTCTGATGGACAGCTGAACATGTTGGAAACCAAACGAAAGGGAGATTTACTCGCCAATCACTTGTTGAATATTGAATCTTTTGTCAAATAACTCGTTTCTTGTTATTGGAAATCATTCTGTCATATTATTACATCATAGACTTAATGACTTCTTAAATGTTTTAGATTTGTAGAAGAGCTGCTATGTATTGCTGCAGAATCTTTGGCAACAGCGCCTTCAAACGTACCACGTATTCTGTTCAACAGTCAGACGCCAGCTTTTCTTAAGCGCTCAACAGATGAGTATATGGAGACCACAAATTAATGTATTATATGTATTTATATTCCTGATTTTACGTATGTTTAAAAGATTTTAAAATTATATTTAGGGAAAATGTTCAAAATGCTACAGAGGCATCCTCCAATTCTTCAAACATTTATTGAAGTAATTTTGCCAGCACGAATATCAATATAATCTCATTCTCGTCAATGAATTTAAATTATTTTAAATTAATCTAGAGAAGAAGCTATCTCTCTCAAAACATCGCCCCTAAATATTCCACCCTGAGCAGTGCTCGCTCCAAATCCGTGTTCAGAAATACGTTTCTGACTTCCTTATGATATGAATATAATAATAAAACATTTCTTACTTCTAATTGGAAATTTTATCCTAGTGTATTTTGATCAAATATGTTGGTCTATCAAAAGCACACATATTTTTTCTTTCAATAAATACATAGCCATTTAATACTATCGGGTTATTACAAATAATTGACCTAAATTCACTGTGCCTTTATTATTGAACATGTTGTTACAAAACTTTGCAAATGTGTTGAAAAACTCAAAAATATTTTTGTGTTACAGGTTCGCTTCTGATTTCTGCTACGAGAGCGTAGCAGTGAGCATTTATTTAAAATGGCGACAGACGCAGAGAAAGCTTATGTTCGAATTTCATCTACCTGTCCTAACAGTGCAAGGACACTTCCGAACGAAGTTATACAAAGATCCACTATTCGGCAGTGTTATACACAGTTTACAGATTCAGGATGCTTCTGTAACAGGAAATCATGAGGTCGGCCTACCGCTCCTGATGGATTGAAAACCCGATGGATCGATTGTGGTGAGCTTGATGATTAGAAATTCCTGCCATGGTCTCCTCGCTCTCCTGACCTAACCTCATGCGATTTTTTTTTGTGTGGGTTTATGTGAAAGATACAGTATCTATGTCTCATCTACCAACAAAAGTGCTTTCCAACGGATTGATAGGGACATGTTGTACCGAATGTCCCAAGAACTTTATTAATAACTTGATATTTGCAGAATTGTTAGGAAGGGGGGAGGCACATAAAGCACTTGCAAAATGTCACAAAAAAAATCTTTGAGTTTTTAAATACATCTGCGAAGTTTTGGGACAATATGTGCAATAAGAAAGTTACAGTGAATTTATGAAATCGGGTCAATTATTTGTAATTACCCTAAGCATAAACTTTATGTTAAAGCTTAGAAACGGGAGATTGTAACTTTACACCTTTGCGTATCATACAATAGAACACACAGCAGATTCTCAATTTTGCCTCTGGTATAGTCGAAAACGTATACGTGGATTTGATTTCTGCCTACGACATTGATGTCTGAAAGAATTCGTCTTCTTGAGTCTATAGGACATATTTGTGTAAGGCAACTGAAATAATAGACACATAATATTTCTGAATCTTATTATACGGCAAGAAGTTTAGCTTAACCCACCCTTACTTTTATTAACTCTCGTTAATAACTTGAAGACAATGAAGATTTCCAAAAATTAAAAAAAAAATCCTACAAAAGACTATTACATACACTAATAACTGTTTCCAGGCGTTTTCTTATAAACCAAAAATATTGTTGCACTATTTATGACGTCATAATTGTGGGACGGTGTAAGAAAGGTCTTGTAAACAATTATATCTTCAATTAATAGCAGTTTGCAGATACTATCTGACTCATTCCTAAATTTTTGAGTTTTTATTCTGTTTCAGTTATTCATTAAAATTCAATGAGGTAAAATTTATTTCTTCTTTTTTTAAAAAATAATAAGACCAATCGTACTAAAAACTAGAAAATAACTTTGTAAATACAATCGATTTATAATATATGATAGAACTCCTTATGCTTTTGTTTTTAGTCTCACAGATTTTTTAAAGTAATTTTCTTGCAAACAATTTTTTTTTATTTTTTAGTAAGATCTGCTTTACTATTATTTTTTTTAAAAAATAGAACAAAATGGTATTATTTTCTTTAAAAGAGAACATGTTTAAAAAATATTTTTTATTTTATACTTTAAGTCATAATTAAATACATTTTCTATTTATATTTTATTCTGTTTCATACATTTATATTTTCACATTTTATTTCTCCTACGGATCCTCACAGTACAATCCAATTAAAAGTACTCTTGGTTAAAAATAGGGATGGCCAAAATTTTCCGGAATCGGAAATGTCACTTTCCGGATTTCGGAAAAAACTCCGGATTTTTTCCGAAATCGGGATTTTCTAAATTCCGGATTTTCCGACATCGGACTTTTTTCTGACTTCCGGATTTTTTCCGATTTTACACTCCTGATTCGAGAAAGTAAAAAAATCAGGAATTGGGCATCTCTAGTTGAGTTGATTTTGAGTTTAACGTCCCGTTCAGCAACGAGGCTATATGAGACGTGGACCTACTGATTAACGTGGAATCCGAACCACATGAGCTCCCGCCGGGAATCGAACAGGGCATCTCTAGTTAAAAATACAATATATGTAAATATATATAGATATACCGGTACATTAAAATACCAATAGGGTATTATATTTTTACCTGACTTGTGTCGCAGTGGAAAATTTCATCATTATATGACGTTGAGAAATGAGAAAGTTACAAGATTTGAGGATAAAGTTGAAGGATTGTACGTAAGGGAAAGGAAACAATGTAAAAAACTGAAGATAAGTTTAGTGGCGATCCTTAATATTTGGACTTTCAACTTTTGAAAATAAATTTTGTTAACAAATAATGTTATGACAAGAATGTACGGTTATTAAAGAGCAAGGCTGATGACCAAAGCGGTGTGACGTCATGTACTAGCAACGATTTGTGTTTTGCGCGTAGAGTCACGCATGGAATTGGAAGAAGAGCATGAAAATACGAACTATCCTTTTAAAAAAACTGCCTTTTCCTTTCATTCGGGATATTTGCAGGATTCTTGGCAATTCTCCAGGCCCAGTCCGGCACGATTTCGCTCGTGTGTCTGTCGATATTTTCAGCCCGCCTTGGATTACGTAACAACTTAGGGAGTTTTGTTTCCTCGCTCTTTCAAGCTCTACCGTTGTTGCCATATCTGTCATTGAAAACACTGAGCGTCCGCCCAAAAATATGCACACCACGTGACATTTTTCACAATAAACAAATTATTTCCTCCTTTCTATGGCTATCCCTTTATAAATTACAGTGAAGAACATTAAGATGTGTGCTCAAGTACTAATTCCCTAATTACACAGTTGTTCGGGTTCATCTTCAGCACAGTGGCACCGGAATAGTGTGAACAATTGCTCTTTTCCTATTCTTCCTACCTTGAACAGCGTTTCTCAAACTGTGGTTCGCGATCAGAAGTAGTCTTCGAGTATGCCTTTGTGATTGGCTTAGATTGAACATAGTCCAAAAAGAAAGGCAAAATTAACAAAGACAAAACATTCCGCTCTTATATTCTTTCGACACAAGGATTACCTCAAACGCAAGTGAGTCGTGATGAAATACATTTTGAATTGATGAAGTGGGAAACTACGAATATTTTATGCAAACGTGGATATGTAACTTGTCAATTTCCATATTCGTTTTCTTTCTTTCTTTCTTTTTTCTTCCCTTCTTTGTGTGTGTGTGTGTGTGTAATTTATATTTATACCTAGCACTGAGTTCAATTCATACTCATCATTAAAGAAAAAGATGCCATTACCAACAGTTCCTTGACTTGTCTTGAGGTATTAAAAGAATGCCAGTATTTAGGAAGCTGAACTCGGAAATCAGAACAACTGCAATCCAGGGGAGTCTAGGGGCGCCCCCCCCCTAAATTTTTGGTGCCCCCTAAAATTTTCACGGTAGGCTTGCAAATGAACTATAATATGGTGATGAACTATAATATGGTTGGATCGCCCCCTAATTTCAGCCGTCCCCCTACATTTTTGGGCTGGCTACCGGCCTGTTCGCTCGGTTCCTAATATTTCCTCCTGATATTCTGTTAAAGTTGGCAAGTATATCAAGTTGCAAATTGCTTGAGAAAATTCAACAAATATTATTTAAAACTAAGCACTTCCATAATTATCCACTTCCTTTCTTTAAAATCTCTGTCTATCCTTTCAGTTTTACATCCCGTGGTTATGCCCTGTATGTTAATGGAGACAGATGGAAGTAAGTGACTAAGAAAAATGGTGGAATGAGAATTTGGGAGGAAATACGAGAACTCCCAAAAAAACTCACGGTCACGACGTTGTATACCACAAACTCACATGACCTGGATCGAACCACGAACATAGGAGTGAAAACTATCATTAAGCCAAAAGCTTTGTCCTGTCCGCACTTGCAAGATATATCCTTGAATCAGACTCAGCCATTATTATTATTATTATTATTATTATTATTAAGCATTCTGCCTTTCGGTAGGTCCTGAGACTAATTAGTTTTTTTTTTTTTTAATTTTAGATTTGGGCCTGAAAATGTTTTTTCCACGTTTCTCAATCTTCAGCTTCCTCTTTTGACTCCCAATATTTTCTTTTATTTTTCAAATCATCGATTAGCTGTGTTCTTCTTCTTCCTATTCCTCACTTCCCTTCCATATTTCCTTCTATGGCGGTATGAAGAAGACAATTTCTTCGCAAGATGTGTTCAATCCAATTGGCCTTCCTATGAAGGATGGTGGCTAGGAGTGTCCTCTTCTCTCCTATCCGTTTTAAAATATTTTCGTTTGTTGCTCGCTCTCTGTCCATTTTATCTTCTTCATTTTCCTCCAACATCATATTTCGAATGATTCCTCCTCCTCTCTCCTCCTCCTCTCCTCCTTTCCTCCTCTCTCCAAATATTTTTCTCTAACTTCCGTAATGTCCAAGTCTCTGAACCATACAGTCCAATGCTCCATATATAGCACTTGACCAACTTCTTCTTAAGTCCAATATTGAGTCCGTTAGTCAAAAGTGTTTTTTTCTTGTTGAATGCTTCTTTAGCTATGGCAATTCTTGACCTGATCTCTTTGGTGCAGTAAGCATCTCTCGTCAAAATACTTTCCAGATACTTGAAATTATCGACCTATTCAAGTTATCTTTGTTCTACTTTGATCTGTAAGAGCGTGTTTCCACGGGATATTCTCATGACTTTCGACTTCTCGATGTTAATTTCCATTCCATACAGTTTTCCAGTGTCGACTATTTTATCAATCATCTCCTGTAGTTCTCCTTCGGTTTTAGTTATTATCTATAACCGTATCATCTGCATACCTGATCTTGTTAATGATCTGCCCTCCAATCTCGAAATCTCCCATTAATGCTTTCTTCATTAAACATTCAACATTTACAGTGAACTTTATCTACCGTTGTGATAAGTAGTTGAATAAAAATTGTAATTATATCAAGGACCCTCTACCATCAGGTGTGATGATCTTCCAGCTATGTCTCACACATAAGCGATAATAGGTTTGTAACTTTTTTTCAATCATCCCTCGTACATATCAACATGCAGTCATTCTTCTGGAGAAATTAATTTAGAGTTTATTCCAACAATGAAGGTTAGAGAAGGATCTTTTTTTTTAAAATCAACTGATCAGATAAATTCTCACAAGAGCATTTTGCACCATATGTTGTATTGAAATTCCTTTTTGTTTCTTCTTGTGATTGTAGCATACATAGAGGAAGAAAGAGAGAGAAACAAAAGAGAAAGAAAGGAAACAGTTTTGATAAATTGCCTTGGTAACCAACCGGACGAGGAAAAAACTGTATGCATTTTCTTTCAGCAAAGACTTGTTCTTACGAAATCAGCAATAAATTTTTATGTTTTACGTTTGTTGATGACGGAGAGGAGAAAGAAGGGAGATACAAAAGGGACAAAATTATTCGACAAAAGAGAGAGAGAGAGAGAGAGAGACTGATAGATAGAGAGGCTATCTGTTATATAAAACAGAGTAACCCTGCAATTTTCTCCTCCTCGTAAAACGCAGACACGTAGAAACGATTTTCGTGAACCCCATTTTCCTTTGGCATTCAAAGCGTTCCATTTTATCTTCTTTTATTTACATAAAAAAGAGAGAATCAAATCTAATTTATATTCCAGATTCATCTATTCATCAATCAATCAATCAATCACAACAAGATTTCAAGCAATTCTTTCTGTTATACTCTGTCAATATTGTCAGATTTATGTAGTACGTATTTACTCAGTAAATTTTATTGGTTACAACTAGTATACAGACTCCAGTTATAAATTCCAGCTTATATTTTTTTTAAATTTATTTATCTAATAGTTTTTATTACAATGTTGTAATGTAAGGCTTTCATTGTCCTGTAAGTTACTGCATTTGTGCATAAAAGTAATTACAATCTTATTAAATTGCTTTGATAGTTTAAAAAGAGTGAAAGAGAACATATTATCTATTATATAAAAGAGAATGTTCCCTTTGAAGTCCAATCATAATGCAGATTGAGAAAGTTTTTGATACAGCCGCTTTGAAGGTTAACATCACTTTTACTTTTTTTTTTTTTTTTTTAATTCCCTGTTGAAGAGATTGAAATTCCATGTATAACATTTCTTTTAAGACATATTGCTTTAGATCCGTTGAGCTAAAGATTAAAGTTGGTTATTTCGAGGCTGTTTCTTCATAGAATATAGATGTGTCATTTATTTGCATGAATTTAACCTAAACAATGCAGAAGAAACCATACTCAAAATATTGTCTTTGGTAACACAATGGTCATTTGCTAATTTTCCATCATCAACAAACACACCATACCTTGTAATTATTAATTCCAGACGAACTGTCTAATTGTAAATGCTACGTACAAAAAAAAAAAAATCATTTAAATACAGAAAGAATAGGCACAAGGACTAATGAGCGTGTAAATTATTCATTGTAGCTTTGGAAAATTCAAGATTACTAATAAATCTCCAACTGACCAAAGCAGTATATATATTTTAAAATTACATATTTGTGTTATAGTTTCGGCTATGTTACATAGCCGAAACTGTAACACAAATATATAATTTTAAAATATATATACATCTTTGGTCAGTTGGAGTTTTATTACTAATGAGCGGTAGAAACAGTTTACATTGATCACAACAGTCTCAACGTAGGGTCACAACGATATGATGAAACTCCAAGTCAGGAGCCTCCTCCAAACTACGGTCCACCACAGTTTATTTTTACATGATTAACTACCAAATTGTAAGATTTAGTAAGTAGATCATACAAAATAATAATTAGATGTTTTTATCCGATCAATTAAAAAACACAAGGACTGACATATCTAATGAAATTGAAAATTTTAACTGTTATTAAAGATACGGGATTTATGCTGAATAATTATAGTAAATGACATACATAGGTAATTCACAAACATTATAATTATGATTAATGAGATTTATGTAGATGTAACTTTCCGCTGACAATTGTTTCCAGTTGTGGATCAAATTTACTAGTGGAAATTATCAGCAGCGACTTCAAATGTTCAAATGTTCGTAAGTAAACTTGGATCTCTAAATCGTATTCCATATTTCATTTTAGATTTTGTTTTTCCACACAAATAAGTAATTCCAAAAGTGAAAAGAATGGCACGAGCAGATTTATGCAACTGATTAAACTGTGTGAGTAGAAAACTTCTATACAATTCCAGCAATGATAAATTTGAAACTTTTTCTTTAAAATTATTGGTACACTGCAAAGCAATCATCTTTACTTGAAGTTCTGAAAAGGAGCTTTTATACCAGCGTTGAAAGAGTTTTGAAAAATCTTGATGTCGTTTGCGAATGCATCAAAATCTGAGAAACGAGACTCAAAGTTTATTTTTACAGCACCCAAAAATTGCAAAATTTACCGGAAATGGAGTCTCAGTTTGCTGACTGAATGTTTTGCATGTATTAAAATGCGTAAAACACTTTTTTTCCCCAATTGAAACAAAATATTTTTGTCGAAAAGACTTAATATGAGTGTATAAATCAGGAAGATAGTTTTCTCCTTGTATTTAAATTAAGGTCATTCATGTGTTTAGTTAAATCTGTGTAAAATGCTAATTTCCATTACTCGTTGTTGTGCAACTCAGCTAGAGGAAGATTATTGTCATTCAAGAAATTACGATTAATGTTTGAAACTTTAAAAATTGTGTTAGAATCTTTCCGCAGCTAAGCCAGTATACTGCAGTATAATGTGGTAAGCCTTTTTCTCTATTCTCTTCAATAAACTCTCGGAATTGAAAATGATTGAGCGCATGTAATCTGATATAATTAACAGTTGACATGACTGGCTTTAAAACTTCTGACATATCCAAGCATTCTCCGCAGACCGTTGATGAATGATGCAATATGCGATTAATGGGTTTGACCATTGCTATTTTGATACGAGAGCAACGACACCTTTATTTCCTTCCACACATCTTTTTGCCATCATCAGTAGTAATACAATTATTATTATTATTATTACTAATTGAAGATTCTATTCCCTGAACAGCCTTTTAAATTCCTTTAAAAATATCTTCTCCAATGGGCGTGCAGCGAATACTATGAATATTAAGAGGCTCTTCATACTCTTCATAATTTTTATCTACCCTCGAATAAAAACAGTATCTGATACATCTGTTGATTCATCCAGGGCCGAAATGAACCACTCAAGGTGTCGATTTTTGTCAGACAATTGAGTTAATATAGCATATTGTAGAAATAAATCATGCAAGATAAAACATCTAAAAACGGGAGGGAAATATGAACAAATGTATTGGGTAGTAACATCATATGGAGTAGAGAAAAAACAGGGAGAACAAAAATGACAATATAAAATAAGGAAGGAAGATCGTGTAAATAGAAGAAACACAGTGAGAAAATATACATAATATTTCTCTTATTGTCACAAATATATAAAGAAAAAAAATTTAGAAAACCAGGCATACTGCTAGGTTGTAGAATACTACAAAATTGTACAAATATTCATATGTAAGTTGGCATAGAACATACTTGTATTTATATAAATAAACAGTATTTTTAAAAAATCTCTACATAAATTTCTTGACTTATGCAACCACACTAACGCAACAACTCTGCGGGTTGCTCAACTTACTGTAGTACTGGCACACGGGCTCTTCATTGAACACTTTAACGTCAATTAACGATTTAATGTATTCAAGAACTACATCACATCTATTTCTCAGTTCGCCACGTTGTCAAGCATACTTTTGCACATATATATATCAAAAGTAACTATCAAGACATCATATTATTGGGCAATTTCCTCATAATTTTATTCTTGACATTCTAAACTGAATTCTCCGGTGAGAATATGACAACACATGAAAGGATATGAAGTCAGATGAAATCCGTTCAATTATGAAGTGCCACTCATCACATCATTTTCCATTATATCTAGCCTTTTATGTGGGAGATCGTAACCTCTTAAATCAAGTAGGTATCCAATTGCTTCATGATAGGGGGGATAACATTGAAAATTGCATTCTCTCACCGGAAATCAAATCTGAGATCAGGTGAACGAATGTTATGCAAGATAACTTCACATCAACTTCTATTGTCGTCTATTTATCAACTCTAAGACCACAGTTTTATCAGCGAAATGATATATTCGGGTCAGCGAGAAACCAATTTTAGAGTGTTGACAAGTTTATCGAACGTTTCAAGTAACTCTAGATTATTTTGGAAAAAAAATATTCCACAGTTCTTGATAACATGATAGTAGTAACAGTTCTTGCTCCATTCCAGTTCCGGTATTTTAGACTTGATGGTCACTGCGTCTCGGTATACAATATACTGTATCATTGTCCTTATTTTGTTATGGGAATTATATGTTATAGGATTGCACGAAAATGTGCCCTAACAAGAAATTCACTATTGACGATATAAATTACCTAAGTTTCTTTACAGCTTGACCTAGACAAACAAGAGAGTATCCAAAATGATAATTGGTGAACAGAAGTTTTGTACGCTGCGTAGGTCGTAAACAATAACTTGAGATTAAAAAAAATAATACAAGAAACGCACTTGTTTTTGTTAAATCTAAATATTTGAATAATTTATCCTTTCTGAGATATTTTTGTTCATCCCTCAGAAGTCTTATTACTGATGCATTATGCACAGTTTCGTATGGATGAATTTCGGCACTATTCTTTTAAAATGAAGATGGGGACTGCACTGTGAGAAATAAACTGTATGAATTAAAATTTATTCTCAATTTGACCGCGATAACACAATTTTTTAGAACTAATCTACTTGGTCCAGGTGCAAAATTAATATTTTTGAAGTCATTTGAGTGTTTTAATGGTTACACGTAGTCATCTACACAGGAAGGGGGAATTTAGTTTTTGGTTGTATGCTCGCTTATCTGTTGTTTTTCTAGGGTCTAATTTCATATTTTCAAATTACAGAAATTGTGAGGACAGTTGAACTCCCCCCCCCCGCGGCTGATACCCCTTAAGTAACTTTAGTTATATCTCTTAATATTAGCAGCACATCTTACTAGTTATTTATTTCCACCCCATTTCAGCACTTAAATTACCCGTAACGTAGGTTTACATTCACTTCCACTGAGGATCAAACCTGAAATCCAGCAAGCACGTGTACTGGACGCTGATAACTTGGAACACAAAAATGCAACTATTGTCCATGTATCGAAGATCTTTGGGGGGGGGGGGTATTACAAGCAGATAACAAGTAAAAACATACTTTTATTGGAATCATGATGGTTCAGTGCTACAGATAACATCTCTAAATGGAGGGGGGGGGCTAGTTCCATAATCATCCTGTCCTTTAACCTTGAGATATAAAACTGAAATTTAATATCATTTTCCCCATTCGTTTATTACACTTTAATTCTTTGGTCTGTTGCAACTGATGGAGACAGAGAGATGTACCTGTATCTGTATGAATACAAGTTTAAGAACAAATTCAAAACACACAAGAGGAAAAAGGGGGGAAAAAAAGAGATGGCTCAGTAACTTCGTTCATTCATTCATCCATTCATTCAACATATCGCATAGCATGTTTCGATTGAGCTACTCATAAAACGTTTTCATGGTTCAGTGGCCGACTTATAAAAAAATCCTTTAAGTTGTGTTTGTATATACTATATAATTTCTCGCCGTCTATCTACCTACATTTTTCTTTTATATTGAAAATACTTCATGAAAGAGGGAAGGGGAAACAAAAAGGATCTATTCCGCACTGCACCAAGTCTATATGGCTACACAGAAGCTATTGCCAGTTTCACTGGAACACGCATTTATGACTAAAATACATGCCAGTCACGATATACATTTTCGCACGCTCATCGGTTGCACTTTGGCCTACTTTTCCATCCCTTAAAAGGTTCTTCGCCCCGGTATTCATGCGCTGTTCCTTAAAGTGATACAGAGAATTCCAATAAGGGTACTGATTAAGAAAGAAAAAAAATCATGGAAGCCATATTGGTCCGGGGTGAAGAGTAACGGTTCATCGAGAACTTGGTGTTGGATAAAATCTTCTGCATGGCTTCATTGAGAGTTCTTCGGTCTCTCCTCAGTTAATTATTCTACTAATTATAGATTTTGGGGTTTTTGATTTTAATGTACAGTTTTCCAAATTTTTCTCATGGTTGCGCCCTTTTACCACCAGAAATTTAATGTGACATTTACGTATAAAACTTACAGAGTATAAATTAAGTGTAAATAATCCTTTTTCTGACTAACTCCTTTAATAATTGTAAAATAACCTCTAAGCTTCCTGATACTACGTTAGTTTCCAATACAAAATATATATGTTTATCGAGACATCATTTTGATGACACAACTTCGAGATGTGACAGCCTTAACTCTTGTTCTGTGGACATTCCTAGTACTCACTGATCGAAAAGTTATTAACAGCTAGAATGCTTTCAAATGAGTGATGCTTGGTCAGCACACTCGCTTCCATTTTCATTAACTCTAGCTTTCTAAATCAACGATTCATACTCCTTAGTTCCAAATAGTCGCACGATGTTAGATCAACGTCGATAAATATAGAGCGGGGCCAAGAAATAGGACATTTTTGAAATAATCACAAGACCGTGGGAAAAATGTTGGCCGTGATTACATAGCATTTAATGATATTCATCTGTGAAAAATCACATCTTGAAAATTATGTCCATCTTCGTTTATGCATTAATATAAGCATATATGGAAATTTGTGTCCAAAGCCTCTGTCAATTTGAATGATTTGTTAACGAATTCTGTCCTTAAAATCATCTAATGGGGGACTTGCTCTCTTAATCGCATGACTTGAGACACCCTCATTAAAATATTAAAATATTAATACATCTGGGGAGGCCGAGGGGGCCTTGCAACATCACCATATATGGAAACGAGGCGGTTGAGAAATAGAAGGCAATCATCCATTGAGGTTGGGAATATATGGAATGTTGTCCCGTCTTGTTGAAACCATACACTCCGAACAGCAATCTATCTTCTCTGTACCACATACACAAGTCATTTCAATGCAGCACTGAGCGACAGCATTTACACTAACATAATTTTGTTAAAAGGAAAAAAAAATACCATTAATGCAGTTTTTTCCCTACGCGCACCGAACTGAAACTTTTGTCCTGTGCATTTATTATATTATTATTATTATTATTATTATTATTATTATTATTATTATTATTATTATTTCTGTGGCATTTTCAGCAGCCCAATGGCTAATAATATTTACTGAGATGAAAATGACCTCTATCACTTATTAACAAAATCATGTTTTTATTTATTTTTCATGAAGTGTCAAAATTGTGCATGTAAAATTCAATTCTTGTGTGTGATCTTTCTCGTTCATCTTCTGCACAACTATTAACTTGTATGGACGTAAGTTAAATTTATGGAAATTACGCCACATTGTGCAATTACTGATTCCAAGTTCGGTGAAGAAAATATAATGAGAGAGATAGGACGACAAGGAAAACAATATTTACGAAATCTCTATTCGATGTAAAGAGTTTCTAAAAATTATAGTTCCTTTGTCTTATCTCTCTTTCTCTTTCTCTCTCTCTCTCTCTCTTTGTAACTCTTCCTAGAATTGTCTATTTCAACGAAATTGTTATCACTGTGATACTACTAACTCACTCTATATAGCATAACAGTTTTCTACGCCTGAATTTTATTTTTCAAAAAATGTAACAATTCTAGCCCTTCCGTGTTTACAAGTAAAGAAGTATTTATAAATTGTTTGGAACGAAAAAAAGCTAAGGAAAAAAAAAAGGTGGACGATTTGACCTCTTAATAATACAACACTCGTGAACAGGAAAACCCAAAGAATTCATCTTGTGGACATACTAGGAAGGAAGGAAGTTGTGTCCCACTTTTGCGCGTTCTTTTCTTTTATTCGATTACAACAGGGTATTGCACGAAATAACTTAAACGTATAAAAATACCACTGAGGGAGTTTGAGTCACGCAATGGTCACTTTACTAACACCCATGTCTACTACTATCATATTTCTTTCTGGATTAGTAGGGTTTCCATCTAAGCTAAATTATCCCTAATCGTGCAGCGCAGCGGATATATTAAAGGATTTTTACTAAATTCAACTTATTTTTTTTTAATTGGTGAATAATTTTAAAGCCATGGAAAATATCAAAAATACATAGGATATTACAAAATTGTGTCATAATATTTTGAAAACAGATCCTTTACATCAAAATAAGAAAAGAAGTTCATGTGGACCGTTTCAAGAAGTTCAAGTGGATAGTTTCGGAGGTATAGGATGCCGAAAACGTGGAAGAAGTGTATTTTAAAAGTTTATAGCTCCACTACTATGGGACCTACCGTAGTCGGGTCAAGACATCACTGAGGAACTGGTATGTGAACCAGCCAAACATCCATGTGTTTAAGAATGCCCCAGTACTCGTACACCAATTTTTAGAAAGGTAGGTGGAGAGTGATCAAGTACTCCCAAACAGCCTCTCTAAAAATGATTGTGCAATTACCGGAGGCAGGGTCGGATCCAGGACCGACTTCTGGGGGTGGGAGGCGGTGGGTTGGCATACTGCTACTTTTAAGGGCTCCAAACTTTGGGATGGGTTGTATTTATATATATAAAATAAGAAAGCTTCCTCTTCTGGGGGGGTGATCGCCCCGATCGCCCCCCCCCCTGGATCCGCCCCTGACCGGAGGTTTTGAAGGATGGATACTTAGATAGTTCACATATTAGTTCGTCAGTGATATCTTGACTCGACCACGATCTGTCCTATAGTAGTGGAACTATGGACCTTAATGGGGCGTTTACACTTAGTCGATTTGCGTTCGATTCAGTTGAATTGACGTCACTTTCAACTTAATCGACCGTGTAAACGGGACTTCAACTTAATCGTTTGTTGATCGAAGGCAAACTAATCGACTGGCAACTGAATTGAAAGACGTTCTATTTTCTGTGGTTGAAATAATTGAACACATCCATCGATCTGATTCGGCCTAGTTGCTTCGATTTAGTGGCAAATGCAGCGAGTCGATTTAGTAGTGCGACTAAATCGACCAAGTGTAAACGCCCCATAAAAGTTCATTTTTTCACGTTTACGGCACCCTATAACTACGAAAATATGCACTTCCGACCACAGGTTCATATGAACCTTTTTTACTTATTTTTGTGTGAGGAACCTATTCCCAAAATATTGTGACAAATTTTTGTAGCACCTTGTGTAAGTTATTATTATTATTATTATTATTATTATTATTATTATTATTATTATTATTATTATTATATTTGAACTTTTAAATCACTAATGTCCAATGAAAACTATCACCGAAAATATTGTTTCCATATTACAACATTGGACAAATTATACCGAAGTTGGAGAATAATCTTTAATATAATGCCACGAAATATATCATACCATTGAATGGAGAATCACTTACCATCGCATAGTAATACGTTCGGGAGTTATCTCTGTATGCAACATCAATATATTGCCTGTTGTACCGGTCCTGATGGATGAAGAATACTCCGGATGATAAAGATTTCCGAAATCAAAGTCTTGAGAAAAGCCCATGAAGAAAAAATAGTTAATGAGGATTGAAGAAGGTATGCGGGGTGTTGACAAAACTTTTTTTGATAGGCAACAAATAAGATAAAACTGAATTCCCTGTCACTACAGCCCACAAAGGGCTTTGGTCGAGTTACACAATTCAGTTGAGTAATGGGTGGTAAGCGTATCGACTTTCTACTTAATACTATTTCTAGTTTTGTAGGCTGAAGATAGCTACTTTTTAATCCAATCAGCTTCCCATGTGCATCATAACGCTAAGTCAAAAGCTCATACAGATACTTTTGAGTATCCATATAGAATAGAATCCAGCATCATGCACGTTACGCAGAAGGACTAAGGAAAATGGTTGAAATCTTATAAAATTGACTTTTCGTAGAGTGATTCCTAAAAATGCTAATAGGATTGGCTTTGCACAAAATTTATTGTCATATTTGCACCTATGAAGATTTCAGTTTCTTAAATCTCTATGGAGTTCTAACGGAATGAAGAAAGCACCGATAAAACTATGGATAACACAAGTGATGCTTAAGAAAATGGAGGAACGCAGAAGGGCGAAAACCAGGAACATCAAAGAATACAGAAGTATGGGTAATGAATTGAGAAGAGAGAGACTGACAAAGCCAGAAGTACATGTAAGAGATGTGTGAACAAATAATAGAACTTAACGGCGCGGCAGATACGATCTGATATATTAGAAAGCTCAAAAATTAGAAGAGAAAGCTGACAAAAGTATACGCATGTTTGGAATCGAATATCAACAAGGCCACGTAGTTACTGACCATCAAAGAATCCTTAAACTCTGGAAGGAATACATAAGGAATCTACATGACCAGAAGAACCGCCCAAGAGATGTTACGATCAAAGCAGACAAAGAAAAAGGACCTAGTATATTAGGAAGTGAAGTAGTACAAGCTATTGAAGCAGCCGTGTGCAACTGCCGGCCCCCGAGCCGATTCCGGCTCGCTGGATTCTTTTATCCGGCCCGCCTAACCCGTTATTAAAACTGTATTCATTGCATAATCTCTTAAACTGAATTGAAAATTCTTCCTGGGTAACTGATGTCTACCATGAAAATACCATCCATATTAAAACATTCAGTGTATTGCCAACCATTGCGAACTAGGTAGGAACATGAAGGGTCAAGTTTCCCACTAAAATAGTAAATGAATAGATTTTTTCTGTTTTTTCTTAGTAAATATTTGGTTACCGTCATAACAGTTTTTGTGTGCTTGTGATGTTAGTGTACGATGAATGAATTTTTCAATTGAATATAGCTATTAAATTCTTGTGAAAATGTTATACAGTGACTCGTACGGCCCTCGATGTCAATAAGTCCACTGAAATTGACCCACCCTTTCTTCCAACTTTCACATGCCTGCATTAAAAAATGGGAAGGAAGAAGGAACTGGAGACAACGACAAAAAAAGGGGTTTCCTCAAGAAATTAGGAGACAATGAAATGAAAGAACTGATTTCACTTATTAACAAGATCTATGTTAGTGGAGAATGGCCAAATAATTTTCTAGATGTTGCCATGAAGGAAAGGACACAAAGAAATGCAGCGATTACATAATTATAGCCTTATTTCCCACAACGGAAAGATTACTGTGCGCACACTGAATAGGCAGCTGTAAAGTAACATAGAATAGATGTTGGACCAAGATTAGTTTGGATTCCGGAAGGAAAAAGGCATCAGAGATACTATTGGGTTGATGAATATTATATCAGAACAAGTTCTTCACGTAATGAAAAAGTTGTGTTTGTGCTTCATCGATTGGGAAAAAGCTTTCGACCAATGGACCAAACTTCTGAAAATACTTAAAGAAATCGGGGTCACCCAAAGGGATCATTCGCAACCTGTACATGGGACAGGAGATGATGTATGTCATCTCAATTATTCAAAATTTACAGCGAATGCTTAATAAGGAAAACATTCATAGAAGTTGGAGATTTCAAGATTGGACGGTAGATCATTAAAAAGGTCAGGCACACGGACGACACAGTTATTATAGCTAGAACCAAAGAAGAACTATAGGGGATAATAGACAAAATAGTTGACCTGGAAAACAATATTGTTAGGTAAAGGTAGAATCGGTACAGGGTTATTTTTTCTCTTTTTATTACAGTGGAATATATTTTGAGTTTAACGTCCCTTTCAGCAGCGAGGCTATATGAAACGGGACCTACTGATTAAAGGGGAATCCGAACCACATGGGCTCCCGCCCGAAATCGAACCCGGTTCTCCCAGGCCAAAGGCGCGTACGCTAACCACTTATACCTTTTTTATTACAATA
The DNA here is from genome assembly GCF_964235325.1 of Thermobia domestica. Lineage (NCBI taxonomy): Eukaryota > Metazoa > Arthropoda > Insecta > Zygentoma > Lepismatidae > Thermobia > Thermobia domestica. The sequence goes on along the minus strand of NC_137466.1, from coordinate 121,651,746 downwards.
TTTCTAAAGTTTTTTGTACACTATGCTACAAATAAGTAGGTAAATGTAACAGGCCTTTTTCTGTGGTTGGACCTCTTGTCCGTAGCAGCGCGGAGGTGGATTGGTGTCTCCTGCCCAGTGCAGCGCGGAGATAGGATAAGAACCTTTTCCCCAGAGCAGCGCAAAGAAAAAGATAAAATTAATTAGCTAAAATTGATGTTTTCTCTTACTTGATGCACTCTTTTATAGCCAATTTTGGAGGCTGAGCCTATGAAAGGGTTGTACAGCTCTTTCATGGGTCTCCGTGTCCTTTTTTGTACTTTTCTGTAAGTGGCTTTTGTCAGTTGCTTGATGATCCTCGTGGAAAATCACATGTTATTGTATACAAATAAGAAGGGATATTGCAATATGAAATAGAAATCAACGTCAAAAACTCGAAAGTCATGAGGATATCCTGTAGAAACACGCCGTTACGGGTCAGGGTAGAACAAAGAGAACCTGAAGAGGTCGATGACTTCAAATATTTGGGAAGTTTTTAACGAGAGATGCTTACTGCACCAAAGAGATCAGGTTAAAAGCTGCCGTACTCAAAGAGACATTCAACAAGAAAAGATTGCTCTTAACTAGCAGGCTTAATATTGGGTTAAGGAAGAAGCTTCTCAGGTGGTATATATGGAGTATATGATTTGGAGACTTGAGCATTTACCCAAGTTAGAGAATAAATATTTATTGAGATTCGAAATGTGGTGTTGAAGGAAGATGGAGAAGATAAAATGGATGGAGCGAATAACAAACGAAGATGATGCTTTTAGCGAGCATCATTCACAGGAAGGCCAACTGAATTGGATACATCTTACGAAGAAATTGTCTTCTTCGTAACGCCATAGAGGGAAAGATGGAAGGAAAGAGAGGAGTAGGAAGAAGAAGAACACAGCTGATCAATGGTTTGAAAAATAGAAAAGAATAGGAGGAATTAAAAAAGGAAGCAGAAGATCGAGAAACGTGGATGAAACATTTCCAGACCCAAAATAAGAAGAAAACAAAAAACCTCATTAGTCTCAGGACCTGCCAACAGGAATATACTTAATAATAATAATAATAATAATAATAATAATAATAATAATAATAATAATAATAATAATAATAATAATAATAATAATAATAATAATAATAATAATAAAGGTATGTGGAAAGGATGTAAGTTGTTATTTTGCGCTAATAAAGATAAGTACAAGAAATCATCTAGAAATCATACACAAGACTTCTGGCATTTCCAAGTATATTCTTGGAGCACGGCATCAGCTCCAGTGATATACAGAAACCGAATCTTGGGGTTCACTAAACGAAGAGATGTTTGTTGTATGTGAAGGAGTCACTATCTCTTATATAGAATACGGAAGCGAAACGATTTTCACCAAGATTATTCCATAGGTACGTTTAATATTCTGCAAGTAAAAATAGAAAATGCACATTCACACAAAACTCAAACTGATTTACAACAGTTTGTCTTTATATCGTAGATATATTTGTTTGTGTCCTACGCAGTCCGAGTTGTATAAGAGCACGCAAAAAAATATAGTGAATTCTTCAACCATCCATCCTGTCCTCTTGTTGCATCATACATCAAAAAAGATCTATGCGCACAAGCATAACCAACCAACCACACACATACATTCATTTACTTACAAAAACCGTATAAACATTTGCGTGCATTCATTTCCTCCGCTGCATGACCCACTTTCTGATCAATCACCCGCCGAAATACTGTTTGTTATCTTTCAGATCCTGGGTTCGTTCCAATTCAACGCTCCCTATTCCATCATTTCCGTTTCTCTTGTTTTCAAAAACGAGGAAAAGTTTTTTTTTTAAAAAAAAAAAAAGAAAAATGGCTCAATAGCAAGCAATTTGTATGCCATTTGCTTTAGTTACCAGAAATAAAATGTTACTAGAACTTATTTATTTTCTTACGTGTTGCAATGTGTTCATTCAAAAAGATCTTGCATACCGAAATAAATGAACCATTATCTTTAATCTGCTAATACTGTAATATGGTGGATCTGGTTTTAAAGAATCTATACGGGCAACTTCGAAAGAACTGATACATTGATACAAGGAAAAAGAAGGAAAAACATTAGTAATATGTTAGGAAGATAACATTTCTGTTTCATCCCTCAAATAAAAGGAAAATATGGTTATACACTATCGAAAACGTTACCCTCTACCTAGCATTGCTTTGTCGCTCTTGTTATATTGCAAGCTTGCGAAGTTCTTTAAATATTAACAATATAGCCCTACCAAACTAGAATCTAAAACTATTGTGCTGCCAAAATGTCTTGAGCCGTGGCAAAAATGCAAACTAACATTCACACCCTCACCCACCCACGTGTTGAGCCAATAATTGTTCAGCTGTTGCTAAGCGAGAGAAAGCGAGTGGAATTCCTTCAGCCGATAGCAGCGCTTGCAACGGAAGACTAGGGATCAAGTCAATGTGGCATATCTATACCTGAAGTGAAGCTCCCATGTTAGCCAGCCCAAAACAAATTCGCTTGACACTCGTAAAAGGAATGCTCAAGCTCAGGAAGGGAGTGAATTCTAGAATGCTATTCTCTAATTTTTAATACTCTTTTTCAGTTTCTGGCACACTAACTGTGTAGTTTTAAATCTTACACAACATCTATAAAAATTTAACTTTACTATTATTTTTTAAGTGCTAATTCATAGTTTCAATGTCCTAACTTTCTTCCGGCACACCAGTCGTTCGCGCCAAACCGTTTAAAAATGAGTGCTCTGAATGGACAAATATTTCCAGAACATAAGTTAAAATTAGTTAAAAAAAAAAAGTTATTTTCGTGAAAACCGGGATTGTATGAATATTGAAAGTCAATCAATATGACCAGCTAAGTAAGATTCAAAGTCATACGATTTTTCTGCAGCCAGACTTCTCAAGTTAGTTTTGACTTAATTTCATTATGAGAGACATGAATGTTTCATTACGACATGCGAGAAATTAATAAATATCTTTAAGATTTTTCATTACAAGCACTGTTAAGACCGTTTATATTGTTACAGGTTTCGTAATTTTCGCATTGTATAAATTTAACAATTTCCATTGAAAAGCAGAAAAACAAAGAAGAACGCGTCTGTTACTAACAATAACTTTTTTTTTTTTTTTTTTGGCAAATAGGTACAATCGTTGATAAAAGTAAAGAGCACATTTCATACGTAATATGTAACAAAATATAATATGATCTTTTTCGACATCCGTACAAAGAATAATTTTAAACAATATAATGGGGAACGGCGATTCAGTACCAGCGAGCTTACCTTTGGAAGGGTCCCGGGTTCGATTCAAAGCCACATTAGTTTATGGTGCACAAGATCGTGTTCGTGAGTTCTCACGATTCTCCCGTTTCCTCCTACATGCTCATTCCACCAATTTAAAAGCGTTCGCAATAATTCATTTTCATTAATAACTCGTCTCGTTTAGTCTGCAGTGCATAATCATGGGTCGTAAAACTAGAAATTTTGTTTCATCTCAAGGTACACTTAGTTTAGAACTGGAAATTTCACGTGTTATCGTGCACTAATTTTTTTTTTTTTAATAAGAAACTAAATTCAGTTGTGACTATAATTATTTACGAAAAAAAAATTCTTACCGGTTAACAAAAAAGGAACGTTATTGACGATACGTCTCACTGTGGTTACTTAGGAAATAACTTAATAACACGGTCTTCCGCTAACCTCTTCGTCTTCACGTACTATTTTTCTGTTTTGATATAATCCATTAATTGTGATCTCCTTCGCCCCCTCCTTCTCTTTCCTGCCAACATACCCTCATACCTCACACTTGGAGTAAACGCAAAATTATGAGTAAATACTAAAAATTGTAGTTTGCCTAGTCAACGTAGTATGCCCAATCACCAATTACATGTCTCATTAGCTAAACAGAAGCAGAATTACGCAAATTTTGAAAGCCAAAAAAAGTACAACGGTGTTATGCATTATGCTAGATGGGAAAGAAGACAAATAAATATTAGGGTCGACTTCTAACAAAGAAAAGCAAGGGTATTTTGTGAAGAGATAAGAGGATACAAAATAAGAACTAAGGAAGTTTCTGTATTTAGGGCAGCCTGAAAAGACAATCGCACCATAATGAGATCGTTTACACTAATATAGGAAAACGGAAAGACCAACGCCCTGTATGACTTCAATTAAATTGAAGAAGAAAATGAGCACAAGAAGAAAGAAAGTACAAATATAAGTAATTTCTTCTTTGGCTTCAAAGGAATTGATGCCACCGACAGAATCTTATCGTTAAGAATTCTTACGAAAATCACTTCAATTAAGGTTAGATTCATATGGACAACCTATTTTCTACTCCTTTGAATTCCCTCCTCCCTGGAAGGAAATTCGCCTCCTATTAATTACATACACTTTTTTTCTTTTTCTTTTGTCTTATTGATATAGAAGAAAGAAAAGGGAAATGAATCAGCTTCAGGAAGCGATAGATGGATGATCGATAAATGTCAAACTGTCAAACAAAACAGGGCGGTTTGCGTCTAATGAATGACGCAACCATATTATGATCTAGTTTTGTGTCAAAAGCTATGTTTTTCCCCCTTAAATATTAGTTTCCTTGTTTATGTTAATTATTAAGTCATCCTATCTCGTTTCACGTATACGTGCACTGTTCTATGGATTACAATGACCATTATTTAGTTTAAGATTTATGGAACCTCCTCATTTTTTCCAAATTTATATATATATACTTCTATTTGAGAAATTAAAGACTGTGGGGATTTTTTTTTATACCTTTCTTTTAAGCTAAACTATCTTTTACCAAGTCTGAACAATAACGTTCGATTTGTGTACGGGACCGTTAATAAAACTTACGAACTGTTATAAAACAACGTTTCTTATTTGATTTTTATTTCACGTATAACTTAAGAAAGGTCTGCACTCCATATTTCACACCACGAAGCAGATCAAGGTCAACCAACATGCCAAGTTTGATTAAGATCGTATAAGTTTGGTTGAACTTTGTCATTAAGTTTTCAAAGAAACATATAAAGAACGAAAGGAAAGAAATGAGGAAACGAAACCACGATAAAGAAATACTTTTTTTTTTTTTGACAAACCGAAAGAAATATATGATGAAATTTGAACCGTGAGTTATGATCTAAGAATAATTATAATTTCAAAGTTACATGTATATTTAAGGAAGTGCTGAAGTTCTCAAAGAACTCTGGTAAGGCAAAGACTTTTCTTCCAATTTTTATTTTTCTTGTGTAGTATGGTAGAGTATCATACTACATACTATGGTACTCTACAGATCAGAAATACGGACACTACGCGAAAGCAATGAAAAATGACTAAAAGACTTTGAAATGTAGGTGTAGAAAAGAAAGAAAATTAGCTAGGTTGAATGAAAAACCAATAAGAAAGTGCTTTAAATGAGAAGAAGATAATAATATTGACAATAATCAAAAAGAAAGAAATAAACTGATTAGGAAATTATTTGGGTGGTTAGTGATAGAAGGTATAGCCAAGGATTAAAGAGCGATAACTACTATAACAAGACGATGATGTAACATGACGATAAAAGTATATGGAAAATATTCAACTTGCAGTAATTAATCTATTAATGATGGCCGAATACTTATAATTATTATGATTTTGCTCACCAAATTTTGTTTCAATCTATTAGTTATGTGTACGACAGAATAACTTTCATTTCGCACGTGCACTTTTCGTGCACGGACTCCCCGGGTTCGATTTCCGATGAGAGAACGTTGAACATAATACGTTGGTTTGTACTCCATCTTAAACAGTAGTTCCATATCTTATATAGCCTTATTGCTGAAAAGGGATGCTAAATTTCAATGAAGAAAGGAAGGAAACCAGAAACAAAGGGTAGCCGTCAAATTTTAATTCATTTTGCAGATCACCAGGAAAATATACGAAATAATCAAATAAATTATGAGGACAGAGCTCTTTAGCATGCACAAGTCTTCGACTGGTACAAGTAATTCTGGAAAGAACGTGACACTGTGGAAAACGTGCCACGAACTGGCCGCCTTCCATGGCCTCGACAGATATTCACATTAATATCATCATCATGCTAAGAGAAAACCAAGGAATTACCATTCAGAAAATCGCAGATGTAACGCAGCTCTCTGTTAGGCCTATTGATAACATTATAATAAATCAGTTTGAGTATCCACCGCACGTATACAGTGGTGACAAGAAGTGTAGCCTGGTTCAGATGGATCGTGAAAATGCCACTTAAAACCTGAACTAGGTTTCTAACATAGAGTTGTTACATGTACCTAGGTAATAAGGCCTGGTTTCATTATTTTCATTCAGAATCCAAGCAACAAAATACGATCAAGTGTCAAAACGCCTAGTGCCAAAACGCCCACTCATTAAAACGTTGCATAGTTCAACAAAAGAAACCTAATATTCTGAAAAGTGTGGGGAAGATCATGCATTTGCTCCTCCTCGATAATCAAGCATATTGCTCCATTGTGGAAAATTATAACCGGAGAATACTACACTAGGGCTCCACTATGCAACATTTGGTGATCCTGCACCAAAACAAAGTTTCGATGCTACTGCAACCCAAGATGGTATTGCCGAACTGGAGTTGAGTTTATGATTTATTCAACTTGCTCACCTGATTTTATCGCAAGTGACCTTTACTTGTTTCCTGAAGTGCAAAAAACAGCTTCACAGACACGTATTGTATTACGATAGTGATCTCAAGTCTTTGGTGGATAATGTTATCAAGTTTTCAAATGACAGGTTGCACGCACTATTTCAAACGTAGATAACCAGATGAAACAAGTATATTCAGATGCCAGAAGAGTACTGGATTCCTACTGGATCCTTGTGTCTGTAGTCAGTACTGTCAATCTAGTAATACGTAGATCTAAACACTTTTTGAATGCTCCTCGTAGATTTTCCTATCCAATTATGGTTGCTGTGTTTTGCAAAATTGCATCATGATTTTCGCAACACTCTTTTTGTTTCTGTGTTTACGCATGTGTTTGCGTGCGCTGCGTGTATGTGTAGTATAGCAGTCTTGTGATAAATATAGAATAAAATGTGTACCTTGTAACCTACGAAATCGCCAATGTGGTTTTCTATAGGAGAACGGTGATGCTGTGGAGCGAAACAGTTTATCAAGAGAGACTCGTAGCGTTCGGAACAAGTTGCCGGTGTGGGCCTATGACCTATATTTTTCTCTTCCGAAGTTTAGTTTAGTGGGAAGCTCGGGCGGCAGATAAAAGCACATTTCTTCAACGCCCACTGAAGCTGTTTATTACGAGAACACAGACTGCAAAATTTCTTTCCTTCTTTCTTTCTTTTTCTACTTCACTCTACAGCTTTGCACATTTGTTGGTTAGTGATACCAGCTATTACTTTCTTAGCAATGTAAATAAAACAAGTCATCAAAACAAAAAAAAAAAAAAAAAAAGTTTACGAGAAAATTGTGTTATTCTCCTTGTACGATGATATATTCTAATGAGACATGCCTAATTTGCCTACTTACACAAAGTGGCCAACTTCTAGGTACGAATGCGCAGCAGCCAAGAACAGAATTATGCAGGAGGCAGGAAACTATGTCACAATAGTGATGCTTCATCTCGAAAAATGTATCCGTTTTTTTTTTTTTTTTCTTGGGAAAGCTCTGTCTCGTCACGAAATTCTGCCTTGTCTCGTTTTGTGCGTAATCCTAGTTATACGTTAGTAGTAACATATGCTTATATCTACAGGACTCCGCAAATATATGGTCAAATTAAGCATGTAGATGTGACACACTTTCACAGGTGGCTAACTTAATAAATTTTATTGTGTTACAAATGAGATAGATCTGAGCTTGTAAACAAATGAAAAACGAGGGTCTCATAGCTATTATCCCTTTTCCTGACGTTGTTTTATTACTGTTATGGAGTACTGACAATATGAGATTTAGTTGAAAGATTCAACTTTGAGGCTCATGCTCTTGAAAGGGAGTCCAGTATATTAGTTAGATGTAAGAAGTGTTTCATTTTTGAAGAAAGTAAAAAGTCTCAAGAAGTCCTGTGACTAACTGACTGATCAATGCCCAGGCCAAATCGCTCAAGATAGAAACTTGAAATTTGGGCAGGACATTGGATTTGTGACGTAAGGCGCCACTAAGAGAGGATTTTTGGAAAATCGGCAGGGAAGGGGAAAATAGGTGTGGCAATTATCATATTAAAATGTCCACATATCCAAACTCCTGAAGATTAAAGACATATCATTTAGTGTTTGAATTTATCTTTAAAATAAGACACGTAATTTAGCGTTTTTATATATTTGATCTACGAGGGAAGAAAAGGAATAGGGTTGCAATTATTATGACGTGTATGCCGGTAGTATCAAAAGTCCGGAGCCATAGGCCAACTCCATTCTAAGTAAAGATGAGGAAATTTTCAAATCGCACCAGCCATTTGGTCTCCATACTGGTAAGGTGCCCTATGTAAAATGAAAACACAACGTTGTCAGTTAAGCAGATTCTTACCTTGGGCCCTCACCATAACAATAATACAACATTGATGGGTAACTGATTAGAAGTGTTCTAGTTTCCTCCACACAATAATGTGAACGTTCCCCGTGTCAATTTTAAGTGCCTTATGTTCCATTGGAATAGTCTGCTGAAGTGGAAACTTTGTTTTTCAAGTAACATAGGGCGCCTTACCAGCGCGGGTCCATTCGGCTGGTGTGATTGAAAAAGAAATCCACATTTTAGGTTGAAAACAAGGTATTTCCACCAACTTTTTTCTCTCCATGTTTTCTCTATGTTTACTCATAGCGGAGCTAGCTTATGGCCCCGGACATTTGATACACCCGGTATATATATCTATATCGGAATCCTTAAGATTAGAGAAATGAATTTGGTGTTTTAGCCTTTTAATCTAGAATAATTAAACACATGTTTCAGCGCTTTTTTTTTCTTAAGATGTTTCCCTTAGAGTGCAGAGAAATGCAGAGATCTTATTAAACGCTTGCAGGGACATGGGTTTAGAAGTAAATGCAGAGAAAACTAAATACATGGAAGTGCGTCGGGACCGTAATACAGCAAATTCTGGATGCGTTAAAATATTAAATAATACTTTTGATGAAGTGGATAGTTTCAAATATCTAGGATCAATATTAACATACGAAAATCATATTCACGAAGAAATTAAATGTCGACTGAAAGCAGGGAATTCGTGTTACTATTCGGTTCAAAATCTCTTGTCGTCGCGAATTCTGTCGAGGAATTTGAAGCTTAAAATATACAAAACGATAATCATGCCTGTTGTTCTGTATGATTGCAAAACATGGTCGCTTACTCTGAGGAAAGAACATAGACTGAAAGTATTTGAGAACAAGACCCTGAGGCAAATATTCGGACCCAAGAGGAACGGGAATGGGGAATGGCGGAAACTTCATAACAAGGAACTACATAATTTATACGGTTTATCCAACATTGTTAGGGTCGTCAAGTCTAGGAGACTTAGATGGGCAGGTCATGTAGCTAGAATGGAAGAAAGTAAAAACGCTTTCAAAGTCTTGACTGGAAGACCAATCGGAAAACGACCATTAGGAAGACCTAGGCGCAGATGGGAAGACAATATTAATATGGATATCGCAGAGATTGGAATACAAAGTAGAAACTGGATGCAGTTAGCTAAGGATAGAAGTCAGTGGATAGCTTTTGTGAATGCGGCATTGAACCTCCGGGTTCCATAGGCTATAGAATTAGTTAGTTTCACCTAGAGTAGAAGAAAAATATGTGAGTGCTTTCTTAAGGTACTCACACGAAACGTTGGAATTTTCTGCGAGACCTTGACTTTAAACAAATTCTATATGAAACGTTCAGAAGGAAGAACGCGAAATATTGCGCATAGTAATACATGAAGCCATTTGCTAGTCATACATAATTTTGAACCACGTTACTGAATGCAGTAATTATTGCGGCCTTGTGTTTCATGGAGTTTTGATTTATACGTGGGTCGTTCAATATAAGTTTTCCTAAGCTGTAAAATATATATAGATTTTTAAGATACATTTGGAACCTATACATTTGTATTTGTTCTTACTCTAATTCTTCAATTTTGTGTCTTGTTTGCGTGCTAAGTGGGAGTGGGCGTTATTGTCAAGAAGATACCAGGTCGCTTATGTCGAGTTGTGTTTCCCTGAAGAAGAGTTCAGGTTCAAAATAACCGACCTGATCTCTTGTCTAGTGGTGATAAAGAAGCATAGGCAGCGCCACAATAGGTGCAGTGGGTGCAGCTGCACCCACATTAACTTCGATTTTCAGATTTCCTACAATAACCCTTTCTATTTTGTATATTTCTTGTTCCCTATGTTGAGCGACTTCTTAAGTCTCTCATAAGTTACTTGCTATCATACCGTGTTTTTCTAGTTTTTTTTTTTTTTTTTTTTTTTTTTTTAAGTAAAACTTAGGGATTATTTTTGAGATCTTCAGGCTCAATAGTGCAGAGCGTTCTGGCAGCAATGTTAGAATGCTTGTCTCCACTCACATTACTAAACTCCTGGCGCCGACTATGTGAAGAAGTGAAGTGGAAGTGCTAAATACGCAGAGCCTTTTTTTTTTTTTTTTTTTTTGCAAAGGATTTGGAGAAATTGGTGCAACGCTGAGATAAACGTCTGAAACTCAATGGAGATTATGTGGAGAAGTGAAGAAGGACCTACCTACACATGTATGTATAGTTTATTTATTTACAGCTTAGGGAAACGTACATTGAACGACCCACATAGCACGAAATACCGGTAGCGTCACTAAAGATTTTGCCTCAAAGGATAACTAAGACACTGATATAAGTGATCCCTTATCACCTAAAGGACGCCCCTGAAATGCACCTGATAGAGGCTAGTAGAAACCATGGTCTGCTACAGTCGATAAAACTGATAGCGAATGAATTCCTGTCTAACATGGTTAGCTGGTTTAACACCTATGAATCGGTTTCTGTAGGACTGCATGAAAGAAAAAGATATTTTTCTTTCTTCTAGATATGAGAAGAAAATGATGATTCTGATAACAAAAGCCGCTATGGCCGTAGGTACAAATATGATTCATAATAACTGAGGCGAAATTTGTTATAACTATGACATTTGCAATCTCATAAAAGCTGCTAAAGCGAAGTATTTGTAAAATAAAACTTGAAGATATTGTGTGTTAGCATTATCTGTGTTCTATTTTTTTCTAATTAAATGTGCTTTTAATGTTTTACATTCGTAAGTAAAGGCACTTTTGAGGAATTAAATGACACACTTCCTATGCAATAGTGTTATCAGTATAAGACTCATGATTAAAGAAGGGGAACCATTATTTTTCTTATTTCAATTTTCTTATTTTCCTTTATATATATAGGAGTCAGTCTCTTTCTCACTATATTAATATCTGTGAAAGTCTCTTTACAGACACAAGAAGACAGAAAGACTCTCAAAGGGAGTGAACTACTATAGACAAACTGTTGGGGTGAGTTTGTGGCAAACTTGGATAAGTGATAGATGATACCAAATGCAAATATTTTTCTTATAATTCCATATCCGAGTACGCCTCATTGTGGGTCCACAAACCTTCGAAGTTGCCAGCTTGAAATAGGTTGTCTTTCAGATTGAGGCAAAGCGCCTGAAATGTTCATCAACCCGTTATACGTAGCTGCTCTACTGGTTGCCATTCACAAGGGTATCAACCTTAACGTCCTACTGGCAATATTAAACTTACAGGGTCAAAACGACGCCTAAAATGTGGAATAGAAAATGAAATGAAATGAAATTTTGAGTTTTACGTCCCACGGTTATGCCGGTTAGGCTAAAGGAGACGGTGATAATGAGTAATGAATGAAATGGTGGAATGAAGAAAGTGGGAGGAAACGGGAGAACCCCGAGAAAACCCACGCACACGGTGTTTGTCCACCACAAAGTTCACTTGGCGGGAGCAGGGTTTGAACCCGAGACCCCTAGCACCAGAGGTGAACGCTCTACCACTGAGCCACCGCGGCCCCAAATGTGGAATAGAAAAATAAAGACAAGTTTTTTTTTTAATTGAATGAGAACTGGAATAGAAAAATAAAGACAAGTTTTATTTTTTTAATTTGAATGAGAACTGGCAAATCTACACAAAATTTGGAATCGAGCATCGAAAACGGCACATTTCTAGCACTTGTGGTTTTCGAGATCTCATTGTCGAAAGGATTAGCCACACACATACAGGTATAAACCTAGCATGTGCTCTATTATGAAATTATTATTGATAAATTGCATTTGATCTTTCGCTGCATTTTCCAGTAATTTATATGAACTTACTCCTTAATCTAAGAAGCTACCAACGTACTGTCTTTTACAAATGTATTCTTAAGTTTTAACCTTCTGTCATTATGTCCTTTACACAAAAAACAATTAGGATAAATACTACTGAATGGTAATGAAATAATTTGTGGTATGAACAAATAACTATGTCAAGAAATCGGTCGCACGAAGTATTCGTCTACCAAAAAATCAAGCAGAACGATCAGAATTCGAAAATGTGAACCATCGTTTTAAAGGTAAACATTCTACCATTGAGACACCCCGTTTCACCTTTTATGACAATTCTTATGCAAGTTACACAGTTTTTTTATTATTATTATTTAATACTTACAGTATGTGATATTGAATTACACTATGCACTAATGAATAACTTCACTTTCAGTCAGTCTTTCATCAGTTAGAGCAGTGGTTCCCAACCTGAGGGGTGCAAGCTACTGACAGAAGTAAACTACATTCGTAATTAGAAATATTAGGAGTGCTGTACAAAGAGGTGCTGTTAAAATAAATACTGTACAAACGGAAAATAGCTACTGAGTAAGAACTCTGGTTCCATTAAGAACAAAGATGGTGAAAAAATGACACAATGGTTTGCAAATGTTTTGCTGAAAATAAATATAAATTGGTGAGGATTATTATTATTATTATTATTATTATTATTATTATTATTATTATTATTATTATTATTAATAATAATAATAATAATAATAATAATAATAACAATAATGGTATATGAAAAGGATGCATGTTATTATTTTGCGTTGTCGCTGAGTTGCCTACGGCCCCAGACTTTTGATACACCCGAACTTCCAGAAGAACTTTTCTCCTTGAGAATCACAAGTTCTGTACAATATACAGTCAACTGTCAACAGAGAATATAATTTCATTTAGAATGGAAATCATATCATTGTATATATATTTTTTTTTTCGGAATTTAAAGACAAAATACCTTTATCAAACATATCATTTTAAACATAACTACACAGTATTATGGATTTTTATCAAGTTTGTTTATAGTCTAAAATATGTTTCTATGTTTTTTCGTGATGATGCTTAATGTAAGTCAATGTGATGGGAATTCATGTGGTTTGGATGCCACATAGAAGTATAGATCTACGTCTCATATAGCCTCGCTGCTCAAAAGGAACATTAAACTAAAAAATAAACAATTTATAATATATTGTTCCTTTTCAAGTGTTACATTCCACGAATCTCTCCTTAGGCTAATGGAAGCGATTAGAAATGAATTATGATAATGAAATGCACTATGGAATAATTATACATAATATACACGCCTTACCAGGATGTAAACCTATGACAGATAAGCCTTTCTACTGCAGTTAACCCTTCAACTATGTTTAGCCGGCTATATACGGGGTGAACCACTTATCGTGATACACCCTTGTAATCTTTAAACTACAGAGTGGTCCAAAAGTAGATATACAGCTCTGTATTGCTCAAATACGTCATTTTACTTTATTTAAGTAATGAATTTATTTCCTTCGAGTTGTTCGGAGTTTAACGTATAAGTAAAAATACATTAGAAACAAATAATAAGGAAACTAAGTCAATACCTGTATGGATAATAGTAAGTAAATGATTTAAAATGTCATGAACCTATCAGTACGACACTGTATACCTACTTTTGGGCCACCCTGTATTGGACAAAAAACACTGACATTTTCTACTGTACAAATATCAACGTGGGAACATTATTTGCCATACTATGTGATACCGCAAGGCCAACCCAACATAAAGTTATATATTTTTTTCAAATGACACGATGTCAGGTTGTTATGTATTTCAAATTTACATGTTAAATAAAAACTTACAATGTTATATTTTTATTCAGTGTTGCAAACTAAGGACGCTACAATATCATAAACATCCAAATTTTGGTGGCCTTTACAACAGGAGTAATGCAAGTGAGACAGACGGGGCAATGTACATCCAAGGCATTTTTGTCTAACACTATAATCACGATATGGCAGATTTCGAGTGAATACAAACGAAGTTACAAGAGATTGAGAATTTCATATTTTGCAAAAAGTCATTTCTTCGAAAAAGTGCTCAGATAAGTACTTCATCTAATTACATGGATGGTATTCAATAGATGTGAAAATCACAACGCATACAACAATTTGCTATCTTAAGCCATTCTGGCGATATGGTAAATAGTGGTAAAGTTTGCAATACTGTTTAAAATTATGTAAATTCGAGAACTTGAAATAATTACATCTATCAAAAAGTATTGTTGTAATGCTATAGAGGTAAAATAAATAAATGCGATTTTAAGCAACGTATTTAATTTAAACATTTTTTCATATCTCCGGAATGGTTCGATATATCAAATGGCTGTAAACGGCATTACGATCTTCATGTGTATTGAAATTCATCTACGTAATTAGATGTGATACTTATCTAAAAACTTTTTCGACATAAAGTCCTTTGAAAAAAATCCTTGTAACTTTGGTTTTATTTATTCAAAATACGTTATATGATGAACGTAGTGTTCGACACTGAGGTACTTCGGATGTATGTTACTCTGTTTGTATGACTTGCATTATTAACTATTGTAGAACCCTCCAAAATTTGATTGTTTTTCGATGTTTATGATACTCTAGCGTCCTTAGTTTGCAACACTGCGCAATAAGTGTGAAATTATAAGTTTTCGTTTGATTTAAAATGTGTAATAGCCTTACGTAGTGACATTTGAAAAAATACAACTTTATGTTTCTATGTTGAATTGGCGACACTGCTAACGTGGCGGTATCAGACTATATTGAACAATGTCTCCTTACCGATATTTGCATGGTACATTTTTTTTGTCTATTAGTTACAAGAACGTATAGAGATAAATGGTCCACCGTGAATATATTCTAAAAATGGCGCCCACGGACAACAAAGTGCCTATTCTACAGGTCAAACTAAAGCAAATATGTCACACAACGGTATACCCTCCGGGGAATCAAAGAGTCATTATCTGACAATGTGACAGGTTAACTTCGAACCACTGGCATTGCTCTACGAATTCATCAAGCAGTTATATCGATTATTATGCTAATAGGTGGTACTACAATTAACGTATATCGACTTTACTGCCATCTGGAAAAAAACATACAACTATTTGATGGATTGGTAGATCTACTCTGGTTCTTTATCTCTGGCAAAAAATGTAATTATATTCTTTTCTCATCTTAACTTTTGAACTAATTCATCAATTGAAATATAATTTCAATGTCAATACAGAAGACGATATTCTCTCTACGTCAAAGAGAATGAAACTGCAAAATTCGTTTCGAAGTTATTGACAAACAAAAATGCAGTGTGTTGACAACTTCACTTTTGTTGCCGACTGTACAAAGCATAACACTATTTTGATTAAAGAATAATGTTCTCTTTAAACGAGAAGTAATTAAAACAATGTTCTTAAAATGTACTTTCTAATATAAGGACACATTCATTCATTCATTCAGTCAGGTATGTTAGCTAAAAGATAAAATCAATTGTCGTTTTTTAAAATATATTTTTAAAGACTCAAAAACTACAAATAATAAACTAGTCACAACTACTTTATTTTACAAAAAGATCCTTTTCTTTTTCTTTTATTATGCTTGTATTTTTTTATTTTATTTTCTTATTTTTTTAAGCGTAGGATTTTCCTTTACGTAACAGGAGAAAGTTCCCATTCGCAGTCACATTAAAGCGTTACATAAGGTGCTGTTGTCGCTGCCCTGGATATGGCATTAACATACACCACACACACGCACAACATTCTTTGAAAACAGATTCCATGATTAATACTACACTACAGTCATTTAATGGAATTTAATTATCGTTATAAAGAGGTTGAACGAAACCTGTTAAAAGTACTTAAATAAAGGAAAAGTTCCAATACTGACAGTGTTAGTTTGACCTTGTGTCATCACAAACTCATATACATCACATGTATGTATATATATCGAAATATCAATATCATAATGTACAAGATGCTACGAAAATCTGAGAAGTTTTATTGCGTAATTACAAATTAGTATAATTATTAATGTAATTAGTACAATTACTATTATTAGTATGATATGCAGTTTTTGAACAAAATTAGGGTGAAGTTTAGTGAAGTTTTAATGCACAATATATTAGTAATTGTATTTTAAAATGGTACACAAAGCCTTGCCTTGTATGTAAAAAAATTCAGTTTGCTGTAGTTGTCTGTATTAAATACCTATGATGCTTTGAATAACTTACTGCGTGCAAATGTTTCCAAAAGTTTGATAGAGAGAAACTAAAGTATGTTTTCATGCACATGCATACTCTGTCCACATTAAGAACTAAATATTTTGGGACATAGATTTGAGCCTTTAGAATTCTTTAAAGTAACGAGTTTTGCATATTATGGCCAAGTTCATTCACTATTCGGCAAATTATGTGCTTGAAATAAACAAATTTGTGGTTAAGATACATTTGTAACCTTTCACATTTGTCATAATTCGTATTTTCAGATAACTAGAAAAGTTCGGCCGCATTTGTGTCTTTCCGAGTAAGCTTCCCGAACGGTAAATAAAAATATTTTTCGTTCGTTTTGCATACCGAGTCACAAGACGCAGTATGCCTAATTAAACTTTGGTGTTTATTCTCCAGAGAGAGACAGAGAAAAAACATAGCAAGAATCATTATACAATGTACACACACACACACACACAAAAGCAAGAAACAAAGAAAAGGGACCCGCTGCATTCCTTGAATATGCGGAATAGAAAACATTCTTCTTTAAATGAAATTAAATCTTTAAGTTTTACGTCCCACGGTTATGCCGGCTAGGCTAAAGGAGACTGTGATGATGAGAAATGAATCAAATGGTGGAATGAAGAAAGTGGGAGGAAACGGGAGAATTCCGAGAAAACCAACGCACACGGTGTTTGTCGACCACAAAGATAACTTGGCTCGAGCTGGGATTGAACCAGGGACGCCACGCACCAGAGTTGAACGTATGATGAACCATATGATTAATCAAAGTTAATTTTTATTAAAGGATTGGTGGAATGAGAATATAGAAGGAAACTGGCAAACTGAAAGAAAAGCGGTGGGCACGATTATGTCCACCAACAATTCACATGGTCTGAGATCGAACCAAAGACCCCTCCCACCACAAGTGAGCGCTTTACCTCTAAGCCATCATGCATCCTTCGATGGGAATGACGTAATGATATCCAAATGGCCTATCAGCATTTGAATATTTGTGGTCCACTTATCTGAGTGAAATGACGTACATGTGGTCCTAGCTTTAAACGTCGATATAGAAAAATATAATCATTTCATTTCCAAGTGGTCTATTACTGCTATTTTATTTAACAGAACTTATTAAATATAAGACATAAATTGCCGAAATGAATATTATTACAGAAATCAACAGCTTTTACTAGGCAGACACGTAAATAGTCCACTACATTTGATCCGTGGTCAGATGGCATTTGACAGAAGAGAAGAATAGAGGTTATTTCGTCTTGAATATGTATCGTAAAAGCAACGAATTATCTCGAAAAAATATATTTGTTTCTATGGGGAGAGTTCTGTCTCGTATGAAATCTCGTCACAGAAATTCTTATCTCGTTTCATCTCGTGCGGAACCCTAAATTGGGTACAAAAATGCCTTCATAAGATCTTCATATTATATATATATATAATATGTCTATTTCCGCAACTCCAGGAGACAGACTCAATAAAAATCATTTACTCATTCTTACATAAAACATTCCATACTGCCTCTAAATGTCTGCTAAACGCGTGAGTACAGCCTGCAATGCTTCAGCTAAGACTTCAAATCACATTTACTGTCCAATATCCAAATGACGCTTAGAACATAAATATACTACTGTTAAAATGCATACATACACGCATAATTACTTCCTTCAATGTTTTGTCACATTATTCAAGAATACAATTTTTAAGGATCAATACTTCTATTATTCTGGATTTGATTATGAGATGAAATGAAATCTTTCAGCTTAACATCTCACAATTAGGCCCTTTAGACGATGATTAAAGCAAGTGAACGATGATGGAAGAATTTGTGGAATGAGAAAGTGGGAGGAAACGAGAGTACCCCGAGAAAGCCCACCACAAACTTACTTCGCCAGAGACCTAACAGGGACCCCACTCACCAGAGGTAAGCGCTCTACCAGTGAGCCATCGTGTCCCCACCTGAATTTGGTTAGATAAGGGATTTTTCTTCTTAAATCAGAGGTCTGTGCACACCTATGCTGAAGAGCGATAACACAGTCAGGGTAAACTTCCGTGGGTGGTACCTATGTAAACATAAACAATGCTAAACTAACAATCTACTGTACTTATGTAACCTTCCACCACATAGGTACCTTGCACGGAAGTAAACTAAGCACTTTCTAGTACCGATGAATGTGACTGTAGTGGGTGAATGAAGTAAATTGAACTGCTCAAAATTTGTTGGTAGGAATGGAATTCAGCGTCCTTTCTAGCTCCGACACTGTACAAGACGTAAACTTACTGTTTACGTGGGATCCCAACAACATGATCTCCTACTGGAAATCGAGCCCGGATCTCTCACATCGAAGATGAGTACACGCTAACCATATATCCATGAGGGAACTGAAGTTCTTCTAAATTATCGCTCATAAACAGTATTCTTTACTGCTTCGCATCTTCTGTTTCTTCCATGAAACTCACAAGCTGATCTTGATTATAGAAGAAAGATTAGACCAATTGTTTTTAATGTTTCCAGTCCTGTGTTCGACTATTTGGGATCAACATTCTCCACGAAGCTACGGCGACCAATTGAGGTCTCGACTCTCGAAACTCGATTACCTACGAGGTCAGGCGAGGTAGAGCTCCTCCATCAGAAATAAACACGCCGAAATGAGACAGTCCTTTCACGACGCCTCTTCGAGTCAAGACAACTTCAACTTCTATCTCGTAAGCTACTCTAGCATAGAATATTAAAAGACTTGAGAGATCAGAATCGAATGATAAATTCAAATAGCCAAGGGGGTCACGGTGGCTCAGTGGTAGAGCGTTCACCTCTGGTGCTTGGGGTCCCGGGTTCGATCCCAGCCTCCGCCAAGTGAACTTTGTGGTGGACAAACACCGTGCTCGTGGGTTTTCTCGGGGTTCTCCCGTTTCCTCCCACTTTCTTCATTCCACCATTTCCCTCATCTATCATCATCACCGTCTCCTTTAGCCTAACCGGCATAAGCGTGAGACGTAGAACTTAAAGACTTCATTTCATTTTTCAAATAGCTAAATTTTGACTCTACAAATATTTAACTATCTACGTGTGTCGTTCAATATATAAGTTTCCCTAAGCTGTGAAAATTTTATTTTTAAAGATACATTTGTAAACAGTACATACATGTGTGAGTCAGTCCTTCCTCACCTCTCTACATAATCCTCATTGAGATTCAAGCATCTGTCTCACCATTGCACCAATATGTAAAAACTCTTATTAAAAAAAAAAAATCAGGGCTCTGGCTCTTCAGCACTATCCTCATATTCCGCTTCTCTTCTTCATCACCAGTTGACAGAAGACCAGCTCGCGTACCTGAACTCTTCTTCAGGGAAACTCAATTCGGCATACGCGAACCGGTCTCTTCTACTTGACCATAACGCCCACCTCTACTCAGCACCGAAACAAGACACAAAATTGAAGAATTAGGATGGGAACGGCTGCCCCACTCTCCATACAGCCTCAATTTAGCGCCGAGTTATTTCTATCTTTTTCCGATGTTGAAGTCTGCATTGCAAGGCGAACCTTTTGAAACAGTCAAAGTAAAGCGGAGTATGAGGGAAATGCTAAATAGCCAGAGCCTTGATTCTTTGCAAAGGTTTTGGACAAAGTGGTGCAACGGTGAGACAAATGTCTGAATCTCAATGAGGATTATGTGGAGAGGTGAGGAAAGACCCACCTACACATTACGTATAGTTTACAAACCAATCGTGTAAAAAAAAAAAAAAAAAAAAAAAAAAAAAAAAAAAAAAAACTTAGGGACACATATGTCGAATGACCCACGTACGTATTAGTTATCTGATGTTTGTTAGCACTAAAGTACCTAAACAATTCATTACCGCTGTAATGTTAGATACTCTGAATGGTGCTCACTAGGAAAACCTATAAATCACAGCACATTTCCTGTGCGAGTTTTCCCTGACGTAATATGAAGCTCGACACAACTATCTAGAACTGATCTTACTATAAAATATTCGTTTGTATACAATATTTCCTTAAACAGTAAATAAAGAACCCCACCCTAACAATATATCCGGGTAGCCTTTCCTTTTGTTGTTGACGTTTTGTGGGGACAGCTCTTATCACTGGGTGTCGTGCAAAGGTTCAAACCATCTTCGGTCATTGCACTTAACTACGTATGTTGTTATTTAACATCTATTACAAGCATGCATGTATAAATATGCAAACGCTTAAAAAAAGTCGAGATGTCGCCCATATACATACATATGTTGCTGAGAATAATTTAAAAAAAAAAATACTGACATAAGCCACTTGTCAGCTATTGTTATCGTGTGTAATGTTATGAAAAGTCAATGACCCAGTCACCTAAAGAGCTTTTATTCTGGGTGATTCCAAGCATTTCGCTGTTCGATGGAAAAATCTCTATCTCAGGTATCTTGTGAAGAGATGTGCTATTTATAAACTGCATTCTATAAATTACTGTGCAATAAAAGTTGTTGCGAAAGAGTTAAGTGCTATTATTAATATTACTTTATTGCTGGTTTGTTTACTAGTAAAATAAAGTGCTATGTATATTTTCATCACGAAATATGGAACAGTTTTCATTATACTAGGTACACTATAATGTTGTTTGGACGGTTTTTAAACTTTTAATACTTGGCAATTGGAAAAAGAACAGAGGAAAATGTTATATTCGAAAAGACGATAAGATATTAATAATACTTTGGAGAACTCATTTTTTTCCTATTTATCCAAACTAGTTGCTGCGCTCGACAGGGCCGGATTTCCCAATAGGCCCGGGCCTACGGGCGCAAGCTCCCAGGGAGCGCACGGCCGAGAGAAAAAAATATCTAGAAATAAAAATAAATAGCCATAACTTAACATATTTTTTGAATTGATTTTAAAAATCAGGCTAATAAAGCATTCTGATTTTGAAGTTCATTAGAACAAATATTTGTTAGTAAGGTTAAACTATTTTTCAATATTATGCATCAACTTCGTTACAACATTGATCTCAAACACGGGAGAACTGGCTCTAATTTTTTAATAAAGGTTTTTAGGAAAGTAACTTTAACCAGACTAGGGGGCGGAAAATATTATTGGGCCTAGGGGCGCCAAAATGCTAAATCCGGCCCTGGCGCTCGAGCCATCGGCCTTCTGTAAACTGTAGGTTAAAATCATGCTTAATTGAGAACTTTAATTTAAGAAACGAAACCACTTGGTGTAACAGCTCATTTTGTGAGCCTAAGCCTACTCTAGCGCCATCTGCTAGCGATTGGCTGAACTACGTCTAGCTTATCAGCGAGCACGTAGTCAGCGCGCTGCGTTGCCCTGTATCTCTAACAGGCATATCAGGAGCTTTCTAGACCTAGTGACCGTCACGTTTTTTTTTTATTTACGCCACTCCCCAGTTTGCCTCACGACGCTGGGTGGACGCCAAAAATAAGGAAGCACGGTTGGGGAATCAAACCCGGGACCACGCGGACAGACTCCAACGCTCTAACCACTACAGAATTGTTTTAGATTTAACTTGTTTGACCACCATTATTCTAGTTTGACTATAATAAACAGCAATTAAACCGTTTTGATATATTACTGAAGAAATACACGAATATTAATACTTACATCTAAAAATGGTTATGACCCTTGTCCTATTTTGGAACAATTGAATGGGAACTTTTTTCAAAGGTGCAATTAAAGCGTCACAATAGTATTAATTCTGCAAATTGTCTGCATGTTAGCGACATCTATTGGCGTCAGGGAGCGCGGGTAACAACACCTATTAGTGTGATTGTTAACTATTTGTAATTAGCGTGATACACTGACTTTTGATCTTTTGTAAACAGGATTATCTTGCATGTAAATCGGTATTATATATACATGACACAAAAAGGAAATGAAATTTCTCTTTTTACGTCCCACCCTTATGCTCTGTAAGCTAAAGGAAAATCTTTCTGCTTAATGTCCTTGTAGGCTAAAGGAGATGATCGTTTAATGAAAATGAATGACTATGAAGAAATTGGTAGAATTATAATATGGAAGGATATAGAGATCCCCGAGGAAACCCACGGATACAACGTTGTCCACCACAAACTCCCATGACCTGGAATTGAAGCAGAAATCCCTCGCATCAAAAGTTTTTATTTTTATTAAAACTTTTATTTTGAGTTGATTTGATTTTAAGTATAGCGTCCCTTTTAGCAGCGAGGCAATATCAGACGTGGATCTACAGCTTAACGTGAGATCCGAACCATCTGAGCTCTTGTCAGGAATCGAACTCGGGTCTCTACTTTAAACAACTTGCATAGTTGTGGGACTTCGTTTCCTAACTTGTATACTAGAAAGAATATAATTTAAAATTTAAAAATTATAGTTCAAAACCGAGATAAATAAATACACGTAATAATATAATAGTTAAATGAAACTTAATGTGAGAGGTTACGGAAATACCTCAAGAAATATGCATGTAGTAATATCATAGTCATTCGTCATAAAGTAGTACGAGCGGCTCCGGATTCGATTCCTGGCGGGGGCACTCTGTCCAAAAAGTGTAAAAGCATTTTCTGGCCAGCCATCCTGAGGCAAGTTTTCCTGTGTTTTCCTCATTCACGCCAGGCAAATGCTGGGATGGAACCTAACATAAAGGTCCCAGACCATTTCTTCCTTCCCTTTCATCGGAGAGTGTGATCGCCAAAGGATGTCATCCTTCATACGTGACGGGCTAACACGGCCATACATGTCGAAAGCCCAGAAATCTAATTCCTAATCCTAATCGTCACAAAATAAATACCCCAATAGCGCAACTTTGGATCGAACTTCGAAACACTACACACATGAGGTGAATATACTCGCCACTATAGGCTTCGGGGCTCCTATGTTTAGTACTTTGTATGACGATGGGTTTATTTACTTTATTCATATTTATATAACGGTTAAAAATGGACTGAAAAAGGAAGTTGTGGAAAGTCGACAAATGTCAATATGTAAAGGTACTGTGGATGCATTCCGTTGGCATATACCAGGAGAAATTCTGAAAAATGTCAGCATCGCCAGACGAACGGATTTGATCACTGGACCGCCAGATTGTGAAGCAAACTCGCTAACAAATAGCTTACACCCTCTTTGTAAATATGAACCCAACTTTACAAAATTACCAGTGCAGAGAAGTGCACTTCATTTAACACAATGCATTTACGTACCATCTAATATGCGTTTACTCAAGATATCGATAGACGTAACGTATCAATGTGACGCGTATATTTTGTGACGAACATATGAATCCATTAAGATGTTGCATTTGTACTGCTTTGTATAATTTCAACTGACATAAATTAATGTTATTGTAAGATAGTAGTGTCCTCAGGCATTTTTAGAGAACGTCTGAAAGCCTGGGAATAAATTTGAACCACCTCCGCTGGACATAAATGTGTTATTTATTAAGGAACTCATTGTTCATGCAGAAAGAAGGGTCTTTTCTCAAGTTCTCATCGTTTGAAGTTTCAAGTTCCTTTCCAGCATTAAGATTATACAAGACGTGGAAGTACAGCTCAATATGGAATCCGAATCACATGAGCTCCCACTGGAAATAAAACCTAAGTCTTCCGCGTCAGAGGCACGTATACTGACCATTTAGCCAATTCCAGTTCTTATGTTGAAAATATTATAATGTGTAAGATTGTTGTAAGTTGCAAAACAGAAATGCTTAAGTGGTAAGGTTAATATTTAATATTAATTGTTTTTTTTTTTTTCGAAACAATATGACTAATGTTAGAGCTAGATTAGCATACTTATCGCATCTAGAGGGGCCGCGGTGGCTCAGTGGTAGAGCGTTCACCTCTAGTGCATGCGGCCCTTGGTTCGATCCCAGCTCGCGGCAAGTCAGCTTTGTGGTGGACAAACGCAGCGTGCGTGGGTTGTTGGGAAGTTCTCCCATTTCCTCCCACTTTCTTCACTCCACCATTTCATTGATTTATAATCATCATCTCTCCTTTAGCCTAGCCGGCATAACCATGAGACGTAAAACTTAAAGATTTCACTTTTTTATTACATCTAGAGAGGAGGTGGAAATGTTAACTTTTTAACCTGCTCAAATCATACCACTACTAATAAAATTTGATCCTAATCCACCAAAACTATAAATAAAAAAAGTTTTGAAAAAGCAAAGTTGAATTCATAACGATACTAGAGCTTCACAATTGTCTCTTTTTCCCTTTCTTTCTTGTTCCTAGTTTAAAAATGCTATTTTATATAAAGGAAGACAAATTTCCGTCATTAGCTGCCAGTGGCTCTATGGTTTTGTATTAATGAGTGAGCGAGAAAAAACATAAATATAAAGGCTATGTAAATACGATATTAATAGCAGAAAACACGTTAGTTATCTGCTGTGAGGGCGTCAAGTGAATCTGAAAGTGCATCTGAATTATGTAACAGATGCAACAGCAACTTTGCGTGTACGATTTTTTTCCTTTTTTAGTTTTTAAAATGAGAGAGAGAGAGAGAGAGAGAGAGAGAGAGAGAGAGAGAGAGAGAGAGAGAGAGAGAGAGAGAGAGACTATATGAAGGGAACTGTGAAAAAAAAAAGTGACTGACATACTGCTGATATCAGCAACAAGGGGAAGAAAAAAATTACGTCACTAAAAGTAGGTCAATAACCTATGCTCGAACCATGTGGAGCAAATGACAAGCTATTAACTTCACTGTTTGAAGCAATGTTATATTGAGGTAGGAGTTAGGGTAGCAGACTGCGGTTGCGGTACTTCTCTTTAGGGTTGCCGTTTCTGCATATGAAAACTACAAAAACCACTTCCACTGTTTGTTCTATTTCCTTATCAGATAAGAAAGGAATTTTGTATTGTGCTACTAAAAGTTCTTTTCCCTATTGTTTTTTCTATGCACCTATTAATAGATATCCCTTCCCATTCTACGATTAGATACCAATATTCCACTCTCTCCTTAATATCGATTAACAATAAATCAAGGCCCTTCCCCCACTTTCCGCTGGAGTCGTGTTTAAAATTTATTTCCCTAGGTTACAGTTCATACCACACTGAGCTCGCAAGTTTTCCATATGTAGAGAAAAGCCTTATAAATTGGATCATTTTGAGAATTTTCCCGATCTTGGTATAAAAACTATAAAAGATAAGTAAAAACTTAATAGCTATAAGTAATTAATATAGTATAGTAGCTTGTAGCTCTGCGGTTCACGTACGAAGAGCTGCTTTTAAAAAGGAACTTCGTACCATTCACACACTCTTTTCATAAAAAGAATGCGTTCTGTTCCTTTCCGCCCTTTGAAAAAAGAATGTGTTTCATTTCTCAATACCTACGAAAGACTGAATTCGTTCTTGTATACCATCCATTTGGGGGGGGAGGGGGCAGGCAATACTCTTAATGATACATATATATAAACTGTAACCCTAAATTAACACTCGTTTCCTACACAAGAATAGGTATACATACGCCTTCCTCGTTGCTTAGTGACTAGCGCGTGCTCGCTATTTGTGCAGTCCGGTGGAAGAGCCTCCGCCGTTTGATGGTTCGGGTTCCACCTTAAGCTATGGACCCAGGTCTCGTACACTCTCGGTGCTGGAAAAGGACGGCTAAATTCCAACCATCCAAACCAACGAGAATATGCACAGATTCTCTGCATTACAGAATGTTCTAAGCATAGTATTTAAGGATTTTCAAACATGATTTGATTCAGGAAGTAAACGGCCCTTACATTGATTGAAAAAGAAAAAAAAAGTGTTGAGATATTCAGGGAACTCAGAGAATTCATCTTCTCAGACCTACTATTTCACAACATTGCGTATGATAATTTAACCCTTAGAGGTGTAACAAAGGGGGAAAAAGTGAAATCTTTGATTTTTATGTCCGACGGTTATGTCGGCTAGGTTAAAGGAAACGGTGATGAGAAATGAATGAAAATGGCGAAATGAAGAAAGTGGGAGAACCCGAGGAAACCCACGCACACGGTGTTTGTCCACCACAAAGTTCACTTGGCACGAGCTAGGATCGAACCAGGGATCCCATGCACCAGAGGTGAACGCTCTACCACTGACTCACTGCGGCCCCTTGTAACGAAGGACTGATTGAAGTACTGAATATATGATGTATGCACTATCTTTACTACGTGCCACCCCTTAACCCCTAAAGTTACCAAGACGTGCGTTTCTTTAAAATGCTTTTAACCTTAGTACCTTTGAACTTCAATGCCTCTTATATACTTTTAATGCAATTTTAATTACTAACTCTTTAATGTTAGCTGCTCATTTTTCTGACCATCAAAAACTTCCACTTCCTGTAGACAACTTCGAATGTTTCACACAGTTAGGATTGTCTACTGAAAGTATGGTGAGTAACATAACAGGACGTGTGAAACATACGAACTGATTCATGACAGACCCGAAGTACACCAATAACTGGAACCCTACATATCTCGTAATAATGATATAACTTATGAATGCTTCTGAATTCAACAAAATTCCAGTATCAAAAATATTTTAAATATTAATTAATTCCGTAAGGTTTCGTCGATATGAAAAAAATCGTATGTGAAAATATTTTTACGGGAGGTTTTTGTTTTCCGAAAACCTAAAACAAAATAACGTCCCAGATCTACGCTCTTAAGGCTACACGAAACGGATGCCATAATAAAAGTGAACGATTATGAAAGAATTGGTGACATGATGATGTGGGAGGAAATGGGAGGACCCCGAGAAAACCCCATGGACACGACATTGTCCACCACAAAGTCACGTGGTCTAGGATTGAACCGAAAGCACCTCGCACAAGAGGCGAGTGCTCTACCAATGTACCACTGAAAGAATCGTACTCATAGATAACAATAACACTAAGTTTACCACCTTCCATCCATTAGCCTAAGAAAATAATATATATGCACTCGTCACAATTAAGTGTTTTTGTTTGCCTTCCCCACAAACATCTTATATGAAACCACGAACTACTTCAAATGTTTGATTAGGCCATTATCTTGGAGATTATTTAAACTCTCTTTTGTAGATTACTATTTATTTTTAGATCTTCAATACAGTTAGCTGAGTTATCGCGGTGGCAAATTAAACAACTTCTCACCACTTCCTTTTTCAAATTTCTTGTTATCAACCGGAAATGCATTTATAAAGGCGAAGTTGTTATTGAATAGTGCATTATTTACTTGTCTATATACGCCTGAACCACTTGTATGCACATACTAAGTTATAAATTTTAGATAATATTTCGAATTTTGTTAATAAATTATAGGCATTATGATAGGGTAATTTAAAAGACATCATGAATTTTCTCTTAAAACAAGATTCTTCTTTAAAGGAGATAAATATAATACTTCATATAAAATTATTTTTGATTATTTAACATGGGAAGTGACGCAATTTTAATTGACTGGTAAATTAAATATTTTAAGTTACACTAAATACATGACTATGTGTATGAAGAGGCTTAAAAGTAGTGCAGAAATTTTCTTTTCACGTAAACTCTATGAATTCTACACTGAAAAAAAAAATGAAATGAAATCTTTGAGTTTTACGTCCCACGATTATGCCGGCTAGGCTAAAGGAGACGGTGATAATGAGTAATGAATGAAATGGTGGAATGAAGAAAGTGGGAGGAAACGGGAGAACCCCGAGAAAACTTTCGCACACGGTGTTTGTCCACCACAAAGTTCACTTGGCTGGGGCTGAGATTGAACCCGGGACCCCATGCACCAGAGGTGAACGCTCTACCACTGAGCCACCGCGGCCCAATTCTACATTGAATGTGTAAATTACGGTTTCCAGGTAAATGCTAATGATAAATTCCATCATATTGTAAGCGCTTCCGCTTAAACGCTTTGCCCAATACACACGTAGATAACTTGTATACCGGTTCAAGTTTTGAGACTTTTTTTCCTATAGTTTTCGAAATCTGAGGCTAGAACTTCATTTTACAAACCATTCAAATTTTTAAATAAAAGTATATACGTATAAAGTTCAGTAGCTAAGCCCAACAGTAACGATTTTCAATCATTGCACATTAACTTGACAGTAGTACACTAAAGTTTACAGAGCAGCTATGAAGTTTGTAAACAATGGAGTTGTACACCACTATTGTGCGGTCTAACAGCTGTATGTGCTGTAAACAGAACGAAAGAAAGGACTGTTCGCCAATCATTGCAGTATTCTTTCACTTTGTTTTTATGTAATCAAGATCACTGGCCGCGTTGTTGCCGGTAGTTGAATGTCGAATTTCTGTCAAATATGCGAAGTACTATTGTTTCTTATTACTTGGAAATCATACATTATAAATCAGCCTGTCATATTACGTATTATGATTGTATAATTATGACTTCTTAAACGTCTTAGCTTCCTCGCCAGAGCCACTGTCTCAATGGACACTATTTTCACCAGATCTCAATCGTATATGGTTTTTGTCATTGAACTCTGAGATTATTGTTGTGAAATTCGAGGATCTGGATGACCATAACGAGAGGACAAGCACTGCAACGGCTCTTCTGAATTCTTATATGTTGAAAAAATCCAAAAGAATATGGCGGAACATTTGACAATGGTGACAAACTCATTAGGCACGTCTTAGTTATACTCTTCATAATTCCCCGATCGATTCCAGCATGGAAAGTGGTTCATGAAGATCTACCGGTAATTTAAAAGAACTCGGCTCTTATGTAAATCGAAGATGAATTTTATTCACAAATGATTCATATGTGTATAAATCAAGTCCTGGAAGCAGCATTTAATAGCGTTTTGTAATACTATTGAGTTCACTTTCTAAAATTTTTATGACCGTCTTTGTGGTCACATAGCTAACGTGCGTGCTTTCTGTGCACCAATTTCGGGCTTCGATCCCTACTGAACTATTTGCTACCGACACAAATCGTAATAGTTGATTGGATCCCAATTTAAGCTGTAGATGCCGTCTCGTATAGCCATAGTGCTTTAAAATTCTCCAAATTAATTAATCAATCAAAATATAGGGTCTATTATTTATTTTACTGTGTGTCATTCAATAAAATTTAAAGAAATTGTAAGGGGTGTAGTGAAGACCCTAATAATTTGTTTGTTAAAGTTTCAAGTCCCTTTATCAACATTGAGCCCACATGAGACGTGAACTTACAGTTGAAAATGAAATCCAAAACATAGTAATGCGTTCAAATTTTAATGCTCTTCCACTGAATCGAACCATGGACCATGCACACTAAAAGTGCACGCGTTAGCCACTAGTCCAGAGAGGAAGGTTGCTGTGTAATAGGTTTGATAATGACAAAAATTAATATCTCTTTGGATTTCGTTTGTCTAAACTTCTTTCGCTTGGTGATCTGCGCTTTTAAAGTGACAGCGCCAGAATAATAGAAGCCTGCTAGAAATTGGAGGCTAATTAGTAGATCGTATTTATTATCTCAATACAGTATTTTAATTCTACTTTGGTACAATTTCGGAGAATACAGATCAAGTAATCTTTTTTTATTTTTTTGGCAGGGTTTCAATGTATCCTAATACCTCCACACTGAGTCATCCGATGTTTGTTAGTATCTCACTAGTGAGCCTTTAAATGATTGTAATGTTAGTGCATACGTACGGACGTTACTTCACAACTCTTGAACGAAACCAATTTTTTTTTTAATAGATATCTAAAGCGACTATCTCGACTGTGTTCGGTAATGGAGTCAATCCGTCAATCTTCAGAGGGAATGGTGACTTTAACGTCACTATCCATATCCCATTCTTTCATAACTGTTCACACGTTTCCCGTAACGCTAATATGCAAACCTCGAAACATTTAAGAGAGACGGGTTGTATAAACATCTAGTCGAAAATACTGTATTTAGATCTCCTTAATATTTATTTTGTACGCAGGCCCATTCATTCATTAATCGCGTGATCCTCTTTATTGTCTTTAGCAGTTTATTTTTATTATTATTCGTTCGGCACGTTAAGAACTCGTTCGCGGTATACCGGTTGGAAATTCCTGTCAAATAAGCTAAAAGAGAACTGTGATTGATGGAAATAAATGGTGAAATAATTAAAGAGCCTGTGAAACCTCACGCACGAGTTGATGCTCCAATACAATACCCACATGAAAAGAGCCTCGAATCGAAAGTAATAGCTACTTTTCAAAACCTGCTGATGTCAACAAGTCATCTTTTTGGATAGGAATTATTGCTGACGAGTCAGATAATTTATCTTGAATGCATTTTGTTATCAGTGATAATAAACAAAGCTGGCTTTGTTCATTCGCTAGCGAATCAATGTCGTTGTACAACACTGTTAACTATCTATTCAACTTGATATTCGATTTTGAAGGGGGAAAATGGGCATAAATTATACAAAACAATGATGAGAATAGGCTCTTCAGGAAAGAAATGATGTTTCCTCGAGAAGTTATATTCCTTGATGACTCTTTCTTTGTCGAGATATGCATTAATACAAAATACTATATCTACGGTAGTAAACAGAATTTATCAGTTTAAATGATTTGGAGTCTAATGTGAGAATTCAATCTTCAGCTGGAATCAAATCAAAGTTTCCCATGTAAAAAGTAAGAACCGTTACCACTTAGCCACGAGAAAGATCTCTATCCAACATCAATAACTAAAATCCAATAGATATTATGAATTATGGCCACGTGAATATATTATATATATATATATATATATATATATATATATATATATATATATATATATATATATATATATATATATATATATATATATATATATATATATATATATATATCCTTTCATAGACGGAATAGAGTACACATAACTTTATATCGGATGTGACAGAACTAAATTAAATATTTGCGTGACGTAGTTGTTATTATTCAGATCTTTCATGTATCGTATTCCTAATTCTAATACCCAATCTATTACTTTTATCACTCTAGCTCACTCATTTCAGGTTTTTCATACAAACTCCAGTTGAAAGCAGCAAGGATCAGGTAGGCAAATGGGCTACAAACAGCTTCCCAGCAGAACTCTTACACACACGCACACTACGTTTAAATGTTCATAACATAAAAGTCACTATTTGTGACTTGCGAACATTCTGGGGACGACTGATTCCTCTTAGTTTCTCCTTTGAATATATGCCTAAATCAAGTGATTTTTTTTTAAGAGACCTGTACCAACTTATCATATTCCTTACAATAAGAAAATTAAAACAAGTATTTATATACTAGTTCCTTAAGCACTAGTACTCTTGCAAAGTACTAGTACTCTTATATATTAGTTCTCTTAAGTAAGTCTTAGGTGACATATCGATGTTTGAAGGTGATGGGTTAAAAAAAAAAAAAACGACAGAACTTTCTTGGTTATCTTTATACAACATTATTAGGGCAAAATACGGAAGTGGGTTGTAATACAGGAATTGCTATAACTTTCAACCAGTATACACTATTGATTTTCTTTCTTAAACATGGCCAGGAAAGAACAAAGATCCATAACCCAAGGAAGAAAGAAAGAAAGAAACTTAGGATGAAAATCATATTAATTGCTTTACATACTAGATTCATCTATTCCATATTGCTACCTTGTTCCTCTATTTTTCCTTCTTTATTTTCTACTATGTTATTGTTTTTAATTAATTAATGGTTATTATTCGATGCAAGAAAAGGAAGCAAAATTCGTAGAAACAAAAACCAAAGATCACGAGAGAGGACTTTTTATCTTTCGTAGGTTTGGATTTTAAATGTGTATTTCCGCAGTGTTTCCTAGATTACATCTACACAGCACTGCAGTTATTACTGAAGGAAATTGGAAAATATTTACTGCTGCACAAGAAACAATTTTAAAGCTAACGCAACGGTAATTATTTAATAACGAATGATAATACCGAAGTTTAATAAGCATTCAATGAAACACGCAAAACTCATTTGAAGAATTATCAATAGCTCCACCGCATTGGTACCTCATGATCCATGATTAAAACACGTTATCTTTCGTTACCAACGTGTTAATCTACCCAGTTAACTGTGTGGGAAATGAACGAATATTCAATTAAATCTTCTTTCTCAGAGGTATCATAATCGTGAATGTGTGTCTGCGTAGTATACGATTCCCCAATATTGCTAATATCAAAAAGGGTGGAATAATATCTCAGTATGGCCAACTACATAAAAATATTAACATTGTTAACAATACCGCAAGTTCAAAATTCTTTTTCTTTCCTTCTTTATTTTAGTATTACCAACATTTGGTTGGTTGGTTAGCTTAGGAGATTTAAAGCTTTTTTCAGCACTAAAGCTAATTGACATGTGGACTATAGCTCAGCGGGAATCGCATTCGCGTTTCCTACTATATACGAAATACATACCAGGAAGCTCTTTATCAACATTTTTAAATTATAATGTACAGTCGCCAGAAGTGAATATCTTACATGTTTCTTTATCGATGATATTAGATTGGAAAGGTCAATTTGAATATGAAAAAGGTAACACTCTGATTAAGTTACTGAAACTGAACACAAATTGCATCATTTATTTTGAAGTTATTGATAGCAGAACATGTAGTGAGAAGTAAGTATATATGTACAGCACTTAAAAAAAATACACATAAAGATCTTAAGCGTGCATCGATCAAAACAAAGCATGCATTCCATGAGTATATTCTAAACACAACACTCACCGTCTCTGGACATTCCGAGTCTGAGACACTTTTGTAACCTGCAGTACTGGCATCGGTTCCTGTTCACGCGATCCACAACACAGTTTTTGTTCCTCGGGCATTGATAGTTCACCACACTGCTCTGGCTGCGTCGGAAAAAACCTTTGCAGCCTTCGCACGTGATCACCCCATAGTGCACGCCAGAGCTCTTGTCGCCACACACTTTGCATGGGATGATTTCGATTTGGGCTAAAAAAGAAAGAAAGAAATACGATTAGTTAATTATTTTAATATAATTATTTTATTATTTATTTTAATTATTTAATCAGTAACAGTGGAATGAAGTTTAACATCCCACGATTATACCCTTTAGACTTTAGGAGGCGGATGATTAATAAAATTGAATGATTATGAAATTATTTTTTTGTGCTCTCCCTCCCGGAATCGAACCCGGGACCACGTGCATAATATGCGTACGCAGTAGTCGCTATTAATTGGTAATAATAATTACAATTATTACATTTTCCCTTATAATATGAAAATGAGTAAAGAAAATTGCATTTGAAGGTCACTACATGATGAACATAGGGCTTTATATGAATTAAACATACGCAGTGAAAGGACTAACATATATTATCAATGAATAAATGCAATGAACAAATGTTAGTTTGAGATTCGTGAATTTTATGAGGAAAACAATGTATATTTAACTTCCTCTCTCTTTCCTTTTTACCTTTCTCTTTTAATTTAAAAAAAAAATATTCTTAAGTATTAAAATAAAGTAAAGTAAATCTCCCTTCCTTTCAGAACAGACCATGAGGACTCAATGGCTGTGTTCGGAGGTAGAAGCTCCATCAGGGATGTCGTTCGGGGAGGGCATGGGGTATTTGCCCCACTTGTGTTTGAGAAGTCCATACTTTTTAATTGATTGTATACTAATATAATAGTAAAAATCATAAAACTCTATAATGTCGGTCGAGCATCTTGGCCCCTCTCCAGTGGCGAAATCTGAAATGATGTTACTGGAATCCACAATTTCTTGTGTAGCCAGCACCGCTCCAAACCCTTCACTTCCCCAGGTTCCTCCATTCACCCATTTCAAAGAGTTTTGATGAACCTCCGAGTCAAATTGAAACGACCGTAGAAAGATGAAAAGTTTTCTGTCCTCACCAGGGATCTAAGCCGGGCCACCCAGTTGATAGATTGACGCCTTACCGACAACACTAATGTGGCTCTTTTAACTCTTATAAGATACCACTAAAATGGTATTCTTCCATTTGATATATTTTTCTTTTACTTCTGATTCTTCATTATGTTGAACAATTGCATATTTCAGCCTCGTCCAAGTCTTACGTTTATCCTTGTTCATGGGTGGGATGGATTGGTTTAAGATAACGGGAAACGCTCAGGATAATTGGATTCACCTAAGGGAGATCGAAAAAGTTTAGAATCACTGGGATAGACGACGTCTTTAGTCTTGTTTCTTGGAGTCAATGCATATAAATTGTTGCTTAACAGAAAAAAATGCAATTCATTTTTGCTTCAGACAGAGTGTGCTACCTCTTTGCACTGAAATTAAATGGACACTTTAGTCAATTGTCACGAACGTAATAATTGTAACACCAAAGTGGTATCATAAAAGCCTGGTCCAGCCTAAAGACTGTATTTATGCAATAATAATAATAATAATAATAATAATAATAATAATAATAATAATAATAATAATAATAATAATAATAATAATAATAATAATAATAATAATAATAATAATAATAATAATAATAATTATTATTATTATTATTATTATTATTATTATTATTATTATTATTATTATTATTATTATTATTATTATAACAATATTAACAGACGAAAATCATATTCACGAAGAAATTAAATGTCGACTAAAAGCAGGGAATTCGTGTTACCATTCGGTTCAAAATCTCTTGTCGCGAATTCTGTCGAGGAATTTGAAGCTTAAAATATATAAAACGATAATCATGCCTGTTGTTCTGTATGGTTGCGAAACATGGTCGCTTACTCTGAGGGAAGAACATAGACTGAAAGTATTTGAGAACAGGATCCTGAGAAGAATATTCGGACCCAAGAGGAACGAGAATGGGGAATGGCGGAAGCTTCATAACGAGGAACTACATAGTTTATATGGTTTACCCAACATTGTTAGGGTCGTCAAGTCTAGGAGGCTTAGGTGGGCAGGTCATGTAGCTAGAATGGAAGAAAGTAGAAACGCTTTCAAAGTCTTGACTGGTAGACCCATAGGAAAACGACCATTAGGAAGACCTAGGCGCAGATGGGAGGATAATATTAAGATGAATCTCGCAGAGATAGGAATACAAAGTAGAAACTGGATCCAATTAGCTAAGGATAGAAGTCAGTGGAGAACTTTTGTGAACGCGGCACTGAACCTCCGGATTCCATAGGCCATAGAGTTAGTTAATAATAATAATAATAATAATAATAATAATAATAATAATAATAATAATAATAATAATAATCGGAAGAAGAAGAAGAAGAAGAGAATAAATAAATAAATAAAATATGTTCAGTGGTTTGTTTATAATAAGGGAATCTTACACTTATATAGATTGAGGATTCAGAAATTCAATAAGATGTCACATTATACTGATCCAACAATAAATCTAAGAAACTCGGCCTAGTTGAACTGAGACAGAACTCTATAAAATAATCATGCAGGATGATTGTTTATAGGATTTCAACCTAGGTTCTCTAGATTAGAAATCAAGCAGACTGGCCATTCATTAAGTTCGTTCTATGTTGATATTTAAGGCTAATTTAGCATATAGCAACAAATAACTAAACAAAGTCGGGCAAAATTTAAGGAATTAGTAGGAGTAACAGAAATATATCTAACTTTCGAATACAAATACTTTATTTTCATAGGCAGACCATCAACAGCAGACAAATGAATATATGATAGATTATAAAAAGTTTCATTCCCCTTTTTTATATGCAGTTAAGTCCTTGTTAGTATAGGACTTTATTACTTCATTAAGTAAATTTAAAACTCAGTCCCAGCCAGCGTCTTTTATATCTCGTGGATGCTGCACTGCAAGGGACATTAGCGGTATATTTTACTACAGAGTGCAACGAGCATAAAAACAAAGCCACTAGTATGTTTATGTCTGTCTTTTTTTGTTCGTTAATAGTCTGTTGCATCTCCGTGATGCACGTTTGAGTAACAACTGCTTTTTCATGTCAGCTTATGCAATACATCTGTCCCCTCTCCTCCCTCCCCGTAAGTCGCTTCGCACTGTCTGCCATATCCTTTATTCATCCACCATGTAACACTGCATTCACTCAGTGCAAATCCTCACGTCTCCATGCACATGCAAGTTGAATCTCACTGCATTTGAATCATGGCTGGTGTACGTTACATAAAGAGGTTCTCCATGATGGAAATATAAGAAAATGAATAAATAAATATTAATGTGCGATATTCAAATCAAATTAAATACTTATGCACAGTGATAGAAAAAAAAAGTAGAAAGAGTAACAAAGAAAGGGAGAGAGATCGACCTGCAACGAAGAAATAAAAATTACATCAATAGTTGGAAATGTATGTCCACTGTTCGGCATAAACTACTTATCGTCCCGACTAATATAGAAGAAAATCCAACATAAAAAGCCAGAAAACAATAATTTCGTCCATCGCACTCTACAAACATGAAAGTTCATCGTTTAGCCGTACAGAAAAAAACAAAATCTAAGAATTTTAAAAACAGACTTTGTATAAACAGGGACGAATCAAAAGCTAAACGAAAAAGTTACACAATACGGAATTTCATAGTGACTATAAATGGACGGGACAGCTGTTTGAACGTGAAATAAATAAGGTATTATATATATAATTCAATTTGGTATCCCTATAAGGAAAAAGACTTCTGGTATACTAAGAAGAAAGTGGAAGGATGATATATAAAATAAAACTTTAGGAAGATGAGCACAGGTAACACCAATTGGCTTTACTCGATACTCTAATTGGGTAAAGTTTGGGGTGTGAGTCGAAAGGGTCTAATTAATGGCAAAGTTTACCTCTGCGACGATAAATCTATTGATTTTGCGAAAGCCATATTCCTTTCAGAAGTCTTATAGCTTTATGGCACGTGCATACCCATTAGAAAAAGCCATATTTGAATATAGAATATAATTTATTCGCATTTATAACATATGAGTAAAGCGTACCGTAAACCTTTTTTCTCTTTTCTTCACAACTCTTGTATCCGTTCTTTGAATTCGGGTATCAGACCGTTTATTGTGGCCATCCCTACGATTATATATACCGGCATTCATTGTGGTTATATGGTCAATGTAGACTCCTTCCGAGCGAGACCCGTGTTCGATCCATGTGGTTCGGATCCCATATTAAGCTGTAGATTCACTTCATATAGCCTCATTGCTAAACTCTAATCAAAAAAGAAAGTTCAAAGATAGGTTATTCCTTTCATGGAACTAAATAAATGTTACCAACTGATCCTAAATTGTAATAGATTACCATTGAGTGTTTTAAAATATATGCTGGAAGAAGGAAGAGTATAGGGACTGATCGCGTTTTCTTAGCACTGATAAGGAGCTGGGGATTATAGTCGTTCTCCCCCCTCCCTCAAGAAAAAGGATTTCTCTACAGAAAAGGAGAGAACTTTTAATTGATTAAACAACCAAAATGATAAAGAAAGGACAAGCATTTTTTTTAACGTATCAGCTTGCACAGTATCTTTTTGCAATTTTAATACATTTTCTGTCCCACTAAAGGGTAATTTAGGAGAAATTTACAGCTCTCTAACACATCCACAACACTAAGTATAAATTTGAGGACATTAAATTAAATTCAGGGTTATTCCGGGGATTATTTTTTTCCCGGGGGGGGGGGAGATTTATACTTTTGAAAACTGTCTCCGAGATACTGGGACGTTTGATAAACTTATTAAACATACAAAGTATAAGTAAAATATAACTAACCCTACGCTCTTTAAAGAATCCTGCACAAACAAGAGTCCACCAATTTGATTCAAACTGATCCAATCACAATTATTGTTTTCTTCCTTTCTAAAATCTATTACTATTAGGAGTAGACCTATGTATTAACCGTTAGAAGATAACAATAGGTTCAATCTGCTAGTTAATAGTGATTCTTTTTACATATTCAGTATCTAAATATTGTAAATAGTTTGATCCATCAGAATAAAATCTATCAATTACTATTGGGAACAAACTATATTCGTTTCGGCGTCATAAAAATTCATTTTTCTCGGAAACTACGCATAAGAATTTGCCCTTGAGTATGTCATTTTATTCAGCTGGGTGTCATCTATTAGTGTATCTCATACTTTTATAATATTATAATTGAACAAAAATTAGTTTCGAGAGTTAATCAAAACTCTGAGTTATATCTTATTTACCATGCTGTGTTCTATCGTCTTGATAATGTCAGAACTTAAAGGTTAATAAGCGCATTCGTCTGTGTATCAGTTTCACTTTAATAGGTGACGTGGCTATCATACAGCATCGATTTCCCCGAAAACTACACAAAATATGATTTGAAGTTGAGTTTAGCGTCTCTTTCAGCAGAGAGGCTATATGAGAAGTGAAACTACAGCTTAGCGTGCATCTGAACCACTTGAGCTCCAGTCCGGAATCGAACACGAGCTTCGAGTTCCCATGCCACAGACGCGTACCGCTTAGCCACAAGGAAGCTCGCATGAGAATTTACACTCACCCATATTCTTTTGTTCAGCTGAATTAGATCCATCAATTGGTGAATATCTAATCTTTGGATATTTTTTAATCTGTTAAACTCCAGTAGTAGTAGTAGTAGTAGTGGTAGTAGTAGTAGTATAAATAAAATTATATGTATAAATATAGTTCTCATATTTTAATCTACCAAACGTCTTTATGCAGCTCACGAGTATTTTTCAATGCAAGTGACGTGCTTCACTCATCTTAGACGCATATTCAATCTGAGATTAATGTTCTGTATACAAGTATCCACATTTAATACTTGTTTGTCAGATTT
Organism: Thermobia domestica; assembly: GCF_964235325.1. NCBI lineage: Eukaryota > Metazoa > Arthropoda > Insecta > Zygentoma > Lepismatidae > Thermobia > Thermobia domestica. The sequence continues at coordinate 121,612,539 of NC_137466.1, read as the reverse complement.
TACATTAACTAGTTATAAAATCTAATAGAATACTTAAAATTTGAATACAACAATGAGTTTCAACCTGGAACAGTTTGTGAGGAGATTTTATAAATTCATATCAATGAAATACTCAATTTTGAATATACCGTAAAAGACTTTATGGATGTTCAATAAAATATTAATTGTGTGTACTAATTACTACACAAAAGCTACCAAACACAGATAAACCTAACATTCACCATATAATTTATTCAGATCATTTAAACATAGATATAAAGAGTGTTTATAAAATTACTGTACATTATGAATGCATGGTTCTATGTGGCGATTTTAACATCTTTTATACAAATCATTTTGAAATGGTGTTACTTTCAATGTGCAGAAAGTTTCCGGGACACCTGTACTACCTCTAAAAGCAGTCATTTTCAATTGGATGTTTTGTGACGTCAATTTGGTGGTCGGATTCTCAGTAAACCTTTCACGCAGAGCAAGAAAGCAGCAACAAAGCTAGCATTGATAGAAGATAGTAATAACAGCCAAACTAGACTTTTTTATGGCTTTCCAGATACACTATTTGTGGATTTATGACTAATTGACTACTGGCAACCTTGCTTCGTTCCATTCGACCTACCTAGTTTCCTCCCCTTTCTTGCTCAATTTATTCTCTTTCTCCTGACTCTGATCATGTAAGCTTGCTCCTACGCCATACTTGACGAGTTGGAAATAAATGTCGTCTAAAAATGAAATACCTTGGTGCTTTACCCTATGAAGCGGTATGACACCCAATAGTCTATGACTAACTTGATCCGTTATCTTATATATAAAAGAGAACGCACAAATCCTTTGTTCCCTCATCACGCTAATACGGCTGAACCAATTTCTTTCATTTTTGGGGGGTTATTAGGATTTGGACCCTAGATGGTTTTTATCATATCACTTTAATTTTCAATTACCAGTGTCTTGAGATAATTGACCATTCAAGTGTCCATAACGTACAAATCCTTTGTTAGTTCATCATAGGTAAAAATAAACGTATTTATATGCAACCCGCATGACCGTGTCACTCGGCGGGTTAACATAAATGACAGGCGATATAATGTTAACATTTACTGCAATCTACTATGGTTTTTATCATATCACTTGAAAGCGAAAAAGTAAAAATTATCTAATTAACAAGGTTTATTGCGTTCCGGGGTGACCCCAGCGAAGCGGGGTGAACGCTGCTAGTTGGTCTATAAGTTCTTAACAACTAAAAATACTGTTTTAGATAGGAATTGATTAAAATACTTGAGAAACAAAACACTAACAAGTACGTATTAATAAAATTCAATTGCTAAATTTCTATTACTGATTTTCTAAAGAACCCTATGAGAAAGTTTATTATTATTACTTTTAAATCTAAACAACTAAGATGTTCTACAAAAAATATGGCGATTGACCTCTTGGAATTTAATTTCTGACCCGAATAAAGGGCATAAAACTTAAAATAGAACAGTCAAGTATAGTGGATTTTTTTTAAGAAGTTGAAATCAGATATCAAGTGGATGGACATAAACTGCGAACTACACAGAAGTAACAGCAAGAAACTGCAAAGTCTTAGCAACTGTGTCCATTCTCTCATAGACAAACACAAACACACTTCTTTTTGAAGAATACGTATTTCCTAAAAAAAACGAAAAGACAGAAAACAAAATCTTCTTAGTTTCAAGATAAGCTGCAAGGAGTTTATATTGGTCTTTTTAAAAAAGGAGAAAAAATGTTAAGTCTTTTATCTTCTGACTCGAAAAAGAGTACTAACTGATGTTATCTATCTACGGAAAAGCTCTGGGAACATGGATACTTCTTATTTTGCTCTTTGTTCAACGTTGTCAGTACAGAGGTCTCACACCATTACTTACTTCAAGTAGCTAAAAATCCTTTTTCACTTTTCTTTCTTTTTCTTCTTAAGAAAAAGGAAATCAATACATGTTCGTTATTCATTTGTTTCTTTAATATGATTCAAATTATATGAAATGAAATGTATAGAATTACGTCCCATGCCCCTGTACGCCAAAGAGGACGGTTGATTAATAAACGTTAATGATTACAAAATATTTAAAGCAATTAGAATGTAAGAGGAAACGGGAATACCGCGAGAAAACTCACGAACTTGATGTCCATAAAAAAATTACCTGATCTGGGATTGAACCAGGAGTCTCTTGCACCAGAGATAAGGCGCTTTACAATTGAGCCACTGTGCCTCTAAAGTAATTGAATTAATAATAATAATAATAATACACTGACAAAGTATTGTGCATAATGGTATATCACGCTCAACGTTCTTGTTTGTGGAATTACTTCTATGGCGTTACTTGTTAATCAACCTAGTGATATTAGCGTTAAGTACGATATTTTGCTATACGGGAAGGGGCATCTACCCTTACTTCTGAGAACTGAACTTTACTTGTGGTCTGACGTCTACTTGATCAACAGTGCTCTAGTAGGCCTAATAAAACTACGTCTTACTGTCAGAAATTGTGAAATAATAAACCATTATTAAATACTATACATCAACAATAATAACATTGGTATCATGTAACTAACAGCATTGAAATTTTGGAAAGAAAGTTAGATCTAGAATACATTTGCGCCCCAAATCCCCTTGGAGTCAAAGCGATAGACAATTCAATTGAACAGTACTATGTTAACATTGAAGAAAACCAATTCTGTTTTTCAATTCTCAGCAGAGAGCACAGCAGGTAAAATGCAATGTCCTATGACAGATATGAACTTGGAGAGGAAAGTAGCATGGTATAGGAGATCTTGAAGGCAGAGGACATTCCGAGGAAAGTGGAATTGGTATCAACAGTTTAACTGATTTTCAAAGTATTTTAATAATGTTATTGTTCTCTTTTTGAATATTATGTAGTTCTTAATAATTAGTTGTAATATAATATTTAAATATTGGTATTGATATTGTAATGACATTAAACGAAACGTAGATACTACAACCCACTATCAAAATATGTTATACATTACATGGCAGATTTCCTCACTTACGTGAAGTGTGTTCCATATCTCTTAATAATATTTTAAAATTTATTAATTATCTATCAATACGATTCTATACATGTTGTATCTTACATAACTATAAAACTTTATTTATTGTATTACTATCATACACTAGCGATTCAATCTAGCTAATTTGTAAAATATGACATTTTTCTTCTTCTAAATAAAATATGTTTTTTTTTCAGTATCCAGTGCTGAAATGTATGCAAGTTACGAGTACAAGTTACGAGTAAGTTCTCCAACCACGTCTGTTTCTGTTATATCAAGATATTAACAAACAATTCTCAAGAATGATCTTTTCCCTTTAATTGATATATTTTTTCAATAAAAGATTTATAGCATGTTATACATGTTACAATATAAGTTAAATTAATATTGTAGCGTAGATTTCTCTTCATTTCATGATGGCAAAAATATGAGTATAAGAGATAATAGATGATGCTGATGGTTTCTCATAATTTATAATTACTTTGTGATTGACTTTTATTTATCTGTTATTTACAAAAAAAAAAAAAAAGTTATGGAAATCACTTGATATTTTGCCTCAACTTCTGATAGTTACTCATTATATATTAGTTAATTCCTTTTCACTGAAAAGTAGTACGTATTTCATACAACACGAGTTTACATCGAAGAACGAAATTTTCCGCATAAGTGCCTAACATAGATGTAATGTTTACAAAATATGAGTAATGCAATGTCTTATGGTGTCAAGATGTATAGACAATAGACAAAAAAAAAAAGTTATACGCTTAAGGGTTGAATTGTTCAACAATATCTTAAAAAGAAGACTTTAAAAGTCTCTTGACTAGTTATTTTCAACTGGATCCTCTGTGATGTCTCAGTTTGCTGCTCGGATTCTCAGTAAATCCTTTACGCAGAATAAAGAGAAGGCAGCAAAGCTAGCATTGATAGAAGACAGTAGCGATAGGCAAACAAGGCTTTTTTTTTTTTGTATGGTTTTAGCGTTTTACAGATACACTACTCGTGGATTCATGGACTAACTGTACACTGCCAACCTTGTTTCATTCCATTCCACCTATCTAGTTCCCACCCCTTTCTTGCTCAACTTGTTCTCTTTCTCCTGGCCTCGACCATGAAAGCTTGCTTCTACGTCATACGTTGACGAGTTGGAAATTACTGTTCTTGACGAGTATGCTAAGAAATCGTTTAATTACTCTTTGAACTTTGTATTTGAAAAACTTGAAGAAGCCTTTTGTTTTAATGTGTTGCTAACATTAAAATAATATGAAAGTATGCTCCATTTCTAGTGTGAGAAACATCCTTATCCAAATTATATTTACTTTAGCAATATCTATGGAGCTTTAATTCTCCCTACATAATTAAATGAAACCTAATATTAAAACGGAATCCGTGTCTTGATTTTGGGAGTTCGGATCATACTCACACCGAAGCAAGTGATTAGCCATAAAATTACAGGTTAGGCTTTATTTTTTTTATTTTATTTTTATTTTATTTTTTTTAATAGGCAGAAACGTAGTCATGTTCATAAATCTCATTGTGAGAGGCACAATGATTATGTTTCTCTAGTATTTCAGAATTCCTCTGCTGTCTTTTCATATTACATATCGGTACGATCCAGTTTCATTCTCAGAGTCTTCCTTTGAGATGTTTGTTGCCGGAAGTAACACCCATGGATGTCATCGACTTTACATGGTTCATATTTTAGAACTGACGTTTCTTGACTTTCAACGAAAATAAACGAATAACTGTTTTAAAGAAAAGAAAGCGTGAAATGTTTTTAAAAAATTGAACTCTTTCTTATCAATTTTTGTATTGTCCGTTTATGATGTTACTCAATGACAAAAAAAAAAAAAAAAAAAAAAAAAAAAAAAAAAAAAAAAAAAAGCGCGAGAGAAAGAAAGCGTTGAAGGAAGATTTATACTTCTATGTTTCAGGCAATTTCTAACATAAATACACATGAAAGAACATAAAGATATGAAGGACTGCAATTGTTACTAGTTCTGCCGTAGCCGAATAATTAATTAACTGAATATCATCCCTATGAGATATATAACGTCTGTACTATTTCATAAGGAACAGCAAATATTAGCTCATCATCATGAAAATGACAAGTCATAACTTTTTTTTTTCACAACAGTACTTTATTAAGCAATGATCTTTTTTAGTCGTGTATCTGCTTTTCCATTTTTGTGGTGAAATGGGGAGAGAGGAAAGAAATACTCCATAAGTAAAACACATAGGAAAAGAAACTGGAAAATGCAAACACCGAAAAGCTTTCGCTTTTAGTTCTTACATAAATATATATTTGCTCAAATATCTTCATCCAATTTGAAGTTTGACACAATACAGTAAGCTGTATAGGGGGGGGGGGTATATTAAACTGCTGCTAGCGACTGTGCACAAAATACTACCAAATATAAGTGTTATAGAAACAGAAAATAATTAACAATATTGTACAAAATTAATCTCAATTAGTTCAACATCGGAAAACATTCCTGAATGCTCAAACATGCATACTATCGCTACTGTGGCCTCTACTTTGATAACCGGGATTAACTTTTGACACATGGCATGTTAAGTTTATGTAAATTCAAGTTTCATATAGTCTCCGAAAAGATGTTGATCTCCAATCTATAAACTTACAACAAATTATTTACAAGCTATGCTGTACATAAACTTATTTTTAAACCGTTCAGGTCACAAGTAACAAAATATATATATATATTTAAAGGGAACCTTAATCCATTTACGATTTTTTTTCCAGGAATAACTGTTATTTTGTTTTCGTTCGTTGATTTTTTTTTTTTTAATGTTAATGCACGAATTATAGTATGGTTAAAATTAACCTTTATTGAACAAGGAAAATAGCGTTTATCAGTATTCTTTATTTTATTTAATTATTATTATATTATTACTATTTGAACTTCTTATCAAGTTAACTTCTTTATATTAAATAATCGCGCTTATTGAAACGTCTGTCAAAGGCTTACATCGATCTTGAAAATCAAAAGGCCCTTCTGATCAAGTGGCTAAGTCCCATATGTATGTTCCTCTGTGTCGTGATCCCAGGTTCGACTTTCGGTGGAAAGTTATTGATTCAGAAACAAACTGAGTAAGTAGTAAGTAGATCAAATTTAGTAAGTACATTCTTCCTCATAGCCAATGAATAAATCAATCAACAATTGAACATTGAATATTGGATATTTAAGGTTCAATAATGATTTATTGTTTTTACGTCATTTATCAGCAACGAGATTATACAAGACGAGCGCTACAGTTTAACGTGGGATCTAAACATAAACAATCAAGTAATGCGTTCGATGCTTTCCCAGTGGGAATCTAAAGAACCTCGCACACCAAAAGGCACCGCACTGTACCTTCATTAATGATTTTATGTAATTCAGATACTGTTATTTTAACAGTGTATGCAAATAAGCCTGTTGCACACTTCTACATATTAATATACATTGGTAAAAATGCAATTTAAACACCTGTCAACTTTATTGTGTTTGGCTACTAGTGTCACAGCTCACACGCAGTATGTTCTATCTGTACGTTTATGGCGCTGTGTTCACGTAGAGAATTGATCAGAGAGTGGAGAGTAGCATGCTATTTGGCACGTAGGAGACGTTTGCTTTCCATGAACTTTCTTATATATCACCTACATTATCCACTAGCAACGCGTCAAAATATGCTTACTTATTATATGCACCGCACTCCTTCATACGAATGCCTTCTGGAAACAAAGCCCGATTCAAACGATCACGATTACAGGCACTATTTTAATTGCCCAATAACAAGAGGATGTGTGGATTCGCTTAATCAGAGTGCCTTGTGACATTACCGTTTTTCTTTTCTTGGACGGATTTTTTGAATTTTGAGTTTTAGTATCCCGTTCGGCCAGGGGCGATTCCAGGACGGACTTCTGGATGGCGGTGGGGGGAGGGCGGTGGGTTGTAATGTTGCTACTTAGAGCTACATTTAAGAGCTCCAAACTCCGGGATGGGTTTTATTTATATATAAAATAATAAATTTTCCTCTTCTGGGGAGGAGGCAGTAGTCCCCTCGATCCGCCCCTGCGTTCAACAGCCAAGCTATATTAGGCATGTACTTACAACTTAACTTGGGATCCGAACCGCATGAGATCGAACACGGAATCCACTGAAAATCGAACACGGGTCTTCCACATCAGAGGCGCGTAAGCTATCCACATAGCAACAAGAGAAAAAATGATTTTTTTAAGTTTAACGTCCCACGGTTATGCCGGTTAGACTAAAGGAGACGGTGATAATGAGAAATGAGTGAAATGGTGGAAGAAAGTGGGAGAAAACGGGAGAACTCCGAGAAAACCCACGAGCACGGTGTTTGTCCACCACAAAGTCCACACGGCGTGAGCTGGGATCGAACCAGGGACCCCAAGCACCGGAGGTGAACGCTCTACCATTGAACCACCGCGCCTCCCATATAGCAACAAGAGATACAATTGATAATTGACAATTGATTTTATTGTATAATTAATAGACAATGAAAGAAAATGAAATGCTGATATTTAACGTCCCGCAGTTATGTTCTTTACACTAATGGAGACAGATGATTAATCAAATTGAATGATTATGAAAGAATTGGTAGAATTAAAATGTGGGAGGAAATGAGAGAACTCCAGAAAACGCAAGGATACAATCTTGTACACCACAACTACACATGACTCAGAATCAAACCAGGGGACCATGCCACTAGAGATAAGCGCGGTACCACTGAATCATTTTGCCCTAACCGCTTAGCCACGAGGAAGCTCATACACAATAATGGGGAAGGACAACTGTTTTCTTCGTAATCGAACGACCTTGGGTTTGAAATCCATAGCCAACCATACTTATATGATTAAAAAACTTCCATCTCGTTTGGCAAAGGCGTATATTTCAAATAATTTTTTTGTCATCTTCCTTCTAAAAAATCGATCCCCATGTCTGATTATTAAAATTTCCCATCCAAAGTAACTTATTACTGGGTGAATCTGATCTTAGTGGCTTTGTTAATATTTTTTTTTTAAAAAAAAAGTAGTAGCTACAATGAAATACGTAACCTATCAATAAAAATATGGTGCATTTTCCTTTCAAAGACATATGGATACGTAAGTATTCTACGTAGTTTAAAGCTTGAAAACTAAAATTAGCAAGTACGAAAAGCTATGAATACAGGCAGCGAACCTTTATTAAAGGCATCTTCACTCTCTTCGGTTCTTTCCTTAACTAAGGAAATAAACGAACATACCAGAACACTAAACGCTTATACGCACTTACGGAAAGAGAGAGAGAATGAAAAAAATCTGTAGCTAAACTTAACCCTTTGTTGGATCAGAAAACCAAACCGTTTTACCTTAGTGTTTTTGTTGTATGTACACAAAACATGCGTGTATATTGTTGTGGAGTATCTGTGTCTTCTTAAAACTTTATTTTATTCTGTAGCAGTTGTTTAGTGTGCTGGGGTCAATGACCGACCAGGTGCCTCTGACGTAAACTTCATCGGCAAGCTGACTCATCCGTTTTTTTTATTCTTTCTTTTACATCACTAGGCGTTAAAACAAGTGACTGATGCGCAGTGTTACCAGCATACTTAATCCATAACTTATAATATTTCAAATTAATTTAGTTATAATCCGGGAAGACGGAGTTTTATATCTGAACTCAGTTCTATAGACTATTAACTTTTATAGTTTAGCGAGAACACAGGACTAATGACAGGATGAACAGAGGCACGAGGGTAATGAGTTCGATCCCTCTCAGTGTAATTTAGTTCTAATCGGCATTACGCATGTAGGCTCGTCATCTATCCTGATTATTTTTTTCTAACTGGTCTAGTGGCAAGCATGCGAGCCTTTGGTGTATGGAGTCCCGCGTTTGATTCTCGACGGGAAAACATTGAACACATTATGATAGTTCTTATTCCACCTTAAAAAGTAGGTTCACGTGTTATATAATCTCGGTGCTGGAAAGGGACACTATGAAAAAAAAACATAAGAATCAGGGATGCACCCACAAGGGGGTCCACCGAATTACTCCCCTAAACTTCCTAAATCATCCATTTGTACACTTTTCCAGTAAAATTATACTTATTTAACAAGGAAATGATTGATGTAGCATAAAACTTTGATCTTACAGTTCATCTGTACTCCTTCTCTCATAGAAACAATCTTGTTCTACATTATTTTTCTGAAAATATAGGTGGAATTACTTATCGTCTTTTCCGGTGCAAAATAAAAGCCATTTAATACTATCAGACGTAGTAGTTTGTAGTAATACCCCCCCCCCCCAAAAAAAAAGTTTGGACCTATCCCAACAAAAATATGTGGGTGTACGCCTGATGAAAATCTAGGACAACCAACAACTCAAAAGAAACGTAGTAAACAGGGTGTTTCAAAACAACACCGACAACATTTGGGAGGTGATTTCTGACACTAAGATAAGACAAAAAGCATAGACCAACCTGGGTGCACAAATGCTTCCTTTCGGAGTTATAGGCTGCCACAAACATGAAAAAATGAACTTTAAAAATCCATAGCTCCAAAACTATGGGACGCATCGTAGGTTGGTCTGTACTTTTTTGTCTTATCTTGGTGTCAGGAATCACCTCCCAAACGTTGTCGGTGTTGCTTTGAAACACCCTGTATAATAGGAAAGTTAAATACACTAAAATTAATTTACGGCTATGTAGTATTGTTACTTTCTCATTAAAAAAATCTGAAACGATTTAATAGATGAATGGCGCAGTGGTACTACTTGAGTCATTTCCCCTTCAACTAAGCTGATCTAATAATGCAGTTAGAACTCAAATTTCTATTTGCATTGAAAAAAAAATCACAATTAACATTTCTTAAACCATGAGACACAATTATATCAAAGGAATTTAACAGCTACACAATAACATTAAATTATTAATTTACTGTATACAGTAATATGGGAATCAAATAAATAACTGTCTAATATTATATATAGAACTATGATACACATAGAAAGAACACCGCCAATATATAAAATAAGAAATTCACTTCTTCACTAGTACTGAAAAAGACAATAAAATCTCAAATATGACTCAAATGATTATGTGGCAAATATAAGGAAAAACTTTCCCATTGGTTTAGCAGAAAAAAAATCTTAAGGAATCATTTCTAAGAATCATATAATGACTATTTGGAATTAGAACTTCAGAAGACTTACTTAAAACATTGAAAATTAACTTGAAATGTTCATCTAAAATCCCAGGACAAGGAAGTTTCCTGTCCTTCAAAGATTTCAAATTATTTTAAACAATTCAATGGTAGAGTGTGATCATCTCTGGTGTGAGAGGTATCTGGTTCGATTCCCGGTCACGTGAGTTTGTGTGGACAACATAGTATTCGTGGGTTATCCAGTTTCCTCCCAAATTCTCATTCCACCAATCATTTCATAATCATTTACCGTTATTAACTACCCGTTTCTTTTAGCGTAAAGAATATAAGCGTGGGAAATAAAACTAACCATTCCATTTCGTTTTAATTACAAACCCTATATGAGCTGATTAGACTTCCTTATCAGTTGATTCAAAGTGACAACATAAGATTGAAACGCTAGAACCGTCCTAAACTTCCCTACTAGTTTATGATATGAAGCACTGCCGTGCCGTGAGGGAGGGGCGAATGGGGCGACGGCTCCGGCGCCGAAGTAAGGGGGCACAAAATTAGGGAGGATGTGCATATGCACATATATAAAATGGAAGAAAACAGTAATAAAAAGTGCTCAACATCAAGGAAAAGCAAGGTTTGTTTTTGAAAAATTTCTTACGCTTCACGCCAATCATGGTGACGCTTCGCGGCTGGTCTGTCGATCTCATTCATATGTACGGGGGCGCCGTCGATACTCTCGCCCCGGGCGCTGATTTTCCATGGCACGGGACTGATATGAAGTCTATAATTTTACAATGTAATAAAATCAAATATGTTGATATATTTACGCTTTTCTTTGAGCTTGAATTTGTTTTTATACAACACCGAAGTTATGAAGGACAGAACCGTGACATGAAATGTGAGCAATGACGGGGCTCAAATCCAGTGCAGTTGGCGTATACACAGATCATCCTGCAAGACCAATCCTCACAGTATAGGCTGTATTCCCATTATATTACTTCGTCTCCAAGAAGTTGGATTACAGGGTTACGCCACCGACCTCAGTTCGGATACTTTTACATTGAACTATATATTTGATTTTGCACCTCGTTCGAGAAAGAATACTTAATCATCATGAAGAAAAAAAGAAAATGGGTGTTAAACAGGAAACAGCAAACTGAACCTGATTACAAATGATTACAAATTCTCAACTAAGTAATATGATTATACCTATACCTATAAAGTGATGTTTATATGCATCCACTCTTAAGATCGTGGAAAAAGGAGTTCAAAATTGAAAGATATTGATTCGTAAATGAGCAAGAAGAAGAAGAAGAAGAAACTATGATACGACAGAAACAAGAAGAAAACCACTTTCGACACATTTACTGCCACTTCCTGCATTACCGAATGCATGTAACCGAGAAGTGATAACAGGGCAATGGCCTTCTATTTCGACCAAAGTCCATCTTCTAAAATAGGTCTCATCCCTTCCGCTATGGCTCTCTTTCTCTCACGTAACCCCGAAAGATCAACCAAACTAAAAAGATGAAGCGAAATATACATGTGTGAGTGTGTATATGTCTATGGAAGAGCATGACTCCTTTTCATAGAATAGTTCCCGGTGCAAAGGTTTACCCCGTTGACTTTTACTCTCTAAACATGCAACTATTTACGTATTAATACATTGTTACATCATTCCTATTATTGTTGTTGTAATTACATTCGGCACTTTTATTCATCAGTCTACATGAATAATGGGAACACAATAAGTAGGGTGTTTCAGGAATATCATGCTCATGAGTAGTCTAAGATTAGCAGGGTCTTTGGTTCAATTCTAGATGGGAGGGCATAGTTTTTGGTATTTAGTCCATCACCATGGGACATGAACTCCGGGCTACAAACCCAGAAATAATGGAAATGACAACCGATGTTCAAATTATGCATTACCCATCTGCCAGCCATAACAGTTCGTAGGCTGTAACATCAAGAAGTTTAATTTCGTGTTAGCTCGTTTGTTCTCGGCCTCGTGTCATTGTGGAGGAGGAATCTGAGAGTGAGAATAAACACCTCTGTCTTGAAGTCCCTGAAAACATTACTGTGCATTGATCCACGCACATTGTTCGTCTTTCTGAAACATATTATTATGGTGCTTCCTCATTCCTCATCATTTTACGGCACGATGCCTTTTACTGAATAACAGTGATTACCATACGCCATATCTTATCGCCTCAAATTCCCTTATCAGCTATGAAACTCTTGTAGTGTTGAGACACAGCCCTCTGACGTTAGAAGTGCTGCCATTACTTTGTAGCCAATCTATATAATTATTAAACAAATTATCAACATACTCTACCAAAAGATTTTATAGAACAAAGGAGGTTGGCTAGATTTCTTGAAAATGACTCGGTTTTACAATAGCGCTTTGGCATTCGCAACAGCTAACGTACTAATGTATGCTTTGGCTATTGATGAGGTAAATGTATAGATAAGAGCGTATTTACGGACCAGTAACAAGAAAAGAAATTGATTCAAAATTTACAGTAGTCTGGTAGGCATTTTGGATAAGATCTACGGAAGATTTGTCAAAGAAAAGTTCAGGGAAAACGAATTATACCCTACCTACCTATTCTATGAACCAGAAAATTAAAGAACATCCTGGCTGCATATATGGCAAAATACAATACAATAAAATGTTTATTCTTTGTTTTAAAAGAATTGGAGTTTTTTTTTTTTTTTAATTCTACACGTAAAGGAAGGACGAGTGAGCCTTTGTCTTTTCTCCTTCAACTCATAATCAGTTGGTCATACGTTCAGTGGATTCAGGGATTTTGTGCTTGTGCCGTAGATATGGCTTTTGCAGTTTGGTAACTGTATAGCGAATAATAGTTGTTGACACATGCCCCATTAATAGTGTAACTAGGGTAGTTGTTAATAAAGAATGGCGGTGTTAATGAACAAAGAACAATTTAACTTAGGCAAGTTGGAACAGGGAGTGAGCCAATCACAGAGGACTTACAGCCGTCGAGGGCATGGCATACGAGACAACGCACAACATTTTTTACAAGAATTGAATAGCCATATTCAATTTATACAATCCTTCGTCGTACACTGTCACAGGAACATAAAAACTGTTATAACGGTAACCAAAATATTTACTTACTAAACAAAAGCAGACCATTTTTAGTAGAACACTTGACCAGTCTGCCAATGTTTGGTGGTACACTCTACACTGGATGTTCCAACGTGGATATTTTCAAGGTGGGGATCAGTTATCCAAGAAAAACTTTCTGCTCAGTGTAAGAGATTACGTAAGAAATTCATTTTCAATAACGAGTCAGACGGGCCGGATTAAAAAGAACTCAGTAGGTCGGGGATGGCCCGAGGGTCGGCTGTTGTTGCACATGGCTGATTTAACTGTACTTTAAATATGCCCTTTAGACTAAAGAAGACAGATATTCTGTGTTAACGTCAGACGAAACATAAAAATCTCGAGAAAACTCGCGGGCACTACATTGTCTACCAAATGATCTAGAATCAAATGAATTCGCATATTGCATTGTGAAAATGGAGCATAAATGATCGAATCATGTTTTGTACCATCTTTCTAGGCTCTTCAATGCTAGGATACCTTTCAGTCGTCCCACTGAAGACGGAAGAACAAGGAAGGAAGAAGAAAGTCAATTATGATGGCATCATCGCTGAATCTTCTTTTCAACGTCCTCTCCGTGTAGGAGGAAATACGCATTTTTAAAATTCTCCATGGTGATCTTTTTGGTCAGGAATCTTCGAATGTCAATGACACTAACAGTACCTCTTTATTTCCCTATTCATATATCTTTTAGTGTAATAAATATTCTCTTAAATATTTTAGAAATCATTTTTACACCATCTATTATATTATGGATTTCTTGCTTTCTTATTTTAGCATTTATGCACCTTTGGCATTGTAGGTCTATAGTGAAAATTTCGCTGAAATACTTAACTGTTTCCTCTAGTTTCTTAATAAAGGCCCTCTTCGTTTAGCAAATGTTCTACTATTCAGACGATTGAATAATTTCGAAATTTATTTATTCCGTTGTTACCAATTATTCCGTTGGTTATTAAACCACCAATAACCAACCCTTTTCTGGTGCTTCACTATTTGGTTGTGCACATATTTCATACAAAATTTAAGCTATCTAATATCTTGATGCTACAGCTTCTGACCGAACATCAGATAATATATAATTTTTATGTAGGTGATGTGTGGCCAGCAATTATATTCTAGATTTTCTACTTCAGGTTCACAATGTATTGAAATAGTTTCTCAACTGCCTACATCAAAAGCATTTGGCCTTTATTGGAAATTAAACCCGGAGCCATACGGATTGCAGATAACAGTGCTAAGCAGTGGACTGTTAAGTTAAATATTACATTATTTTTGTTTCTTTGATTGCGCTAAATTAAGCATATCGTCCACAAACGTTGCCTTAATAAAATTGAGAACCCCAATGTAGAAACAGGTACAAAGTACATTTGAACACTATAATTGGCATACATTGAAACTGTACTGAATATTTTAGTTTTAAGAAAATTAGTTTCACTAGATATATAACTGTTCTTTAAAAAATGTATTATTATTATTACTTTCGAACTGAAAACAAAACTTTACTTTTGTTGTTCTTTTTAGTTGATGCTTTATTATATTCAGAACCATAGTTTATCATGGTATCTGTATGGTTATTAGCTAATAGTATTTTAATTACAAAACTACAACGAATCTGCTATTTCAATTCCTACGTCAGAGGCAAATTGTCTAATATTGCAGAACTTCTAGTAATATTGAATTGATGCTCGTCCCGGGATGCTCTTGGTCTAGCAATACAAACTATTATGTGACAAATTTCCTCCCAATAACAGTTTACAATATTCATAAACGCTATGATAATAATGTTGTAGTCATTCCCATAATGAAGTTATGCATACAACTAATAAACGCTCTCACATGTCTGTCAGACAAATACACTTAAAATGCTCTAAATACACAGCCCAAATGTAATAAAGCAGTCGCCGTCATGACTAATTCACAAAGAACATCAGAATTCAATTGATAGGAACCTTTACTCTGAATTAGTAATCTATGTGTCACCTAATGAGGAGAAGTCCATCAGTTAAAAAGGGATTTGGTGTACACGAGCAAAAGCTAACTCCAACCCTGTCGGCACCAATATTTCTGCTTTAACATGGATCAGATGTGCACGATACATGGGTTGTGTTTACTGTTATGCGATGTTAGGCTGCGGAATGTCGAAAAAGTTTTAAACGAATTATGTTTTCATTGGAAAACTTTGCAATACCAGAAAACTTTGTTTTTCTTTCCTTGTCAATGCGTATGTTTGTTTGCAGATGTTACAGAATAGTTTCTGCGGACAAGCTCATGAACGGCTTTTTTTTTTTTTTTTTTATGTAACAATATTTTTAATATGTCATAGTTCGTTCGACAGTGAAATATCCAAATACCTTTATTTTTAAAAATAAAAGGAAGAAAGTTATGCTGGTTAAAAAAAAAAAAAAATGGAATACTTATAAATACATGTATATCACATTTCATAGTATGTTCAACTTATGCGTGCAAAATTATTAATTTGACTACACCTGATATACTAAAATGTGAGGAATTTATTTCGAAAAGAGAACATCTCAATCTATATATATTTTTTCTTTTCTTCTTCGAAATTCACCTTTAACGGTTTCTCAATCTTTAGGATGAAATCTTACACAATAATGGTACAGCAGAAATGAATAAACGAGATCATTATTATATTCCTTTTTATAGATACGACTAACTTTACATTGTGATTTCTAACAGAAACCTTCCCGTTGCATACACTCTATCGTGTAATCCGACAAGAGTTCATCCCATAAATTCAGAAACGATTAAAGGCAAAAAATTGGATATGGAAATGTTTTCTTTCGAAAATAAGCTTTTCATGAGTAGACTTTAAAAATAAATAAATACAGTAGTAATTAGCTCTCTGCTAGAACTGTTGGTTTACAAACGATAAATCACCAGAAAGTTCCTAGGTCCTAATGTTACGATGAACTGTAATGAATCACTATAGAGCAGCATTTAAACCAGGTTACTATGGAGATTTAATATTAGATGAAAGATGAGATAAAACTGATATCGTCAAGGTTTTCAATGTGATACTAGCACATAACATGCTTAATGAGACAGTTCAAAATTACAATTAACTCTAGAAATTTTAATTTCTGTTTAACGATAATGTTGTTCCAGAGATAGCACATACTAGTAAATCAATCGATAAACCACATCAAGCTGAACAAAATGACACGCTTCAGAGCAGGAGCGCACACTCGGAAGGGAAGTTCATCGGGTCCGAACCCCCCTCCCTCCCGAAAACTTCCTAGCTCAACATACATTTGTACACTTTCTCAATAAAACTATACTTGCTTAACAGGAAAATTGTTGATGTATCATGAAAATTTGATCTTACACTTCATCTGTACTTTTTCTCTTATAAAAACAGTCTAGTTCTATATTTTTCCCCTGAAAATATAGATGGAACTATTTTACAATTACTTATCGTCTTTTCAGATGCAGAATAATACCCGTTCAATACTACCTAAACATAGTGACTTGAACCTCCAAAGCTTGCATCCCTCCCAACAAAAATTCCTGGGTGCGCGCCTGCTTTTAAAAGTAAATTCTCATCAGAAGTACTTTTCCAGAAAAAAAGAGCAAAACACATTTTTAAATGGCGTTAAAAAGTATGTAGTACGTTGCAAATAATTGAGTTTTTATTCTGCTGAAAAAAGCAAAATGCTATTTATTTTATTTATTTTTTGGCTTGTAAAAGTGAAGCACATATTCCTAACATACTATTTCTAAAGTATGTCAAAGACAAATATATATATACCGTAGATTTTCAATTATAAATGACATGAAATCTTTCAGTTTTAAGTCTCATTGTTAAGCCCTGTATACTAAAGGAGAAGGATCATTAATGGAAGTGAATTGCTATACGAGGAACTGACGGAAACAGAATTTGGGAGGAAACGGGAGAACCTCTAAAAGAAACACGTACATGATGTCTACCACAAAGGCTCGCAAGATCTGAGATCGGATTAAGGAGTGGTCTCCCCGTGCCTTGTTCTACAATTGTAGTTAATAATCTCATCATATCACAAACCTATACTCGACCCGAGACAACTTATACATTTATTTGCGTCTATAAATTCATACGTGAAACTTGCTACTTTAATATGCTGGCTAAGAGGTTAGAGTACGCTACTTTGGCGTTTGAGATCCGGGTTCGATTCCGGCGAGGGCTCATGTGGTTCGGATTCCAAGTTAAGCTGTAGGTCCATGTATTATATAGCTTCGTTGCTGAACGGGGTGGTAAACTGAAAATCAATAAATCAACCAACTACTTTAATGTGGTTATGTTTAAAACTTTGAATTTGTAAAGCTATTGCTACTCGTTAATTCGTAAAATACTGTATCTGATATGCTTAAAAAAAAAAAAAAAAAAAAAAAAAAGAACTTTAGAGCAAAACATGTGTGGTTCAAACTTTCGTTATGTAATATATTCTAGTATTCTCTTTCCTTTTTCATTTTCTTTTAAGTATGACATATGCATTTCGGAGTTGGACAAAAATGAGCTAGATGCCGTCACATTATACTATAACTAGGAGAACTGACAACAGTTTTTGATTGGGCGTATGCAACTACTATAATTGAATTGTTAGATAAGAGAAAAGTTAAGAAGGTGTTAAGAAGTCCTGTTGACGTGCGAGTTTTTAAAAAAGATTATCTCCAAAGTCTTACTAAGTAGTTTGCTGTGTAAGGTATTTTGAATCTACTGGCGAAGTAATTAACGTATCCACTGTTCACAGCTTTCTCAATTTGCACTTTTTAACGGTTCCATGGATACGCCAACGCAACTCCACCGTGGTACGTAAGTGTAAAGATTTATGTAAATTGTATAGGTAGGTAGTTATATATATTCAAGCAAAAATACTACTTTTTTTTACATTCATTGAATAAATAATACTACTAATAATAAAAGAGCTTACTTGCTAAAGTTCTTTGTTTTACCACAATTAAATACAAGTAAAATTAGATGTGTTTCAAGAATTCAAACATCTAAAGTTGCAGAAGCGTAGTTCCATTTACGAAGTACGCATAACGCAGAAAATCACAATAAAGAAGCATTTACACTTGCATTTGAGACTTAAAACGAACAAATTCTTTTCAATAAAAAACGTTGGTATAAGCACAGAATTCATACCTAGGTGATGTTTTCTTTCTAACGGTAACCAATATTTTATATTCTACATATTATGATTAATATTTTGGAAATATTAGTAAATGTGCCTGAACACATGTGAAGTGTGAGGGGATACGGTGGCTCACTGGTAGAGAGTTCATATGTTTTGTGAGGAGGTCCCTGGTTCGACCCCAGGCCATGTGAATATGCGGTGGACAACAACATATATTTGGGTTTTCTCGAGGTTCTCCCGTTTCTTCTCACATTCTCATACCACAAATTATTTCATAATCATTCACTTCTATTAATTATTACCCATTAATTAATTATCCATCCATTCATTAATTATCCCTTGAGCTTAAAGGGTATAGGCCTAAGTGTGGAATGTAAACACGGAAATTTCATCTTGTATTATATAATTTGTAGGCCTACTTTGAAGAAAATGAAATGTTTAAGCTTTACGTCCTATGGCTGGCTAGGCTAAAGGAGGCGGTAATGATGAGAAATGAATGAAAAGGTGGAATGAAGAAAGTGGGAGGAAACGGGAGAACCCCAAGTAAATTCGCACACACGATGTTTGTCCACTACAAAGTTCACTTGGCGCAAGCGGGATTGAACCAAGGAGTCCATGCACCAGAGGTGAACGCCCTACTACTAAAGTCACCGCGGCCTCCGTACTCTGAAAAATTAACACCAACTGATCATTATAGGTAAATAAATTATCTAATATTTCCAGTCAATTGATAAGAAATATTCTTTTTAGAATATATTGCTGCGAGTCATATTTGTTATGTGCACGAGATGGTAGTGAGGTGTATGCTGAGAGTAAGTATTCACTACTTCCAATCGATGAATAATCTCATAAAACTAAACTATGGTTCCCCTTCCTAATAGTAATGCTTATGTCTTCGGTAAACGAAATTAAGTCTACAATAGTATTAGTGTTTAATGGGAGCAAAGATAATACATATACCAATTAATATACAGTAGGAAGTCGAAAATCTGACTAATTGGGACCACAGGTAGTTCGGATTTTCAAATTGTTCGGATTTGCGAAAATGACCAAGAAAATATCATTTAGGCTTAAATATACTGTACGGTATGCTCTTTTATCTATACAGTGGTTATACAGTACATACCGTAATTACAATACCGTACGTAAGGCTACTCACATTTACTGTTTCCGAAGAACCTGCTCATACACTAAATTAAACTGTTCTTGTAAATCACATTTAACCCGCCGTGGAACGCGCTGCGGAGTCACACTTCGCGGATACAAAACTTTTAGTTTTCTTAGAACTGTTAAAGGAAAAAAATGAAATCTTTAAGTTTTACGTCCCACGGTTATGCCGAACTGTTAAAGGAGTTTGTGCTGTAAAATATACGTGGTGAATTGTCAGAAACATTGCAAAGAAAATATTAAACAATTTAATGTTGCTTCAAAACAAATACGCATTAAAAAAAGATAAATAAATATTGCGGAGTGACACTCTGCGCGCGTGCCTTGATGTTACAATTGACCACGCGGGCTATAGAGGGTTAAAACTTAACTAACTTTTGTACCTAGGTAGGCCTAAGAGAAAATAAAAATAAAAATATGTATGGCAGACAACTATGTATGAATGAACTTTTATAAAAACACATACTTCTCACAACGCCGACGGACAACTCTATTGTTTGTTTATCGCTAGCGCTAAGACAAAATGTAAAAAGCTTCTAGGGACCACGTTCGGATTTTTGACCTTTCGGATTTTCTACGTTTGGATTATTGACGTCTTACTGTATCTTATTAAGCTAAAGAAAATGAAATGGGAGCTCATATGTAGTTTGGAGAAAATGGAGGAAAAAAATACAATTAATTAGAGATCCTATAAATTGATGATGTACGAGAACAATACCATTTATTGAGTTCAGTTGATTTTTAGTTTAGCGTCTTTTTCAGCAGCAAGACTATGTGACTCGTGGACCTACTGATTAACGTGGAATCTGAACCACATAAGCTCCCGCCGGGAATCGAATCCAGGTCTCCCACGCCAAAGGTGCGTATGCTAACCGCTTAGCCACGTGGAAGCTATCAAGCCATTAATACTAGAAGTAATACCCTAAACACCAGACAGACAGAAAGCACAAATAATAAAAACTATATTTTTAATAAAACACACATCCAATAAAACTAATTTGGTCTATAAAGACAGAAGTGCTGACAACCAGCTGAAGAGACTGTAGGTATGAAACCGTAACAATACAGCGACGTTTAGCGGTAAACTCGGTGACGAATAGTATTTATTTTTCTACTCCTTCATTCCCTCAATCTAGATAACAAATGCATTAAACCATGGAATTTTAACACCTAAACAAAATTTTTATACTAACTGTAGTTTTCTAGCAGAAATAACTGTATCTGGTAGAAAATACCGTATTACAGAAGTTCAAAATAGATTTTTCTAATATTATACTCACACATACTCAAAGGTTTTATATTTTCTTAACGCAGAACGAGCAGATTTAAAATTTAAATTTTTAACACAAACTGTCCACGTAATATTTTCTGCATGTTTTAATCTTCTCAGGAAGTAGCGTCAAATACAATGAAATAATATATATAATTTTCTTTTTTGACGGTGTATGAACACAGAATCTCTAGGTCTCTTCGGAGCTTATATGCCTATATGAAATTCAAATTTAACACGCGTTGTAGATAATGAAATGTTTGTCACACAGACACATAATATAACTGTTTATGTCCATAAAAACCACTTAATTAATTATTTGCTTGAATACAAAAGGAAGAAAACCAACAATTTACGGTAAATGCTCTATAAAATTAACAGTTGTTCTGTTTTGAAACGTGACAGTGACTTAATTAGATGAAACAAAAATTACGAAACGATGACAATATTTAGGAAAACAAATGTTCTGAATATGTCGTTAAACTTTTCGTATGATAAAATACAGAACAAAACTGATGAATGAGAATTAAATACAGTATAAATTTCCTAGTTTTACAATAACAAAAGCACAGTATTTAAATTTCCTACAACACGAATTTTATCGTTAACCATTTCCTTGTCGTTTAAATAATATGACTTCTTGTTAGCTTGCTTATTTTAGCCATTACATTATTGTATATTTCTACCATAGATATCTCTCCTCGCGACTACAAAGTGTGTTATACCTTCGTATAGAGTGAAAAACATTATGCTTAATTATCGTATATATATGGTATAATTAATCCGAATTTTAAATCTATTTCTTTATCTCGATTTCCTAATATCAACTCTACTATCCTTTCCATTTGATTTTAAGTTTAGCGTCCTTTTACCAGTGAGGCTATATGATACATGGGCCTACTGATTAACGTAGAATATGAACCCCGTGAGCTTCCACCGGGAATAGAACCTGGGTTTCTCACACCAAAGGCACGTACGCTAACCGCTTAGCCACGAGAGAGCTCACCTATCCTTCCAAACCACAAGAGATCAAACTGGCCGCTCTATACATCTGTTATCCTGAATAATGGCCTCGCACAACTACGTTAAGAAAGGAGCTAAAACGGAACCTCCTTTTGAGTAGGAATCTCAGACAAGATAAGATTGCTAGCTTTATATATATGTATATATTTTTTCTAATGTTTATTTTTCTGTAATATCTTGCTCAAGAGGGAATTTAAACTCCAAAACCTCCCTTACGTACGCCAATGTATATATAAAAAAATCAACCGATTGTTCTCAAATTGGGAAGTTACAATTTCTGTTCATCTGTATAGAGAGCCCAAACTTAATGAAGGAAAATAAGTAAATAAAATCATGCAACGGTATTCGTTGATTGATGTCCTTGATAGGTTAAAATTTTATCGTTTTGACAATAGAGACATGGAGAATAATCTAACAAGAGTTTAAGAATATTACAGAGATATTTGTAAGAGAAATATGTAAATATGTTAATGATGAATCAAACGAATCCTATCTGCTACATAGAAAAAATAGCATATCATATTTTGACACATGTTCAAGTATCTCCAGCATTTCAACGAATTATCGTGTCTTTTATGAAACACTTTCAGTGCATATATATATATATATATATATATATATATATATATATGGTGTAACATAAATGCATGGCCAAAAGTGACGAGGTGATTGCGGACATCCAAATAAGTAAAAATGTTCCTATAAACATGGGTCCGATGCCACTTCGTTTCCAAGATGCAGGCTGTTCAAATGTCGAGTCCTTCCAATGGCTCATAATGGAAAAGTGAATGGAAATGTTCAATATTACAGGAATAATACAATCAAGTGGAATTTTGCCTGTGCAAATACGTATACAGCAACATAGAGAATGAAACTAAACAACATTTGAGGTTAGTGGATTGTCAGTGTTGCGTGGTATGTGTTGTATAATCGAACGCCGTGGCCTCCATCGAATGTCTTTCTCAATTACTTATCTTTGGAAACATGCAATAGTTGTGATCTATGAACTATTGTTTACTATTGTGAGCCGTTAATAGACTTCACACTTGGACGCCTTGGCTTTCGAGTTTCGAAAACGAAGCGGAACATGCCCCATGTTTAGAAACGTTTGGAGGTCAGCAATCATATAGTAACACGTGGACGTCTAGTGTTATTTGAAAGTATAACACTTTGTACAAGGTTGGCAACACTGACAATTCAATAACCTCAAATGTTAGTAATTTTCATAACTGAATAACCTGTTAGTAATTTTAATTGTACAGGCATAATTCCCTTTGATTGTATTACTCATGTAATATTGAATACTTCTATTCACTTTCCCATAGCAAGCTATTGGAGGGACTCGACATTTGAACAACCTGTATCTAGGAAACGAAACGACATCGGGCCCATGTTTATAGAAATATGGTCTCTAGTGTTCATTTTACTGTTTCAATTCTTATGTTTAAATGCATGGCTAACTAAAGTATTATTAAGTATGGCTAACTAAATGCAAGTATGGCCAACTAACTTTAAGTGCATGGCTAACTTAAGTATTATTATTAAGAAGTAAGTTATTAATTCTAAACTTCATATGTTATTTCAATCATATTTCTAGGCAATATACACTTATAGAAACATACATGTTATAATATCAAACAAATATGATACAAATATGCAATTCTGAAGTCAAGTGCCTATAACGCTTAAATAGACAGTGCAAGTGACTTGCAAATAAGAAATCAGTCATTTAATAAATAAATTATTAGTATAATGTCCCTAATTGTAAACAGAAGTTATACAAATACAGTATAAATTGTAATGACTAGTAACTCACGTTTTAATTTTTTTCGTGCTGAAAGCTTCAACCAAATAAACAAACAAAATATATAAATAATGTGTGAATGTATACTTGTAACTGTTCTGTGTAGCAGCATTACATTAACTAGATACTGAAGACGGTTTAAAAAATGAAGCTATACTATATATGTATCTTTCTTCTTTATATCGCTTCTTTTAGCAAAGAATAACAACATACATTCAAGTTAGCATTGCTTTACATTGCTACTGAGATTCAGACTCAGCACTGATTTTGTTTGTTTGTTTCTTGTTTGTTTTTTCAAATGATCAACAATTCTGACAGAACCTTTGTTAAAGGCAGAGATGAACTTAGGTGCGCTTTTCGCTGACGTTGATTTTTATCCGCGAGACAGTGTATTTAATAAAATACAACCAGCGCCGTAACTTAGATTTTTTCTGGGGGGGGGAGCATTAATACGCATATTTAGCCCCTGTAAAAAAAGTTTTTTTTCCTAATTCTTGAGCCCCATCTTTCTCTTACTCTTTATGGTATGTCGCATCGCCACCATTTTCGCAACGTTGGGCAAACCGATTTTGCTGTTAGGGTGATCATTGAAAGTCAATGATTATGAAATAATTGATGGAACGTGAGTGTGGGAAGAAACGGAAGAACCCTAGGAAAACCCATGGACACGACATTGTCCACTACAAACTCACATGACCTGTGCTCGAACCATGCACCCCTTGCACCAGAAGGAGCGCTCTAGCACTGAGTTATTGTGCCCACCTTGTGTCATATGACAGTTTACGGTTAACTAAACTTATATGATTATGATTTTGTATACGTATATGTACCGTTTCACTGTTTTCATTACGCATAGAGGCATAGTTATAGCTATTAGTACAATAATCACAATGTTGGATAACCAATTGGTTCTAGTTCTATTATATATGTTTTCACCAATGTCTTTAAAATGAGATTACATTTGTGACACTTAGGATACTTAGAAATATTTCAATTCAATGCTATTTGTTTCTTGAAGTTTAGCCTTACTTTTCAGCGCCGAAGCTACGCGAGACGTGGACCTACAATTTGACGTGGAATTCGAATCAGATAATGCGTTTGAATTTCCATGCATTCCAACCGGGAATTTAACCAGAACATACTCTAGGTACTAGACCAGCGGAGACGGCAAATATTGGTTTAAGGTAAATACAATCTACTTTTCCGTAATTTTTGTTTTCCAAAGACAACTATTTTAAAAATTAAATCGAAAATAACTTTAGTGAGACAGTTTATACGCTTCTAGTCCATGAATTAGTAAAATGAAATTAAATATTTCAGCTTAACGTTACATGATTATATCCTTTAGGCTTAGGGATATGATTGAGGCAAGTGAATGATGAAGGATGAATTGATGGAATAAAAGTGGGAGGAAACGGGGGTACCAGGAGAAAACCCACGGACACGATGTTGTCCACCACAAACTTACTTGGACAGGGTGTTCGGTAAATTTTTGAAGTTGGAGAATGGGTGTAAATGTTGAAATCAATTGCATTGGTCGTTAAAGAGAGATAACGAAATTTAATATGAATGTATCGTACAGGTATAATATACCAAGGAAAGAATGCATAAATGGAAATATATATGCCTTATACCGTAATATATTTCCTCTCTTCCTCTGCGCTTCCCCTTCTGTGAGCCATCACAATTTGATTATGCCCCGTTTACTAAACGAGAAACAAAAGCAGTCACACATAAAAAAAAAAATAAATAAATAAATAAAAAGCGAAAAGTAAAACATTTAACTAATCGCAGCTTCACCTTTAATAATGACGGTGGCGACAGACATGGCAACGGTGCGCGTATGCTAAAAAGGAAAACACGGAAGTGTCAGATGCAATCGTTGCTATGGCAACCGTTGAAGAGGCCTTTTCCCCGCCCACCCACGGCAACGACAACTCAGCTGGTGTGGTGCGGGCGACGATAGCGCTTCAATGATTATGCGAGCAGTATCACCTCTCGCTACAAACTTCTGCATTATATGAAATACATATGCTGTGTACTTAAGTCGTACCATACAATTTAGTGGAACGCTTAAAAAAAAAGAAAAAGAAAGAAAAGAAAAGAGGCTAATGATAGGTTTTGTTATGACCAATTCTTTTATTTTTATAGGGTGATAACAGCTTAAAATTAATCATATGTATCTTAAAGGAACGTTGATATCGCCGGTAAAGTAGGAAAAGAACATGCAAAGTGGTAAATAACTGCTTGCATGAGTAGAATCGAGCTCTTTACCGATTAGAACATAGAATATTTAGGATAATAAGAAAACCGGGAACATACGTGAACTAAGAGGTCGAGATCGCCAATCTAAAAGGCCAGAAGTAAGGTTGCTGAAGCTGGAGCATACATCACCCAGTTGAACGTACGCCTCTTGCCGGTCACATCCCTGTCTTGGCAGTAGCACCAGACATATTTGCTTTACGGTAAGACATATTGAAGGAATAATTAATTGACTAGATAATGAACACCTCAGCAAATCATAACAGGGTTATTCCATCATAAATCGTCAAACAGTCCCCAGCTGACCATCTGGGATTTTGATGAAATTTGACGCACAGATACCTACATCCCTCGTAAGAAAGCCTGTAATTTTTTATTCTCCTGTCTCTACCAGTTCCTGAGAAATTAACTTAGAAGCGAGGCAGTCCGTATCATGACTTGCCGAACACGCTGATTGTTTAAGTTTTTAATGAGCAAAAACTCGGTTACTAATTATGTTACATAGGTCAAACTTTTTCTGCAATAAATATATGCATCGTTGTAATCAAGTAATATGTTGAAAGCGGCATGACCATTTTATATTCTGATATATAAACTGGCAAAGTCAGCACTTTTTTACATTACCGTTTATAAAGCTCATTTTTTAACATGTCACAGATTTCCTAGATAACACAACAAATGTCTGTGTTTGTGCGTAGTACCTTACAGAGTAGTGAACTATATGCACCAGTAATGCAGAGCTGTTTACACTTTATTTACAGGATTTATGGGAAGCTAAATTTGGTATCATTCTAAAAACACAAAGTTTTTGCTTATTTTCAAAGCCCTGTTTAACTATGTTGACAGTTGAATATGAGTATGATATTTTGGATGAACATTGCTACTTATGTAACAAACAGCTTGTGTGAATTTCAAAGCCCTGATGTATTTTCTTCCATTTCAAATCATAGCGTTTGTCAACAGGTGTCGGTAGTCTTTCATGTTTAGAACGGATATGGAGAATGGAAGTAAAGAAGTACGTATGCGCCAGGTGAAATCATTTACACTGATTGAGCACTTGAAAACATACTGTTTATTGTAAGAAACAATCTGCCACATAATGAAATTAATTGTTACAAAATAGTAGAGTTCTGTGGGTCAAAATTACAATTCAGTAATAGTAAAAAGAAATTGAGTGTTCAAATAAATAAAGAAACATGCACACAAAGTGTGTGGAATAGGATAGTCCCTATAGCCCTCCTTGGATCCGCCACAGCATTGCAGGGTTCCATTATCATTATAGTACCCCACGAAAGGATGCCCAGTTGCCTAGGATTTCTCCCAATGGTACCCGTGAACCACTTCCTGTATAACGAACGTGTAATTTTTGACAAAATCCAGTAAAACAATTAGCTCTGTTTTCTGAAGTGAAGTTTTTATATTACTCAGGTATGCAGCTTGAGCCTTGGCTATGTAATGGTGCTGTCTAACACTATCAATTCCTTGAGTCAATGTGTCACAAAACTCACTCACAGAGAGCTGTAGGATTTGTAATGTCAACCAGTCTGTGTGAACCTAGTTTTTAAATTTAACACAGTCATCACCTTCAAGTAAGTGATCATCAAAACGTTTTACTAAATAATCTTGCGCAGCCTCCTTCCTTCCATAGTTGCCACAGTAATGTAACCTACACTGTCTGTTCGTTGCATCACACACTGCAATGTTCAGCAGTGTCTTGTAGTTGTGTCCTGATCCAGGAAGGGCATCGACCATCAGTTTCATGTTTTGATGATATTGGGTGATATCAATAAAAATAAGTAACTACTCCTGAGAAGTCCTGCTCGAGAATCGGAGTAACTACACCTGGAGTAATCTCCTCCCTCAATTTCGTATCAATAAAGCAAGCCACTACTCAGGTCTAGTCTGCTCCAGGTTTATGAACGTTTACTCGCGCTTCCTCTGCACGTAGCACTGAGTCGTATCAATAAAAGAAGTAGTTACTCATTTCTCCCATCCGTCGCGCGGTCATTTCGGCAAGTACCACGGGCAAGTAGCAACGACAGTTTCAATCAAAGTGCATTTGTGGATATTATAAGAGAGTTTCCAGTAGTACTTTCAAAGTCACAATTACCAGAAAGTAAACAAAGGAAAGCCGAAGCTTTGAAGGCAATTACAGTGAAATGCAAGGAAATATCAAATACATCTACGACTGAGACACAAATCCAAAAGATAATCTTTAATATCCGAGCGAGCATTAAAAAACTAATTTGAAAAAGAAAACGGGAAACAAGAAAGTAATACTGAAACCACAGGAACGAACCTCTTGGAACTGATGGGTTATGATTGGAATCCAGCAATATGAAGATCAGCATGACAAGTGCATAACACGTGTTGTCCAAGGTCTTGTCCAAGATTGTTTGGCTTTAAGAACGAAATCAGACACTTGGTCCCTTTGTTTCCTTTTTTTAAATAGTACAGCCAGTCACGTCGTAAAGTACGTCCATCTGATTGCGTTTTCCACACCATACGTGTCCCCTTTCACCTTGGCATAAAAAAATATACATTCTCATGTATACACCCTTCCTATCAGCGTTGAGTTGATTTTGAGTTTAATGTCCTTTTCAGTAGCGAAGCTATATGAGACGGGACCCACTGATTAACTTGGAATCCGAAAAATATGAGCTCCCGCCGGGAATCGAACGCGGGTCTCTCATGCCAAAGGCATGCACGCTATCCGCTTAGCCACGAAGGAGCTCTTCCTATTAGCGTATTCGTCTCCAAAATACTAGGTTTCTTTATTGCCACGTGTTTATAGTCAAGTGCTCCGATAGCACCCGGAAATGTATATTGTTCTTGCCACTCTGCCTTTGCTGTTTGAATATTACACACACCTCCGCAAACAATCAATTTTCAGATTTCGCAATAATCGCATACATTACACTTGTAGTAGTCATAGACACAGTACTTTGAGCCACAACAGAATCCCCTGACATTCAGACCTGGAATCCCGGATCACTCACGTAAAGCCAGAAAACCCGCATCTTTTCATCATTACGTAGTGCATCACCCCAAATTTCCGTTGATTCTCCTAAAAAATGTGCTAACAACTCTACATTTTCTTTCATGAACCTATGTTTTTTGTAATCTCCATTTGCAACATTTCTGTGCAATTTATAAATTTTGCTACATAGCAAAACAATCATATACTCTGCCATATTTCGCACGGAGTCACATTTAGCTTGCTCCACAAATTTGGAGAAGTTACTAACATCACAGAAGAGTCTTTGATTTTTATTGATATCAAACGCGGAGTAGTTACTCGGCACGAGAATAGAGGTGTGGTTACTTCAAAAGGGTGGGGCTTCTTTGAGGTCAGCCGAGACGACTAGTGCTCAGTTCTCTTTTTATTGATACCAATGCGAGTAACTACTTCAAAATTGGGCGTAATGAGCAACTTCTCCGTTTTATTGATATCACCCATTGACACGCACACATACGCACACTGAATGAGCGCCTTTTGCCTTAACTATAATGCACTACTTCGGCCTTAAGGCACAAAACTTTGCAAACCCAACTTTAAACTGTGGTTTCTGTTAGCAGAATTCAACATATGTTTCATGTATATTCATTAGTAGTAGCCTTTTTTGAACTTGAACTTTACCTTCATCTTTATGCACATACATACATCCTTTCATTCCAGGACAGACTCTGGAACACTCATCGCTTTCATAAATGAAACTACTTCATTCACTGTTACCTGGGGAATTATTTTCGAGGCTTCAGTTCTTGAAGTGATAGGATTCCTTTCTCATCTTAAGTTCTTTGCTTTTCGCACTAAATAATCTGAGGCCCTAAAACTCTGTGCAGTTTTTCTGATACTCCAAGTTGCAGGAGCAAGTGTTAAGATTTGGACTTTCTGTTTATAGGAAAATGTTTTGTGATACTTTCTACAAGAAGTTGTATAAGCATAGAGGAATCAGCATACCTGTCGCATGTCTTTTCAGTAGAGAAACGTAGCGCTCGATATTCCAAGAATATCTTCTGTACGACATTTGCTATCTGCTTCACTTTTCTCTTGCTGTATCCTTTCCTGTCTTTCTTATTTACATTCTTCAGTGGTGAGCAGCCTACAGATTTGAGAGAGATGTTTAGATGCTCTTGGTGAACAGTGTGTGGTGTGTAGCTAGGATCATACTTATTATCATCATCACTGCTGTTTCTGGTACTGGCACATCTAACACATGTTTAGCACAACTTTTGTCATGGCACGAGGTTAACGAAGCTCATTGATTTTGTCCTCATCCAGAGTGGAGAGGGACTCTGAAAGTAAAATTACTTTCATTCTCCATATCCGTTCTAAACGTGAAAGACTACCGACACCTGTTCACAAGGGCGATGATTTAAAATGGAAGAAAATACATCAGGGTTTTGAAATTCACACAAGTTATTTGTTACATAAGTAGCAATGTTCATCCAAAATATCATACTCATATTCAACTGTCAACATAGTTAAACAGGGCTTTGAAAATAAGCAAAAACTTTGTGTTTTTAGAATGATACCAAATTTAGCTTCCCATAAATTCTGTAAATAAAATGTAAACAGCTCTGCATTACTGGTGCATATAGTTTACTACTCTGTAAGGTACTACGCACAAACACAGACATTTGCTGTGTTATCTAGGAAATCTGTGACATGTTAAAAAATGAGCTGTCATCAGCGTGTTCGGCAAGTCATGATACGGACTGCCTCGCTTCTAAGTTAATTTCTCAGGAACTGGTAGAGACAGGAGAATAAAAAATTACAGGCTTTCTTACGAGGGATGTAGGTATCTGTGCGTCAAATTTCATCAAAATCCCTGATGGTCAGCTGGGGATTTTTTTCTAATTTCGGTGATTATATATGGACTGACCCAACAGTTTGTTCAATCCTTTCCTTTATTCCTAGTGTCCATTTTGCATAATATGTACTTCTGAAACATATGGGAAAGGAACTTGATCATCCACGATTGTCCTAGTGGGTGAATGAACTAAGTTTGATCTATTTTATATGAACATAACATCCTAACCTAATCTCCCTGCTGACACGAGAACCTGAAAAACATCAATTAACCGGCAATTCTAACATTTTCGGATGAACTGTTTTCCCCAGCAAGAGTTTGCGTGTGTGTGTGTGTGTGTGTGTGTGTGTGTTTTCAAAATTTGTAGGAAAGACTCACTTAAGTTGTTTTATCTTAAAGATATGTCTGTAAACTACAAAGCTTGCTATAAAATGTAAAGCAAAGCGAAGGCTATGCCCGCTGCCCATCTTCTGAATGTTAGTTTCAAGAGGAACAGAGCCCGCCCTCGTTCGGAGTTGTTAAATTGGGAATGTGGTCAGCGCGCCCCTATTCCATCACTGTTATTGCTGGTTTTCTTAAGGGAATTCACTAATTTTTTCAACAAAGCGATTCCTCAATTGTCCCCACAATATTTTTTGAACGACGCACTGCCAATATTATCTGGCTTCCCTCAATTGTCACTCATCCATTATTGCTTGACCTCGGTTATCAGCTGGAGACGGTAGGCCAATGTGGATAGGACATTTGCTCCATGCTAACCTATCTCAATATAACCTTGTAAATAGCTAAAGTAATCTTACAAAATAATACAGTTACTACTGAATCTTCATTATGTTTCTTTGTCAACAATATCTGGATCTCATAGTTCCGTAGTACCATAGATACGTTATTATTCTTTTTTTTCAGCACAAAAATACGTCAAAGGATATTTACGTTAAAATATTATGAATGCCACATAGTTACGTAACATACCTACTGAACAGCAATTATAGTACTTTGCTTCATTCAAAAATCGAAGAAGGAATATGCAGTCATACTCAAAGTACTTTCCTATCTATCTTATAAAGACCTTATACTCAAAAACCATAAATGGAGTGATTTAAAATTTTACTTGATATAAGATTTCAAACACCTAAAATGATATTTTAAAATTTGTTTAAGTCTACTTATCAGCATTAGTATAGGTCATTCAAGGAGAGATGGACAACCATTTTTTTTAACATTCTGCACTAAATGAATATGTGTAGATAGTGTGTGTGTGTGTGTGTGTGTAAACTAACAATATACACTAAAATAATTTCAAATGTCACATATCGTTATGTACTGTATAATATAGTTTTATACACTTTATTTGTATATTCTAAAGTTAAATGTTATTCTAGCAGGTCATGTTCGTCACGACTAGCAGCCCTATTTCATTCCAGCGGAAAGCTAAATAATAGTATATTTTAGCTATTATCGCCAGAAATTTGAGCAAAGATTCTTAAAGTCAGAATTTAAATTCATCTCTTTTTTTTATATATATATATATCTCGTAGAAATGAAGACCGGTTATGTTGAAGCTTTTTTACATCTGGTTACATAAATTAAATTCAGTATAGTAGAAAGATGAACTTCCTTTAATGACTGGCTTTAATTTATTCTTCTCAGTTACAAATAGAACTAGCATAAACCCACTTTATAGTAGAAGCATTACTAAAGAGAAATGTGAGAGAATCTTCGAAAGAAAGTTGAACAGGATCTTAAAATACTCGTATCGCAGTATTTGTCTATAGGAATTGAGGAAATAATTACTATAAAAACAATCAAGGCACCAGAGAGCGGGATTTAGCATGGCCCTCGTCGTTGACAACAGTAATGTTATTTGTTTGTAATAAATAATAATAATAATAATAATAATAATAATAATAATAATAATAATAATAATAATAATAATAATAATAATAATAATAATAATAATCGATTTTCACTTATATCGATTTAAAGAATGATAGAATATATGGATAGCATAGTGGTTAATGCACCGGCACGGTAAGCCGGAGAACAGGTTCGAATTACAGTCTAGTTGTGCATTTTGTGACTGTTTGTATATCAGAGAACAGTGTTTATTGTTCATGGTTTCCTTTAGCCACATTGTTTGGTAGCCTGTCCTTGCCTTACATAACAGCTCAGAGGCGGATGGGTGGCAAAGCAATTGACATTTACTGACATCGGAGATCGAAGACTGGACCCTCAATTATTTGATACAGAGGTACATTCCTATCATTTTAATCTTTCGTTCAAAGTACTCTATGAAAGCAACGAAGAGAGATCGGTCATCAATCTACGTAATGAAATATTAAAGTCAGAGTTGCTAAGAACTGAATCCAAGTTGATACATAGATATGGAGTAACATGAGATAAATACTACTTACATCTTCTAACTTTAAATACATTCAGAATCATTAGTTATAGTACTATATAAGTTCCATAAAATACAAAAAGTTATAAATAAGTTTGTACAATGAGGTTGACTGCAAGTGGCCTCGGGAAAGAACAAGGTGCAATTAATAATGAATAAAGATTTCAACAACTATCAATGTTACATATATTAAATTTAAATTATTAATATGTGGTGAGATTAAAGAGAAAGCTCTCGGAATGATGCATAAAGGTAGAAGACAAGGAAAATTTCGTTTTAACAAGACACATGACGCAACTTATGAGAATTAGCAGCTTTCACTCGATTCATAGGTAATGGATATGAGTAATAGGTTTCTACGAATTGGTGAGAATGATTTTTTTTTTTAATTGCAATCTGAAAAATAATCTTAGTGAGGGCAGCTGATCGAACACACTTCAACAATACAGGTGAATTAGAGAAAGCAAATTTATTGAATTAAACATTTGTCTTATGTATAGGCTGTACGTTTTATAGCATGTAGGTATTGGTGCTGGAGAATGGGAAATGAGATTGATCAACCTCAGTAGAGTTCGAAGCTATATTACCGTTTCATGCCAGAATAATTAGAATCTTTTAAGTGAATTCTTATAGAAGTTTATTAAAATGTGGACAAAATGAAGTACGGGGCTTATGATGACATTGATTCCTAACCAGGATTAAACCTGACTCAGATTTTAACAATGTTTATAACTAGATTAAGTTTGTATATATAAAAAAAAAAAGTTGTGGAACTTACATAAATGTCCATGATTCGTTAAAAAAAATAATGATAAACTTACTTAAGCACCTCCCTTTTAACAGAATTATTCAATCAACAATGTAATTTTATATCACAATTCAAACAATTCTATAGAAATAATTAACTGATTTCCACAAATAGGACATGTGTGGCTCAGTAGTACAGACATAATAATATAAAA
Source organism: Thermobia domestica (assembly GCF_964235325.1). Lineage (NCBI taxonomy): Eukaryota > Metazoa > Arthropoda > Insecta > Zygentoma > Lepismatidae > Thermobia > Thermobia domestica. The sequence goes on along the minus strand of NC_137466.1, from coordinate 121,578,388 downwards.
ATAATGTGTACTCTTTCTGATTAGAATCTTCTTCTTCTTCTTCTTCTTCTTATTATTATTATTATTATTATTATTATTATTATTATTATTATTATTATTATTATTATTATTATTATTATTATTATTATTATTATTATTATTATTATTATTATATATTTCTACCACTGAGCCACGCATGTCCTATTTATGGATTGATTATGAACGAATATCTTTAATAATGGCAAAACAAAGAAGTCGAATTCTTCATCTGTGTATTAGGTGAGCGGAAAACTTTACGTATAGTAGTACTTATTGTATGAATATAGTAATTAAAGTGTATCATAATAGAGGTTTTACATGTTTAATGAAGCATCTAATTGTTTTTATTACAGTCTTGAGGAAGCATGCAAGAAAAAAAAACTTTAATCATTATGTTTGTTACAATGGTTGATCAAATCTACTTATGTACCGAGTGATTAGAACGCTTATGCTTAATGTTCCTGGTTCAAAGTTAACTTCATGAGTGGAACTCGTATCGTGAAATAACTGAGATGCTTCTTAAATTAAGGAATGCTAGTTTCTTGTGTTGAAAACACAAATAACCAAATATCATTCAACTAACACTGCATGGAAGAGTCAAGCCCTTTATGTAATGGAATCTTACGAAATGTAGTTTAAGTTTTTAACTTCACGAACCTGGGAGCTTCAAATGGACATTAACGCAACCGAAACTTTCAGGTAGTCCGAATTCTGTAGGTCTATATCTCAAATAATTTCGACGATGGTAAGAAACGTTAACCACCACAAAAAAAAAAAAAAAAAGTTAAAAGTTTTAGGCGAATATTTGATGAATCGGTTTTGGAAGTTGACTCTCAAGTATAGACATATAATACATGCATAATAATATATCTGCAAGAACAATATATGCCCTAATAGGTTGTAGTAATGTTAGTTTTACGAGTTCATTTCGGAATGCAATTCTGCCAGGCAAAAAATTTTACAAGTAAAAATGAGTCAGCATTTACAAGAAAGAAAAAAAAAAAACAGAACCAGACACTAAAGTCTTATTGCAATTAGTTGAGTATCTTTTACATGCTTTTCTTTAGCTAACAATGGTACAAATGTTTCTTAGTTCAAATTTGTCCTTAACTTTTGCAACCTTAATTTAACTCATTTCCCGACGTTATAGAACATGCATGTTGGACTTGCGGCTACAAGTTGCATGTAGTCCTTTGATTTATTTTGCTGCAACCCTCAGTTCACTCCGAAAAAACAAAAAAATATATAATATACTTATTTACAAATGTGTAATGATTTTTTTATGCTGTACTGTCCAGCACAGGCCTCTACAGATTTTCTCACTTGTGTAAAGGAAAAAGTCCAGGTTTACATTACATTCAAAGCATCATACCTCTGCTTTGAATATCACTAGTGCAACCAGCATGTCTCCAGACATCTGAAACCTGGTTGAGAAAGAAGTTATATCTAGAGAAATAAACAGTAAGTATCCATTTACTTAACCAAGATTTATTTGTTCCTTCTATTTCTTTTTAACAAATACAGTATTTTTTTTTGTTTTGTTTTGTTTTGTATGCACTCTCTTTTTCATAATTACTAATTTGAGGATCGCACTGTTATGAACTGATGACAGTCTTACTTGAGGTACTAAGTTTGACATGCCTGTCATAGAATAATGAAATCTTGAACAGCGACGTAAGTCGGGTGATAAATACTATGCTCATTGTTACTTTTGTATATTTATATATTTTTATTACGTTAACTACAGTATATCCTATACAGTTATGCAACCAAAAATGCTTTAGAGTTCGCATGTACAGTATAACAAACAGGAAATCATCTTAAATAATATTTCAAATTGTGAATGATGGATTTCAAGAAGTACTTTGTGAAACCATCTTATAACAAAAAAGTAAATAAATAAATAAATAAATAAATAAATAAATATTTTTAAAAATCATACTTTCTTCAAATAAAAAACGCACTAAAAAGTAAAAAATGAAACAATTTGTTCCAAAAAGTAAAACATAATTATTTTTAATAAAACCTGTTTATACATTATTAAAAAGAAAGCATGAGGAGCGGCCTGATATACAATCAATTTATTATATAAGTATATGAGAGCTCTTTCCGAATTGTTTTAGTAATGAATAAACTGATTTTATTAAAAGTAATTTTCTTAAAAACAGATGTTTAAAAAAGTTTTTAGTAGAATTTATTTTAAGAAAAGCATGTTTTTTAAAATATATTTTTATTTTTTTAATGGAGGTACTGAATTCATGTTTGTTCACAGTGTATGTTCTGAAAGAGCATCGTTTGATTGGTTTGAGTTTAACGCCTTTTCAAAGAAGAGGATATATATAAGACGTGAAGCTACAGCTTAATGTGGAAACCGAACTATATGAAATCCTAACGGGAATCGAACCCGCTCTCTCACGTCAAAGGTATGTATGCTAACCATATAGTCACACGAGGGAGGTTGAATGTCATTTAAGATACAACAGAGAGATCTATCTTTTTCCCTCTTTTAAATGGGATCAGTAAAGTCAACTTATCGAAGGAAGAAGAGGAAGGGAAAGCTGTTCGGAAACAAATTCATCTGGAAGTTACATAAACTAGTTGCTGCTCCAAGTTTTCGTCTCGTCTTTTAATTGCTTACATACTAGCGACATCTCTTGGCGTTTGAGACGAGGCAGTGCAGATAGCGACAACGGTTTTAGCCTGGCTGGGCATAATTAAAATTTAGTGTAACACTGACTTTAGTCTGAGTAGACTGAGGCGTATTGAATAGGAACACCTAAACATTGTCGCCCAGGTGTCTATGCAACCCGTGACTCTGAAATGTTTTGATGTTTTCATATTAGCTTTATTCACAGACATATGTTTTTGAAATATAAATAGGAAATGAGTTATTCTGTAATCATTTAAAAATAATCTTGTCAAACACAAATGCTCAGAAATTATGCATGATACATAATATATGAAAATATTTATGAATGAAATTATGATTTAATATTTAATATTGTGACGCCCAGTATTCCACTCAAATATATTAGAATATATTTACGCCATCATCACCCCCAAAATCAAATATTAGTAGAACAAATATCATGCCTTAAAGTCTGTAATATTTAATAAGATACCTGTACTGCATAATCCTATCATAGTTGCAAATGCGTAAGGAATACATAATTAAACAAATAATTGGACTACAATTTCTCTTTTAGAATCTAGTATCAGTTAATAATAAATTGCAAACAGATCTTAGAATATTACGTGTTAATGTACGAAAAAAAACTAACTCTAGAATGACACACCACAATATACGGGTAAGTGTGAAAACAAACGTAAAAATGTTGGGAAATGTCTTCTAACCACATCCAGTTCGGAAATGATAACTCTTCTTAAAGTGGGTCACTTATTCGGTTGGTTAAAACATAATTCTAGGAAGTCATTCTACAAGAAGATGATGCGGACTAATTTTCGCAATAATGGAATGTCCACTTTTGATTAGTTGGATTTAATACCTGTTACGTAGTCTTCGAAATAAGTAGATAAGTGCCAACATTCAGTAATTTATATTCATTTTCAATATTCATAAACTTACATTTCCAGTGCCTTATTTATTTATCACTTTGGCTGGTTAGATGGTTTATTAGTTAGATGTATGATGAGCTATTTCTTCTTAACTAAGGAAAATGAAACTATGAGGGTATTTCCAAAAGTTTTTGGCTTCATATCGAAATATTGTGCCACTGGTAATGAGCTGTTCATGACATATAGAGCCATTTGGGGAAAAATTAATGTATCAGTTTCGACAGTCATTGTGCGTTGAGCTTGCATGCTAATGTTTCAGTTCACACGGAAGTTGTTGCCAAGGTTGCAGTAATAAATCTGAGCTATAGGGTGGATGATGAATCTCCTCCAAGCTACAGTCTTTTACTGCAACCTTGGCAACAAAAGCTGGTGGACTGGAGCATTGTCATGCAGTATGCACGAGTCCAACGCAAAGCGACCAATTCCTTGAGAGTTTCTTCCAGAGGAAGTACTTCCGGAAAAACATTATAGGGTTGTTAATGTTTGCTTATGCAATATAAGTGGGACACCGTAGTTTAGTAGTTAGAGCGTTGGATTCATGTCTACGTGGTCCCGGGTTCGATTCCCGGCTCAATTTTCGGCGTCCACCTAGCGTCATGAGGCTAACTGGGGAGTCATGTGAATAACAGACGTGACAGCCACTAGGTCTAGAAAGCTCCGATACGCCGGTTAGCGATAGGGCGACGCGGCGCACTGACCACGCGTTTTTCGCTAGGCTGAACGTAGTTCCGCCAGTCGCTAACAGATGGCGTAGAGCGGCTCAGGGCCACAAATCAGATCATTACGCCAAGTTTTATGAAATATGAACACAATCAATAGAACAGTTTTTATGAAAATAGTTTGAATAAATTGCCTACAGCGAACTGATGCAGCTAGACTGTAGGAACGAATATTTTCTCCATAGATGGCACTATATTCCATGAACGGCTTATTACCAGTGGCGCGTCAGTGTCAAGCTGAAAACTTTTGTAAATACCATCGTAGAATTACATACAAAACAAATATGAGCCCTAAATATCCAACTTCATGATAATGCATATTTGCATTTCATAATCTAAGAATCACCGGGAGTATGACTATGACTGGCTATATAATGCACATTCAACTTGTTGATGTTCGATACCTCTTAATTTAATTAGTTCCTAACGAGCTTCAATACTGGATCAAAAGCAATGGTTCTATGATCCAACTGGGAACCAACTTGTACCCACGCGTACTAGCTATTCAGAGGTACACTTACTGTATAACACTTTCGATTCTACGATGAGACTTTCATTCCTCTCTTAATATACAAAGATAAAAACTCGTCACACAAGTAAATAATCAGAACACAATTTAAGTATTTGTCACAATATAGGAAGTTACTGTAATTGTGACACTGTTCCTAAGGATCAACTCGTGTTTTCGCATAACCAGAATGTTCAATCTTATAAAATAGTATAGCGTTTCTCTTAACATTACGTTTTCAAAGAGATCGCTGTTAGATTAAATCATTCGTGAACGGCTAAAATAATATGGAACGATACTCTTGTAATTATGTGAACGTAATTATAAAAATGTTATCGTATCAATTTCACTTCTAATAAAAAAACAAGTAAACTTTAACACGTGTGAAAAAACGAAGAAAGAAAAAAGATTATCTAATACGTTTAATAATTGTTGCATATTTGGAAGCAATAATCTATGCATTGTTAAGTTTCTCAGGAAATTTTATGCTTAGTAGTATATTATTTCTCTCTCTCTCTCTCTCTCTCTCTCGTTCTCTACCCTCGCGTTTAGCTTGGCATATAGCCACAATAATTAAACTTTGCGTATTTTCATGCTTCTTATGCAATAAATAACAAACATGAACACGGGAACTTTCACACCGCATCAACACACACATATATATCATAAATACGTACAAATATTAAATATTGTAAGACAGGATGTTTTATAAATATGGTATGCGGTGAAACCAGCTTGAGTTAAAGAAAAAAGAAGTATTTTAACATTATTTTTGATCGTGAGTTTGTAATGTAACATCGTACTCGGGAATATGATCATGCATCGATAGCGTGTCAATGCAAATTTAATAGACATTTGTTGCTCCATTTTGGATTATTGTACCTATTATCCAAAGATGTGAGAACATTTTAGATAAAAAATGAAACCTTGGTTAAAACAATCGAATTTGTGATAAACAAGAAAATTTTTGATCTTACTATTTTGTTTATTTGGACTTAACTGAATTATTTTTAACTACCAATACTGTATAGTGTAAAATCAATGTACAAATTAGCATCGAACCATTGTGCAACTTGAGTTCAGGTCTTGGTTAAGAGCACACACACATTTTAGTCATTTGGTTGTCTGGTAATCTCTATTCTAATGAATACCTTATACCTTTCATGCTTTTTTAATCTTCCAAAGTAATTGAGTATCAAATGAGATAGATGTGTTGAATAATTACTTGAACATATTTTTTCATAATTATTGACTTTAAAAAAGTAGATGAACTTGGGATAGATTTTAAGCAATTTCTCTTAAAAGTCTTCTCAACTCAAAGGTATCCAGTCTCAAAGCTTATGCAGGATGGAATTTCAGAAATTTGACACTCCGAAATTCTGACATAGGGTTACTTTTAATTTTGGATTATTATTATTATTATATAAATAATTGTATAATCATGTCTATGTGGATGTTTGCGAATACCAACATGGGTATATTAAGGATAGACCTACAGCTACTAATTTACCTCATTTTATGCCTGATGTTCTGCCTGTAGTTAGGAATAATGAACAGAATGATGTTATTTACTTCGACTTTGCCAAAGCATTTGATAAAATACATTTTTTGTTAGTCAAGAACTTAAAATCTTACAAATCTTTGGTAAGTTTTTATTGAATGGTTTAAGGCTTATTTATTTAAAGGAAATTCTTGTTAGATATAATCAATGTCTGAACGCTCAAATTTGGGTCTCTTTTGGTTTTTGATGTTTGTTAAGGATCTTAAAGATAAAATAAATCGTAAATTTTTTATGTACGCTGATGATCTCAAAATTTATAACACTATTGTTGAGATTAAAGTTTGCTTCATCATTCAAGAAAACATGAATTCAGTTGTTGAATGGTCGTATAAAAATTGTTTATCATTAAATTTTAATGTCTTATGATGTTTACCAATAAAATCATATACTCATTTCAACTATAAGATTGATGAAATAATTAATAATCTTCATCAAAGATTGATGTTGCCTTTGATGGTAAGTTATTATTTAATAAGCACATTGAAAATACTACTACTAAAGGACGTAGAAAACTGGATTTAATCAAATAGATTTCTAAGGATTTTACAAGTCTAAAAGCTTCTTTACTGTTATATTTTGTAAATGTAAGAAGTCATTTAGAATATTGTTCAATGTTTGTTTGGAACAGATATACTCAATATTCTTCCAATAATCTAGAATTATTCGAAATTTATTTCTTGCCTGGCTAAGATGGAAATTTAAAGAATATGAGTGGAAATCGACTCAGAAAACTAGATTGGCATTAGGTTTATTAGCTTAGCTAATAGAACAGCATTATTGAAAATGATACACATTTCAGCAGGTAAATTATATTTGTCTCATATTTTAAATGTTTATGTTCCACCAAGTAACACAAAGAATTTTCGAATTTTTAGATGTGTTCCTAAACTGGCCAAAGAACCTATTTATAAAAGACTTGAAACAGTCAATATTCTCGTACAGTTGATATCTTAAACAATGATTTTCATTTATTAAGAAACAATATATTTCATGTTATTTACAGATATAGTTCGGACACTTCTGCATGTTATTACATTATTTAGTATGTCTTTAGTGTTTTTAAAAGCATGTTATTTGCGTAAGAGGATCATTATTTGTAATTTCCATACAAACATATATTTTGAAGCTCGTGCTGAAAATATAAGCTCGTGACCATATTAACAGAGATTCTGTTCATACACTCTCAAAACTAATAATAATAATAATAATAATAATAATAATAATAATAATAATAATAATAATAATAATAATAATAATAATAATAATAATAATAATAACATTCGACTGTATACTATACTAAATTGCATGCAGTTTTTGTATTGCATACAAAAATACATACATGAGTACAATGAATACATTTTATTGAAAGTTGTAATGATCAATAATTAACTAAGTCTTGAACATAGAAAAGTGAATAACATAGTTTATTGTACTCAAATCCTTAACTATTTTGGGGGTTCGACCCATCGTTTTCACTTCAATATTTGTGTCTCAATACAGCAATAACAAAGTAAATCTGTTGAGCTATAAAAATTGGAGGCTATAAACTTAATCTAATCGCTCTTACGATACGGTGACTATTTTATATGAGAGGGGGGAAAGTGCTCAGGAATTTTTATCGAATTCAAACTACAAGCTACCTTCTGATACACAGAAAATACTTCTATTTGCTTTATGATAAAATGTTTATTATTAAATCTAGCTTTATATCTCCTCCTTCTCTTGTATTCCTTACTAGATTGTTATAAACACGTTATCATACATACACATACGTATCTATATATAAGATACACGAAATGAAAGAAATTTCATTCAGCAAGCATGTTGGCAACGAGACATTTATCGTTTTGGCATAGACTGATTTAGCATCAGTGGAGCGGAAAAGTGTCTGCATTAACTGCAACAAGTTATCTATCTGAAAATGCATGCACACATATACATACATATATATTACAACTAGTGTGTAATGCAATGTTAGAGCGCAATGCTAGTCAGTCTGGCAGCTACATCGAGCGATGAAGTCCTTTGGATATGTTCTCTTTAACAAAAAAAGCGAAAGGAACTTGGATCAATGCTAACCCATATACGGAAGTATCCGCTTGTGCGCAGTGTAGCTATTCGAGCCCACTAACTCTTATTATCATTACTCTTCCAAAGTTTTTGCACAAGAACTTAGGAAAATTATTTTCTAAAGTTAGTGACAGAGCACAGCGTATACGCAAATAGAATCACTGCAAGATGTTTAGGTGCATCTGATCACTCTCAGGCTGCAATCCGGAGCCTAGCACAAAGGATTATTCCTTGAGGTAGTCACATTTTATTTTGGCAACAACTGCAGCGTAGAGCCAAATCTACAATCCAGGTGCACTTGTCTGATATAAGTTTAGCATATTTGTATTGCTAACAATGTTTGTTCAGTATAAGCTTCTTATCTCCACCCCAAACCAGTCAAAGGTAAACTAATTACCAAAACTCGTAGTGGCTATATTTCTTGGTAGGAAATAAGATTAAAACTTTTTGTAGTGCTGAGAATATTCTGGCAAATAACAGTTCTTCGTTAGTTCTTCGGTATACTTCTAATCTTTCAGTCTTCATTCCACTTCATTTCCTATTTCTTTACTTCTTACTCGAATCATACCAATTAAAACGTGACATTTTTGTAAGTTTTTAGAAAACGGTGAAACAAACATTGAAATTAAAATTTGATGAACACAGTGCCGTATATAACTTGGAAACTATTATGGAGTACGTTGATAAAATATGAATTTTATTACCAGCTGTGAAATAGTCATACTTACTTCACAGTTGAAGTCAGGGGCGCACCCACGGGGGTCCACTGGGTCCAGACCGCCCCCCCCAAAAAACTTCCTAATTCAACAAACACTTGTACTCAATGAAACTATACTTGCTTGACAGTGAAATTACTGATGTATCATGAAAATTTGATCTTACACTTATCTGTACTCTTCTTATAAAAACAATCTAGTTCTATCTTTCTATCTATATTTCTCAAAATATAGATGGAAGCATTGTACAATTATTTATCGTATTTTCGAGTGCAAAATAATACCCGTTCAATACTACACAGACGTAGTGACTTGTACTATTGAACCCCACCAAAGGTAAGACCCCCTCCCAGCAAAAATTTCTGGGTGCGTGCCTGGCTGTAATATTCATATACCTAGGTATACAATAAAGCTTAATGATGAATTTATAGAATATTTTATCTTTTAAAACCAATATCTATACTGTTAATACAAAACTTCAGTACTTAGAAGGGAGAAGGGGCTCACGGTAGTTGTTCACTTCTTGTACTAAAGATTGATCGTTTAATCCCAAATCAAGCAAGTTTGTGGTGGACAGTATAATATCCGTGTGTATTCTCGGAAGTTCCCCCATTTCCTTCCACACTTTCATTCCACCAACTATTTCATAATCATTCACTTTCATTAATTATCCGTCACAGCCTACAGGTCGTAATCGTGGGACGTGAAATATTTCATTTTTCAGTAGCCAAATATGTTGAGTATGTAACGTTCACAAAACAACTATGGTATCAAACTTCAATCTAGCCGAATTGTTAGAACGCCCATCCCTGTTGTGCGTGATTCCGTGTTTGACCCCACCCCCCACGAGCTCTATTAGTCAATACAACATATAACCATGAGCTGTAAAAGTAAATATGTGAACAAGTAAAGACTTCTGTGGAGGTCTGAGGATCGATCTCCACAATTACATGGATTTACTACGTTCTACGATATAAGAAATATACCACACATACATACACTGACGCAATGACCTAATTTGATTGAATGAAACTTCCTTTTTTCTCGTGTATTTCCGTATTTCACGGAAATACTATATACGCATGTGTTGGTCTTCAGATACAATAAACTAGGTAATACTAGATATGACAAATTAGAGCAGCGGAAATATGCATTTCTTCATTAAACTGCTTAGCTAATAGCGTCCCTTATCTATTTTCAATGAACTTAAAAAGTTCGTTACTGAATTCTCTCTCTCTCTCTCTCTCTCTCTCTCTCTCTATATATATATATATATATATATATATATATATATATATATATATATATATATATAGAGAGAGAGAGAGAGAGAGAGATAATATTGGTGTTGATCAATACCAATAATGATTCAATAGGTATTAGCTATTGAATTTAATCAAATAAATTTAATATACAATTTCATATAAATTTCAAAAAAAAAAAATTCTTTTTAAGTGAATTTGGTACAGTCACATCAAAAGAACATACCCCTCTGGGCTTATTCATTTGTCAACAGCTAGTTCATTCCCAGTTCTCTAGTTGCTAGCGCGTGCGCCTTTAATGTTAGGGTTCCGGGTTCGATTCTCGATGGGAATATCTTGAAATTTGAACGCATTACAGGGATTCCACCTGAAACTGTAGAACCACATCAGTCTCAGTGCTGAAAGAAACGCTAAACTCCAATCAACCTTTGGATTCGGAACGGTGGGAATTCGATCTTCATTACGTAGAAAAATATGTTATTCTCTGTACGTTAACGAAAGTTATCAAATTAGTTAATACATTCCTCAGTTACTTCAAGTGAAAATCTAGGGATGAGAAAGCATTTTTGCTACCAATGTAAAGGATGTAATATATATTTCAATATTTACAGCCATAATTTGCTATCTTGCCAATGCCATGGACGTGCTTATTTACGATTCCTGTAAGGTTATCAAAGTCAAGCAGTTTCGGGTTTTATCAGTGCACGAATGGGTGCACCGTTGAGACTCCCAAGATGATGTGATTACGGCGGCGACTACTTGAGACTTACTAGAATGACAGATTCTGCGAATTCTGGTTAGGGAAGCCAGCATTAGCGGCAAGGGAAGTGGACGTACTGACCAAATATTATCCCAAAGACACGCGAGTACAACAATTCAGCTGATAGGTCTTAGGTTTTTTTTTCTGTTATAAGGGGGTACGGTGGCTCAGTAGTGGAGTTCTAATCTTTGGCGCTTAGGATCTCTAGTTCGATCCCCGGCCAAGTAAGTTTATGGTAGACAACACCGTGTCCGTGGTTTTCTTGGGGTACTCCCGTTTCCTCCCACTCCCTCATTTCATCAATTCTTCCATCATCGTTCACTTGCCTTAATCATTGTCTTCCTTAGCCTAAAAGGCATCATCGTTGGACGTTAAACTGAAAGATTTCATTTTATTTTCTTTTTCTTGTAAAAACAATCTAGTTCTATCACTTTTTTTTTTCTAAAAATGTATCTATATGTGGAAGTATTTTACAATTACTTATAGTCTATTCGGTTACAGAATAATACCCGTTCAATACTACATAAACGTGATGGCTTGTAATATTGGAACTCTTCACCACCACCCCGAAAGCTAGGACTCCTCCCACCAAAAATTTATGGGTGCGCACCTGTATCTACCTATTTTAGTTTGAAATAAAATCTTTTGGTTTTATGCCCCACGATTGTGCCGTGTAGGCTAAAGAAGACGGTGATGGTGAGAAATGAATGAAATGGTGGAATAAAGAAAGTGGGGGAAACGGAAGAACCCCGAGGAAACCACACTGGGATCGAACCAGGAACCACGTGCACCAGAGGTGAACGCTCTACCACTGAGCCACCGCGGCACTCTATTGTAGTTTGATTTCTCCTCACAATGACATCATATTATACCGGTAACAGTAAATTACATACTACTTGTAAGACATCGTCGTCAATCAACTAAAAACTATCTGAGAGTCCTAGACCACTTTTAGGCTATAGACTCCTATCAAATAGTTAGTTTGGCCCATGTATATGTACAGTATATCAAATTCTATGTTACCAAGTGGAAACTCAAGAAAACTACCATATAACTAATAAGCTCCACTAAATTGAAACATTGAAAAAGCAATTTTCAAAAGTGGTACTGGCCCTTAAATGACGTTTCAACCAATCGTCGCACTGCAAATAAATCACTAATGGTACAAGGACGAGAATCATGCAGACTGTGAATGTGAATGGAGTATCCACTTTGAGAAATATAGATCTTCATGTACAGCTGTTGTCATGGAAATCTCTCTCCCTCAGAAAAAGAAAAAAAAAAGGGGGCGGGGGCAAATGCAACTAGCTCGGAAACTTGGTTCCGGAATCTAACAGAAATGTTGACAAATGTTACTAACAGACACATATTTACAATAAAAATTAAATATTTGCGTATGTAACTTTTATTACATAATTTATCGTGGTTACTTCCACCCCTTGCAAGTTATTTGTTTCAAGTTTTCCTTTTTGTTTTTGCACTTAAAGCTTTTGTCCACCAGATGTTATAAACCCAGTTAAATAAACAAATACATTTTCTTTGGCCAGTTCCGTTTCTTCACTCATTACTAGTACCGTTTGATTCGCGGAACCCTACAAGCAGTTTCCTGTTTCTGCTCTTGACACGGAATTACTTATATTTGTTCACCTGTTTCCTTAACAATAGTTAAGGCAGAAGACTAAGGTATTTCATGGTGGCAGTGTTATTCAGATCTTTTTCTTTGACCGATATTAATTTGATTACCGGTATATTATTCTATCAGATGTTATAGGTTTCTATTCCTGTAACGAAGTCCTGACTTTATTTTATCAGTTTTTTTTTCTTTCTTTTCAAGACCTATACAAAGGACAAGTCATCAGGACTGATGGATATCGTTAACGCTTTAGCTTCGTAACTGACAGGTGTATGGAACCAGGAGTCCAATATACCAAAAAAAATTAAGCGCTCTGCCACTGAGTAGTCCCAAATAAAGGACAAAAATACAGTGGAAAGATTGACACATTTATCATATTTCTATATTAACTGAAGCGACTTTTATGCCTTGTCAATATTCACGCCAGTTAAATATACCTCTGGTTTCCATTTACGCAAGGACTCCCACAGGATAAATGTAGTTTCCGAATTTGAGGTGCATAATAACTTCAATATATAATGGAAAACAAAATATCTAAGTAATAAAATAATACCTTCCTACCTCGGGTCTATGTACTAATCCATCGTTGTCAGCATACTAATGAAAACAGGCTATTTATCTTAAACAGAAACTTTCAATTATAATTAAAAAAAAAAACCTACAGGTACAAGTATTAAATAATTAAAACAAGAAATGTCTGTTGCACAAACTACAAGAAATCAGGCTTGTTATACATGGGAGGTAATGTACGAAACACGAGTATGCATCCCGATTGTGCATCCCGGTTAATGAGAGAAATTACGTGACCAGCATCATGCTTTGCTCGCTTTCTTCTTACAAGTTCTTCACCGTAGGTGGTTATTGAGATAAAAAGTCTCCATTGACCTGTACCAGGTCATTGCATAGGAAAAATCCCAAAGATGATTTCTCGTCTTCCGACATAATAAGCACGCAAAGGTAAAAAGAGCTCACCTGTCTACGAACCAAACATGACGTTGTTGAAAGCGTGTAGAGAATAGGGAAGTATCACCCCTCGCATTCCAGACAACCGCGAAGAGGTCAAGTGGTCTAGCCGGATTTACCCCTAGGCCACGCACACACGTTTTTCTGTTCTTCCGAAGGGGATGTTGAGAGAAGAGAGTTCCTGATGCTAACAATTACACCGATAATTCTGACGTCAAATATTATCCTACCCTTGTGAGCTGTCCTTTTCTTATCTTTTTTTTCTTTTTAAGGGGAAAACTCAAAATTTCAAAGGAAAATATCAGTTAATGATTACGTACTAAGTGCATTTGTTAAGAAAACAAATTTTATGAAGTTATTGAATACCTACTTGGCATTCTCTTCTATAAACAATGTACTTGAGGTTCAAATCCAGGGGTTGACCATTCAATTTATTTTTAAGACGTTTCTTTCAAACCCAGTAAACGGATGTTAAGATGGTGCCTTTAAATTAGGGATGGCCGAAATTTTCCAGAACCGAAAATTTCACTTTCAGGATTTCGGCGAAATTCCCAAATTCGGGAAATTTCCGGAATTCGGACAAATTCCGGAATTTTTACGAAATCGGAATTTTTAAAATTCTATTTTTCCAATTTTCAGATTTTCCAAATTCCGGAATATTTCCGAAATCCGGATCCAAAATCGGAGTTTTTCGAATTCCGGAATTTTCCGGATTTCAGAAAGTAAATATTCCGGAATTGGCCATAAATATATAAGGCGTGGTTAAGTTCATTTCAATTCCTTCCCATCTTGTATTGTTAACATTATTAGCATTTGAATACAGATATGGTTTGAATAGCTGTAACTTAAATAGTACACCAATTAAAAAATAGGCTACTTGTTTTGGTAGGTGAGGGGGATCTAGCATATGTCTCAATATCAAGAGATCTATCTTATCGGTATAGTAAAGGTACAACCTTGGATCTGTTTCCAGTCCTAAGCCGGGATCCTAAGATTTAATATTAAACTCTTCATATGTAGGAAATTTAATAGTTTAAATAAAAATATTAATTGGCTAAAATATATTTATGTTCGTTTAATTTAGTTCCATTTATAGATTTTTTTTCAAGGAAAGGTAGATAGCAAGATTTGTGGAACTAGACTGTACATTGCACATATTTGAACTGTCTGCTTTGTTTCCCTATTTTTCTTTCCAAGCATCACCCTTCAGAAAAGAGACACGTTTGTACTGCAGAAAAGAACAGACGTAAACTATGTTTAAGAACAAATATTACTTTTCAACAAATTAAATACTAAGTTAGTAGGAAACTATTCAATTCAACATAATTTTTAAGCCTTATTCCAAAATAGTAAAAATCTCTTTCTCAATGGGAAATACACAAAATGTCTTGGTTATCACAAAATTTATCAGAAAGAATATCTCAAAATATCTGTTAAAGAAATATCTTTCCGTCTTGAATGCGTGCTGTACAAACACGTTGCTTGCTTGTCATATTACCGTTAACAAGCGAGTGGAATAGCGGTATCGTGCTCACTTCGTTGAAAAAAAAAATCGTCCGTACCTAAACACAACTGCTGAACAAGGCACCAAGCACCGAGACAATAACTACACACATTTTTAAAAATAAATTTAAGGAAAAAAATGTACAATTACCTCGAATAGAATTTGACTTCTTGGGTGGTGGAGTCGTTGTATCAGCCGAGATATCCGAGTTGGTAACACTTGTCGTCATAGAAACTGCGGCAGCTGTCGATGATGATGACGCCGCGACGCCGGTGGCCGCGGTCCATCCGGCCACCAAAAGCTCATCCAAGACATCCATGACGTCGGGGGAGACGTCACATTCGTCGGTGGTGGTGGTTCCCCTGTTTGCACTATTCTTTTGCTACATGAACTGACACCAGTGTTGTAAATGGTAAAAATCTCACAATGATCATTGGGGGCTACAGCAAAAGCATTATTACCACCAGGAACCAGCATGCTGGGGAAGACTAGCTTTTGGGACAAATTCCCCCCTCAGCATTTGCAACACTGGCTTTCCAATTTCAGCATTCTCTTGGACAAAGCGACGAAGTAATTGGGACCACAAATGCATAAATGCAGATAATACAATGCCGATCACTAGTCTTTTGTTAACGTTTTCCAAGGCAGATTATTATAGATGCAAGAACCGCGCCGAAATAAGGTCAACCAATATCTTATATTTAAAATCACAACAGATTCTGAAGTACGTTTGGTAGTCCACTAACGTTATACGAGGAGTCCACAAACTAGTGATGCTGGTATCTTGTCAAGAAGTACGCACACTCAGACACTTGAAACTCCCCAGCAATGCCGCAAAACAATTCCCACAAGAGTCGAACTCAGAATTGCTATGTAAAACAACGAATTTTAGCACTTACGCCATAAACAAAAAACACAGAACACTGCGTTCCTATATTTCCATATACTCGTTGATATAAACAAAATTCTTGAGTCGTTGACAAGTCACTAATTTAGTAATATGTTACTACCATATAGAGAGAAATAATTGAAGGAAACCAAAAAAGAAGACACTTGCTACTGGCGAAGGAAGGATTGCGCTCACTTGTGAAATAAAGTACCGAAAGAAGTTCCTGCGCCGGGGGAATCCGAATTCAGAGGTCAACAACCTTGGGCCAACCACAACACTCACTAAAGAAAGGCCTTCCCAGAGCAATCACTGAGAATACACTACGCCACTCGAAACAGTAGAATATCAAATTTTGTTAACGTTTGATAATTTCTTCTACACCGCTTCAAGAACCGAATCCTGCCAAACACACCCACTTCGTCCTGTTGCCAGTATTGTCCACTTGCAATGTTTATGCTGTGTTATAGTTTTCTTTTTTTTCTATTTCCTTCTTGTATCCGGCGGTGTGATTGTCCGTCCTTGGGCGTGTTTTAAGGTAGCACGACAACCTGTCCGTACAGTTTTCTCCTCTTCACAAGTGGAACCTGTGACTCGTCTTCATCCTGCCTCAAGCGATCAGAGCAAAAGATAGCAACCGCCGCTCACGATTCATAGAGGAGGGGGTACAGGAATAGAAGGGAGAGGAGGCAGAACAAATCTACAGACGAAAACACACGAGGTTCTTCTGTAAGCTTGCTTGCCTTGTCACCCACGTCACTTGGAATCCACAGAAAGAAAGACCAAAAAGTAAAACACATTCACCGGTTCTTTCAGTAAATGTACCGTTAGATTGTCCCCAGCAGCTATACGCCTAACTGCTTGCTTGTACAGTAAACCTTTCGTCACAGTTCGGCTATCTTCGGCAACATGGCACGAAAAACCCAACACAAGTCACATCAACATAAGGTATACCACCACCACCTCATGGATGCTTCTCCACCTTCTTATTGTTTGGGGCACTGTGACATCACAGAACACAAATGCAGCAAGATCAAATGATGGTAAATTGTGATGATGATGAACTTCCAGCTCACACATAAAGCACAGTGCGTGTATAGTAGGATTATCCAAATAAAATTACAGCAGAGTTGCCAAAATAATTGAGCAGAAATTAACAGGAAATACTTGCCCAATGAGAAGTTTTAGTATTGAACCTAGTATGTCAGTATTTACTTAATTTTCTTAATACTTAATTTTAGAATGTTGTTAATAGTACCAGTCTATACATTTAAAAAGAAAACTTACTTTTATATTCTCCTATCTTTTATAAGCAAAGTATATTACTGCAAAAGTTAATGAAAATTGAATTTTAATGCAGTTACTGCTTCAGAGCTTGTTTTAACCTATAAACTTAAAAAAAGAAAAAGAAAACAAAAAGCTTTAATAATAACATGAAATTTATTTTGTATCACTATTTGAAAAAGTAAAACTATAACATTTAAATAAAAACAGTAAAATTTAAGAATGGCAAGTTTTCCTGTAATTTCTCGTCATCTGGCAACCTTGCTATACACACCCCCTTTTTTCCACTTATTGCAACACTATAGAACAACACTCTTCCTGCTGATCTGAAGCGAACGAGGATAATGACAACAGTGTATATAAATGCGAAGAATCCTTCATGCTTACTATCTTGATTAGTTTTCTTACATATATCGGAAAAACAAGACACAAAACACAATATATGTTCTTCTCACTGTAGTAATCCTTTTCGTCGTCGATTTTAATCAAGGAAAAGGGGGGATGGATAATCCGAAACCGCGATGAAATTCCTCAAAGCTATCAAACGGGATTCGACCGAGTGAGCCTGGCAGTGTGTGTGCAGAGGCCAACAAATGGGCAAACAATAACAACAGAAGCGGCACCACCCGGCAAAGGGTTCACTGACCTCGGCTCTCGCTTGCGAGGAAACTGAGTCTGCCGGTAGTGACGGTGCCGAACCGATCAACGGGAAAAGTCGACGTAATACGAAAAAGCCCGAACTAGCCCGAACTACTATTTGTCGCATATGTATTTCTACATATATGTACGTTTGTGTGTATGTGTGTGTGCATATGTCAGCATCTGTAAACAAGAGATTGTGGAGAGAAGATTCTTAAAATAAACAAAAAAAGCAATGAGAGAGTACATATATGTAAATATATTGACAAAGCATTTGTTACATTTATCTATCAACTTTTTTTCTGTGGAAGTTTTGGAATTTCACGTACAATATATTGCTTCTATAGAGTGTATAAAGTACAGGAGATGAAATGCGATCGACTTGTTTGAGAATTTCATTCCTGAAGTGTTTCTATACTTATTAAAGTATGTATTTTGTGGATTCGCTTTGGAGAACCGTACCTTCAACTTTTTTCTTTCAATTTCTTCGTTGTTGAATTCCTTAGCTTTTTCTAACGTAAGATCCGAAGAAACAATCAAATCCACATCTTCGGTGAATGCTCTGACATACGTTAATTGATGCACACTTTGCTTTAGTTTTGAATCCAATGCCATGATTGGTCTAGATCAGGGTTTCTCAATCTGGGGGTAGCGAAGATAAGCGGAAGAAATAAACATAATTAGAATCTAATACCGGGAAATATTTTTAAATATTATTTTGGATTTTGTTCTGATAGGTATATTTTTATTTTTATACATACTGTTAAGAACAACAAAAAATAGGTCTCCTTCCCCAATCCTTTCTTCCGTTCCTTTCCCCGGATAGTGTGCTCGCCGAGGGATGTCATCCCTCAAAACGTGACGGGCTGACATGGCCATAGATGCCGAAAGCCCAGAAATACAAAATCCTGAACATTTTCAACAGATGCAGAGTTGTTTAAAAATTAATTTAAATGAAAGAGATGCGGTATAATTACTAACCAGAAAATATAAAGGGGTCACTGGTAAGATGATGTGATAAAATGGGAGTCGTGATAGGAATTAGTTTGAGAACCACTGGTCTAGATAAAAACAAGAAATATTGGGGAAGGGTGGCACGGTGGTGGCTCAATGGTAGAGCGCTCACCTTTAGTCCCTGGTTCGATCCTCGACCAAAAGAGTTTGTGGTGGACAACACCTGTCTGTGGCTTTTCTTGGGGTTCTCCCGTTTCCACCCACATTCTCATTCCACCAATTATTTTAGAATCAATCACTTTAATTAATCATCCGTCTTCTTTGGCCTAAAAGGCAAAAACTACAATTTGTCTTCCTTCTCCAAGAAATAATGAGAAACACATAAGTGCTTAAATTAATCAATTTAGTCACTTCTACAGTATAAAGTACTCTGCAGTAAGAAAAATACAGCAAATAGTAACTTTTAACATATGTCCCAATTCTTCCAGATATTTTCGTGCTTCATCCGGTATCATACGAAACGTTTTCAGCACCTACTTACATAAATATGATAAACAAATCAGTACTGACACTATAAATTATATATATATATATGGCGGATCGTGGGTATGATCAAGGGAGGTGCTAAACCATAGTTTGCCGCTTTATCCAGTGTAAAGCAGGATTGAAGCCCATTTTATCCAGTGTATAGCTGAGCGTCAGGGGGGGTCTATAGCCCCTAAATCCCCCTTGGATCCGCGCATATTATATATATATATATAAGAGGAATGGGAAAATATAAACAAGCAGGGAATTAGTAATTGCACAAAATCTACACATTTAAAGAACTGTTTCAAATGTTCACATTAGACACACACACGCACATAGATAATACATACTTAAAAAAAAAAAACCTTCTTTTTCCCTGAAGTTTAATAGTTTAAGATAACTGAAATTTAGATTGTAGGGATTGATTGAACTTAATCATCCCTTTTCCGGCTCTGCTCGTATATGGTTGGACTTACTGCTTAAAGCAAAACTCGAACTAGTATTTGGTGGTTATCCGACATAAACAACCACACCAGGGATTGAACCTGGGACACCAGTACGTTAAACAATTGGCCCCGAAGGGACATTAACATAATGAAGATATTTTTATCGAAGGAATCCCACAGTAACATACGCCCTGTCTATGGCCATCCGTTTTTCAGTTTTGAATATAATAACGAGGCTTCTGTAACAATATGTAGGAAGTGTGAAAATATCATAGGTGTGTGCTTGCGACTCATTAGATCAAAGATTCCAAAGCCTTTTTGCCTGGCATTCTCCTTTGTAAATCCTTCATACTTCAACACCCTCCCGTTCCACTTATTGACCATACGTTCTTTTAACTGACCCGTTGAATTCTCAAATCTTCAATAATAATAATAATAATAATAATAATAATAATAATAATAATAATAATAATAATAATAATAATAATAATAATAATAATAATAATAATAATAATAATAACCTCATTAGGTAACCTTATATTGTGAACTACAAGTGATGCTTTATATACAATTTCACAGTTTATTTCTATCAGTACGTAGCATGCACCCCCTTAAAGGGCGCGTCCCAGGTTGGAAACCATTGCACTAGATAATTAATAGTAAGTTCGACCTAGTGCGAAACGCCTCTGGCTTCATTTTACGCCTAGTGAATTTATACTAAACAAAATCGTACCCGTGGATTTTTTCGGCTTTTTCCCGTCTCCTTTCATTCTCCAGCATGTTTTCATAATTATTATTCAGTTACGTCATCATCCGTCTGTTTTAGTCTACAGAGCATAATCGCAAGACTTTTCAAAGATAGCGCACATCTTTCAAGGTCAAATACAATGCAATACATTTCTCGTTTGAGGCCAGTCACCTTTTCACCGACATGAGACATTTTGTCTCTTATGTTGCTTTGAATGCTTGTGTGCGTATGAATGGGTATATCTCTGTCACGTGTCGGTGACTATGAGACGGCTACAACTTTTTCAAGGTCGTTCGTAGGAAAAAGATAAACACATGCAATATGCAACGGATATACCTGTAGAAACCTTCATCAACATCTTATTAGTGTTTTGTGATAAGCTTGCTTTTTGAATACCTTAAGACCTATTTAAACTGTAGTGTGGTAAGACGAATAAAACATCCAATGAACATTTAAAGAAATACAAGATTTGGAAGAGTAGAAAACATTTAAGCTTACATTACTCTTTTCTTTTCTACAGAAATATACAGAAATAAAACAACATGAAATATAAGAACGGTAGATTAATTCACATTTTAATATACACAATTAAAAAAAATGTTCGCCATGGAAACAATATTGCACGAAAAATACACTTATTTTGGCTGCAATTAATATCGATATCCAAGTACAATTGCTAGATTAATATGAAGTTAAAAGGAAATTTCACAAAAAAGGTGACTGGGTCATAGAAGGAGGGCAGATACAAAGCGTGTCGCCACGTTTGGCCTAATCCTCTTTTCGCCTAACCAATTATCTGACACTTTTATGACAGATAAATGATAAGATTTGTGTCCGCCATTTTAGGCGAAGAAAGGATCCTCGTTTGGCCTAATCCTCGTTACGCCTAAAATAGTGGACAATAAGAAAAAATCGTGGAAATTCAACTAGAGGGAAATTATATAAGAGAAAATTCCCTAGTATATAAAGAGTTAAGAAATGCAAAATATATAGATTAATATTATATTAACTATTTTCGAGGAGTTAGAATTACCAAAACTCCTTTATGTATTTACTAGGACCATGGATATATACGAATATATATGCGTAGTTGAACAGCAAAAACCCTTTAAATTCACATTTTAAAATTTGTGACAAATCGAGAAAAACTGTTTAAACACGTCATAATTGTAAAATAACATTAGAAACTAGAAAACATTAAAAAATTAAGAATAATGTGAGTGTTGGTCTGTCGAAAGCTGTATAATCACACTAGTCTGTGAATTGCGTTATTGAAGAAAATAGTTTGGATTTAACAGGTTTTGCGTATGTAAATGGAAATACGTAACAGCTTTTGCATCTGGACGAGCGGCCATTTTTGTTGAGGCTCAAGATACAAAACCTATCAAAAAGAAAGGGAGTCAGAGTCAGAAATCAGTATTATGCCTACTAAAATATGGGGGGGGGGAATATATTATCAACTACACATTGCACAAGATTGGCACAAATGAATATGGATACATAAATGCTACATTAATTTTGTTCTAAAATGAAAACAATGGATCCAAATGTGCAAAAAATTGAATTATGTAACCTCCTCTCCATCATCATCTACTAAATGGAAATCCATATCGTCGTCATCCTCTGGTGCACCACCATTTTCTCCGTTTTCTATTCCTCAAAAACCTCTTTGTAAAACGTGAGCTTTGAGCTGCTTTCAATCGTCAAACTCTTCGTAACTACAAGCGGAGTTAATTATACCTATCCGTATACATTTCTAAACTGAATGACTATATTTTGGAAGAGTTTGTAATCTTTTATGGATTAACATAGGGTGAATATTAATTTGCCAATTATACCAATATATGAATTTGAAATATAGCAAAACAAAATGTGCAAGTGTTGAGTTTGAGCAAAACAGTGGCAGAAAGAGAATAAGAAATGGTAAATAAGCGGCAAAAAATTTTTTAACATGTTGTACCAGAAGCATGTTATAATTTTGAATGATACTTGACACGAGACATTTTAAGAAAGTGGTTCTGCTGAAGCTGAAGAGACCGTTTAGAGAAGAACCTAATCCAACAATGTTCTGTTCAAAGTAAAGAGTTACCCTGAAATACAAAACAAACGACTTTTAACCATAGATAGTCCACTCAACTTGTATTTTTGGCTACATTTCGTTTCCAGTTTTTCATGAGTCTTGTACGTTTTCTAGACAATTTTGGTGTTGTCTGATGACAAAATTATGATCATCGCTGCTTAGAGTATCGTTTTCTTTCGATTTTGCGTGCATTTGTCTAGTAATTATTAAAGAAAAGCAAATAAGCACAGAAAAGTTTCACGAACAGTTAGGTTAAGACGTATAGTGTCTCCATTTTCAGTCCAGAGTGCGCGGTGGCTCAGTAGTAGAGTGTTCACCTCCGGTGCTTGGGGTCCCTGGTTCGATCCCAGCTCGCGCCATGTGGACTTTGTGGTGGACAAACACCGCGCTTGTGGGTTTTCTCGTGGTTCTCCCGTTTCCTCCCACTTTCTTCATTCCACCATTTCATTCGTTTCTCATCATCACCGTCTCCTTTAGTCTAACCGGTATAAACGTGGGACGTAAAACTAAAGATTTCATTTTCTTTTTTTCAATTTTCAGTCCAAAAATAAAAAAAAATTATGAAAGCACACACTTCAAATTCTGTCAAATAAAATTTCGAATTATTTACGAAGAGTTGCAATAAATATTCAGATTACTAAACTAATCCTATACAGTACGAAACCTCAAATTGTTTGAAATATGGAATTAACCGGGTTTGATTCTACTTTTCTCATTAGGTTATTTACAGGTTTGGGATTTAACAGTTTATGAAACTGAATATGGAAGAGGGATTTAACTGGTTGTGCATCTGTATTTCTCAGTTCTTCACATAGTAAAGAATATTTCTTTTTCGAAAAATTTCCCTCCAGTTTTATCTCCACGATTTTTTTATAGTCAACCATTTTAGGCAAAATGGGGATTAGGCCAAACGAGTATCCTTATTTCGCCTAAAATGGCGGACATAAATGTTATCTTTTATCTGTCATAAAAGTGTCAGATAATTGGTTAGGCGAAACGAGGATTAGGCCAAACGATGCAATATCGATACAAAGTTACGTGAAATCGATTAAAGCGTAAGATCAACACTAAAAAGAATAATAAGAGCAAGAACTTCACGTCAAGGTGTATTCCCTGAGTGATATGCAACCCAACTGACAAGTAGGTAAATTGGATTGCATAAGGATATATTTCTAGGCGTATTTGCTTTCGACATTAAGTTCTTTACCAAAGTCACGGGTATTATTCTAATATTCGTTATTCGCTCATTAGTTTTTTTTTTTAATATAATGTCTCATACTTATGCTCCGAGACTAAGGGAAACGGTAATGATAATGAACGAAATCGACAAATAAAGAAAATGTGAGAAAACGAGAAAACCTCCAGAAAACCCATACAAACAATGTGCATCACAAAGCCCACTTCCGAGAATTGGATTCGAATCAGGAACTCCACGTACCGGAAATTCGAATAATAATCGGTTAGTTATTCGATTAATTATGTTGACCGAATATTTACATTAGTTTCAACTTATAGAAGTAGGGGATTGTAAAAGAAGGATAAGGACGTTACTATAGTTAAAATGAGCGTAAGCGACTTTCAACCATTCGACGCACAGGTATTTGTATATCTCTCCGTCTGTGAGAACACATGTAAAATTTATCAGATTTTAATAAAACTTGGTGCGGTTTTATAAAAAGAAATCTAAGAAAGGCCTACTGTTCATGATTGAAATAAGTCAAAAGAAATAAGGAGTAAACAAAGTAGTAAATTCAATTCTGAATTAAAAGTTACCAAAATACAAGAAATTCAGTGAATAATTTGAATACAGTATGGGGACCAGCATAAATATAGTACGGAAACCAGCATGCAATAAAAGGGGTCAATCTGACATCAGAAGCCTGGTGTAATTAATTTTCGTTGCCGTTACAGAAATGGATTAGGAAATTCCTTTTGTTTTCTTGGCTGACTTTTCAAGTTGGTAATTAAAAAAAAATTAATGGAAGATAAAGTAAACTTCTTCCCAGTCAACTCCTATCTATGGAGACATGGAAAATGTTTGAGGAGTCCTCGGTTCGTATTATAACTTACGAATTACAATATTAATTGCCAATATTACTCAAACGACCTGATTTAAAAAAAAAAAAAAAGAGCTATAGTGCCAATTTCCCCTTATGGTTGACCATTTCAGGAAAGCATTGAAAATTAACAATTCAAAGAAGCACTAACACAAGCTTTCTTCTTATCCAGATTGTAGATTAATTCTATCAATCATGCGTCTTCCTTCAACAAGTGTTTCAAATTGCACACGGACTTTATACTGCCTGTACATAATGTGATTTTAAAAAGTCAAGATATCTATGACAAAATGATTTGGTTTTCATGAAGTATTGGGTATTTCTTTTTTCTTTCTTTCTTTCTTTTAGACTTCTCAAATCATTCCTTTTTTATGGGCTTAAAATGGTTTACGAATAAGGATGTGAGCTTAGCCCATCTTTATTTATATATGTTCATGATACATTTCTTTAAAATTCTCTTATTTTTATGGAACTAGAGTTGAAATCTCGGAGAAAAAATATGAATCTGCCCAACTTTAAAACCTTCACTGCCGAGCGACTTAATACTTGTAGTTAATATTACTTTGAGATAATTTATTAAAACTTTCTGTAATTAGGGTGTCTTCATCATTTTCAGCAAATCAGTAATAATATTTTCCCCAAGCAGTTGTAAAAAAATGAAATGAAATCTTTGAGTTTTACGTCCCACGATTATGCCGGTTAGGCTAAAGGAGACGGTGATGAGAGTGATGAATAAAATGGTGGAATGAAGAAAGTGGGAGGAAACGGGAGAACCCCGAGAAAACCCACGCACGCGGTGTTTGTCCACCACAAAGTTCACTTGGCGGGGGCTGGGATCGAACCCGGAACCCCAAGTAACAGAGGTGATCGCTCTACTACTGAGCCACCGCGGGCCCCACCCAAGCAGTTGTAGGCCATGTTTATATCTTACATGGAGAAGTCATTTCTACTAGAATCTATTTATTATTATTATTATTATTATTATTATTATTATTATTATTATTATTATTATTATTATTATTATGTCCACTGGTCAATCATGCGGCTTAGAAGAGAAACTGGTAAATGTACCACAGGTTACCGCAACAAGAGCGTTAAAAAGCACTGGATATAGATTTCCATCTAAAAATTAGCCGATTACGATGAAACATGGCACGTGCTTCAGTTGAAACTTTTCCATGAGACCTACGGTGTAGCTTAAAGATGAATCGCCCATTTTTTTTTTTTTTTTTTTAGTTTTTATGGTGCGTGACACCTTTATCTAGTATTTTCGTAATAACTTTATGAAATTCACTCCAGAACAACATAACCACAACTGAAAGCGAAGCGATATTCAATGCTGAAGTTATCTACATTTTCACCTAAAATTTGTTCTTCTGTTTGTTTGTTTAAGTTCACTTTCCACCGAAAAAACAAAAAATGAATTTTCAAGGTCATCAAACTACTTATTCTTCTTGTTCGTTTCTTGCATGGTTTCGTTAAGACAATACTCACACATATATTGTAACATGAACATGAAGACATATGTTTTCATCATGCTGTCATAGTGAAGAGGCCAATCACCGACCGTATGCACCAATACAATCATAGAAGTAACATTCAGCTTCTATCGTAAAATCCCAGTTGATACTAACGACAATTTTCTCCTTAAGAGAACGGAAATACATGATCAGATATATATTGAATTTATACTTTGTAATGCATTTCAATATAATAATAATAATAATAATAATAATAATAATAATAATAATAATAATAATAATAATAATAATAATAATAATAATAATAATAATAATAATAATAATAATATAGGTGGATAGATAAGATGATAATCAGTATTATTTTCCTGTTACTACAGAAAGTTTGCTATAGACCCAATTGCAACCAAATTGAAAGAAACAGACCAAGCAAACCGTCCACTGATTTTTCCTACGTTCTTTGTTAGGTTTTACCGGGCAGTTTCCTGCGATTACAAGTGGAATGAGGAAGATGGACAACTAGATGTAATGAATCACTCTGCACACATATATTTATACACATTGTGAAAGGTTTATCTTCTTCTGAGAAATTATCGACCACGTGATCGCATCCACAATCACACTCACTGGGCATTTCCAGTTTATCGTATCCTTTCTGCGCCTGAATATATACATTTCAGTCTAAGGTCATTCACATTTTCGTTGCGTCAGTTAGAAACAGAAAAAATAAATTTATATTTCAAAGAGAATAAATAATAGTTAATCCTTTTGTCTACGAAAAAGAAAATGTTTATAAGCAAAGAAATGAAAAAAACAAGAAACGCACTTAAGGGATAAAGCAAGGGAAAGAGTAGATGATAAATAGTTGCACGAATAAAAAAGTGATAATGATGCGCGTTGTATTAATTGAAAGTAAGCTAAGATGAATAATACAAATCCTAATTAGATATGATATGCACACGTAGTATTCCCTCCGAGACGAGATTTGGGTTTGTCTCGTCTCGAAAAGTTTTAATGAAAGCTTGTCTCATCTCGGAAATTACATATGTTTCTATTCATACAGGTCTGTCTCGTCTCGTCATGAAATTATGTCTCTTCGTTTCATGGGCAATACTATCTGCAAGGCAGGATCATTTGCAGCACTTTTTTTTCCGGAGACCTAGAACCTTCTTGTCTCTTAAGTGTGTTTGTAGTAGTGGTGGGCACAAAAACCGGTTTTTCGGTTTCCCCCAAAACCGGTTCAGTTTTTCACCGGATCCGGTTTCGGTTTTCTCAAAACAGGTTACTTTTTTTTTTTTTTTTTTTTTTTGCAAAATATGTTATATTTCTGCCCAGAATAATGTTTCGTTGTTCTCCGGTAACTGATTCCGTTTCCACAGAAACAGTTTTGTGTGTTTTCCAAACGTTTTCACCGAAACCAGTTTTGTTGAAAACCTAACTGGTTTTGGAGAAAACCGAAACCGGTTTCGGCGAAAAACCGAACCGGTTTTGGCGGAAACCGAAATATCCGTTTTCCGGTTTTCGGTTTTGTAGAACCCGGTTACCGGTTTTTATAAAAAACCGGTTTAGCACCCTAGTTTGTAGTTACTTAAGCTAAACTTCACGATTTTTCGAGCATTTTCTTATATCCCGTCTAAACGACGAACCCAATGCCATAATAAGAGACCTAGTCAGGAACCCTTTATACCAGAGATAAGAGCTTTACCGCTGTGTTTGTAATGTATTAAGTATTATATGTGTACTTGTTCAAATTAACAAATCTCACAACGTAGAAGAAAATCTGTAACATATAACAGCATCAGGATAAAATTGTGTTCGATCGATACAGCTTCGTAGATTTCACAAAAACTACCTCGAATGTACAGGATGTTCGGAAACGACGCCAAAAATCTTTCGGAAATGAATCCTCTCGCATGAAAATATGAAAACATACATGCCAACATAAGTACATAAGTAAGTCATTTCGAATTTATAGTCCTCCGAAAATTGGTCGAACGAAATTTCGGATCAAGGTCAAATAAAAGCACATACTGATTACTTTGAACGTAATTTCATTAATGTACCAGTGGATGTTAGACGACAGAGTTAGCCTTGACGAATAGAAACAAAAATGTGATCTTCTACAATAGAAAAATGATAGATCAGGAGCTCAAAACTGACACACATTCCACTGATACATTAATAAAATCTTAGTGCAAATTGAACATTATGTTGGTTTACAGTAACAGTAGTCCGATATTTCGTTCTCAAGTTATGTTAATTTTAAAATCTTTCCAACGATTTTTCCGCGGTCAATGAAGAATCATTTTCCAAAGTATTTTGGTGTTTTTCGAACACTCTGTATAGTGTGCCCTCTATGTATATAGAAACAATGAATTTGGTAATGAAAAGGGTCGTTAAATTGTAACTAGTCAATCGATTTTTCGAAGCTAAGTCCTAAAATTCAATTGACTTGTGTGTACTGAGACTATTCTCTTATGAATATAGGATAAAGCTTCACTGTTTTGAGATTTATGTCAATTCCTTCATACAACACTTTCCGCCTTATGCAGAGTCGTTTTGACATAAGACTAACGTCATACTAAAGGCTTGACTACTGCAGCAAACATATGTTAGTAGGACTCTTTAGTATGGCACTAATCATACTTCAGAACGTCTCTGCATAAGGCCCTTAATATTTAATCTTAGTTGAAGACTTAGTAAAAAGTACGTTGAGTAATTCACAGATATTTCGAGACTTTGCAGATTAAGTACGTTATGGTTTTCATGTACACCAAATCATAGGCACGGACATGGGCTCATTCTTCAGCTTAATATGTCCCCCGTACATCAACTCTCCCACACAAAATATTTACATACAGAATGTCTTATTACTTCAATTGCTGGCTTGGAATGCAAGTACAGATGGCAGCACTAGTAGACTAAACAGCACATCGATTTAGTGAAGGAAAGCAGAATATAGCGTGCAAAAACACGCAAAGCGAAAAAAAAAAGACTTGTTAAAAGTCACAGAACGCAAGGCGTCTTCTTCCTAGAAGAGCTTGGGTGACTGTCTGGCCCAATATAGGTCAGAGGGTCAGAAAACTCTCAGAAAAGGACGCTTAGCAAACGCCCTTATGAAAGATTTTTTTTTTTTTTTTTTTTTTTTAAACAATAGCATAGCATGAAATAATTATACGCTCACTTACTACAGAAAGAAAAGAATTTGCGTCAGTATGTTCTGCAATTTCGTTAAAATGATTTACAGTTACAATAATAGACGATAAATTATCCTATTTAATTCGTATTTTGCTGTTAGAATAGGTAACACGTATTGTTCACAATTTTGCCATACTTCAACAGTAAACTACTCCAATATCTCACACTATGCAATTGTGGTAAAAAACTACCCTATGTATGGTTCAGTAATTCCTAGGAAGACCACTTCTACATTGACCTGTAGCCAGAACTAATTTTTGGAAGGGCAAAATAAATGTTCAGAGGGCCAAAACGAATCTTGTATCCAAAATTTCATATACTACAGTAATTTGGAATTCCAGTGTTCAGCATAATTTATAAGAGCAGAGAAATTTTTAGCAGAGGGTTCTTCGTTCCTCCAATTGTGGATATAATTCCACACGTATCACACTTAAGTACGTCTTAATTAGTTGTTCGTATGTGCATTATATTTACTTCTTTATTTTCAATGTTCCAAATACAGTTTAAAGGCCATTTTACTATGAGAATTTCCAATGCAAGAGAAGAATGAAATTTTACTTAAGACTAATATGTTAAAGATAATATCAACATTACTGAGCACTCTGGAAACTATTAGTTAAGATTACGAGTATGGGTATTTGAATTTAGTATTTTCTCTATATTTTAGTACAACTATGCGCATGAGCATGAGCATGTGAGTATTGATATATAAATATCAAGTGCTAATCTGATTTTATGATAATCTGTGTGAGATTTTTTTTTTTTTAAGGTCTTTTAATTCAATTTTACCTTTGCGTTCTTACCAAAGACACTGAGTCAGGGAAAACAATGACACAAATTGCTCTGAAATTAATTGACAGATATGGTATTATGGACTATTATCAGCTTGACAATTTTCTTGTCACAAATCTGCATTTGAGGAGATCTTTCATAAGTAGGTATATTTTTCATTAGTTTCGTATTTTGGTTTGCATTCATTGTATCACACTTTACTTAGCGTATAGTTGACGTAGGAATTTACAATTATTATAGTTAAAATACTTTTGAAATTGTAAATTATCATAGAATAAACAGGTTTTATATTTGTTATTTCATTATCTGCTTATGCAGATCGAGATATTGTTGATGCAATAGGGATGTGATTTTTTTTATGATGCTGTTATTGATACCCAATGTGCTTCAAGAAAACCTTTAGATAAATTAAACCGAACACTGAACGTTCATTCAATTTATAAATCCTCAAATGTTCTCAATTTTCTTCATTACCAGATTGTAACGCAACATTGTGTTAATTTGCAAGTTGACTGCTATGGCCCTTAATCAAAATTATGGATAACATGAAACGGATGTCTTTCGTTTAGAGATCGAATAATCATGCCTCAAATATTGTGATATAAGATGAATGTATTCGACTTTTATGGACGTGTACGTAATCTGTGGCATTCAGTTACAATGTAATGGCGACTAAAACATACCACATCTCGTATGTGTATATATATATATATATATATATATATATATATATATATATATATATATATATATATATATATATATATATATATATATATATATATATATATATACGTTAAAATCCATCTTTCGTGGTAATAGTAAAACTCCTAATGCCGAGACTGAACAAACTGTAGCCAGATTCAATGGCGCCGATCCTGGGGAGCCGGGGGCCCGGGCCCCCCAAAGCTCATGTGGGCCCCCTAGTGTATTTATGGATGTACAATATTTGGCATAATATGAATGTAATTTGTCTTAACATCCTCATATATATATACACCTTCTGCGTCTGAGTGCCCCCCCCCCCCCAATTTACAGAAAAATCGTCGCCCTTGGCCAGATTATCTGTAATTTAGAAGATATTTTCGAAACTAAGTGCAACAGCACAAGAAGCTATTACCTCATTTTTGTTCGTTATGAATCAGGTTATAAGGACATACCTATAATGTCCAAGCATCTTCACCAATTAAAAGACAGGTTCTTGGTAAGTTTCCTCCTTGGATAGACGCGTAGTCTTCTCACAAGGGAACATTTTATATTGATAGTAGCATTTCCCAATCAAACAATGTGCAATCGATTGAGGAGTGAAGAAAAGTGAGAAATCCAAAGTTTTACTGGCCGACACCCTGAAACACAGGAGATACAGAGGAAAGAAGGATCTAGGATCATGTGAAGATAGCAATGCAAAAGATACCCTGACAAGAAAGAAGGACTTCAAAATGATTAATTACATTTACACAACAGTATAGTAAGCAAACATTGTACCCACAGACATAACATCATACGTAATGCAATGTTGCCAACTGAGCACAAAATGAAGTTTTGTTAAATGGCACGGAACACAAATTATATCATGTAGAAAATCTAATTATGATTAGAATCATACTTGTGAAGTCATGATGTACCGTGTTGCCAACATTTGAAGATAGGCCTATATAAATTCCTACATGAATTTCGGATGTAGAAGAATACATACATTACCAGCACACTGCGGAGCGCTTTATCAACAGCAACACTGAAAAATTGACTACCAATAATGTGTGAGGTGATACAATATCACGTGCATGAGAAACGTGAGCCTGCTAATCAATTGTCAATCCAAGAGCACGCATCATTTCAGTTTTGTGTGTTGTGTTTGATACTATTCTCATAATCCACCTGGGCAAACCTGCTTCGATACTGTGCTTCGTCCCTTATTTTCGTGCTTCAGCGATTATATTATTATTTGTGGGCTCATATTTTGGTTTTAATTAGTTAGAATTGTGCACTGTATGTTCTCTTCTACATCCGATATTCATATAGGAATTCATATAGGCCTATCTTCAAACGTTGGCAACACTGTACATCACGACTTCCCAGGTATGGTTCTAATCATTAGATTTTCTAGATGTTATAATTTGTGTTCCATGCCATTTAACAAAACTGCATTTTGTACTCAGTTGGCAACACTGCATTGCATATGATGTTATTGAGCGTATCTGTGGATACAATGTTAGCTTATTATACTGTTGTGTAAATATCATTTTGATTAATTTAATCATTTTGAAATTCTTTCTCTGTCAATGTATCTTTTGCATTGCTCTCTTCACATGATTCTAGATTCTTCTTTCCTCTGTATCTCTTGTGTTTTTGGTTGTCGACCCGTAAAACTTTGGATTTCTCACTTCTCTTCACTTTTCTATCAATTGCACATTGTTTGATTGGGCAACGCTACTATCAATATAAGATGTTCCCTTGTCAGACAAATAACTTATAGGCTATGCAATAAGTTATTATGGTAAACTTATATGCAATCATAGAAAAGACGAAATAACAGTGTACAAAGCGTTTCAAAAGTCACACACTGAAGTATGGTACGCACATCTCTCATTAACTAGTCATGAAGTAAGATAGCAGGAGTGGGGCCAAAAAGCCCATCTCGGCTTCTGAGGACTAATATTAATATATTGTGAGTGGAGGTTTTATGTCTCAATATAGCAGCAATTTTCAACCTTTTCCAGCTTGCGGTGCATAAAAGATCTAAAATATCTAATTTGAAGTACAGCAGCACAATATACAGAGCGTTCAAAAAGTCTCTATACACCTGAAACGTGTGCAAGCATGTTTGGAGGCTCATGGTTGACATTTCCAACATTTGCTGTGAAAATGTGTGTGTACATGCTACGCCCTGTACATAGTGCTTTTATGCCATAAAATATAATAAATTTTGAGTAAAATAATTTTCTCGTTGCTTTGAATATGTAACAATTCAGGTGTATACAGACTTTTTGAACGCTCTGTATATAATTAATATTTTAAAGATCGTATAGTTACTGTTACTAAGTATTCCTTGGTGTTTGTCATAATTTACAGGTATAAATTCTAATGTATTATCTATCTACAAGTAGTTATGTATTCCCAACTAATTTCAGGCCAAACAAGGTATTACGACAGCAAGATGTTGCAACACTGTCTTTGTCTTGAGTGGAATCATCATCTCCCGTGTTGAGATAATTTAAACTTCACAAAAAAAAAGAATATCTTTTCAATTGCAGTAATTATTATGTAACAGCTCTCACACTCATATATCTGTACATAATATGCTGGTTGTATATTTCGTCTCATATGCGATGAGCGAAAATTACTAGAAGCCAAGAGAAAGAGAGAAAGACGCGGGGGTATACAATAGCAGCTTCGTAACAAGCTAAAGACATTGCCCGTCGTCTGCTTTGCGTGTTTTGCCTGTTATAAAAGTCACTAACTCTAGCCTCAGCAAATGTGAGCGAACGAACTAACACTCCGCGGAAGTGGGTCACTGTGCGTATGCTCAACCTTCTGCGCATGTGCAAGCACAGGGATCGGTGTGGCGGTCATTGGCCCCAACTGTAGCTGGCGGGAAAACACAAGCATGCTTCCACAGGGAGCCCACGCGAGCATTAGCAAAAGTAGGCCAACAAGAGATGGCAGCACCTAATCAAAAACTGCAAAAGAGTTCTATTATTTTTTTTCCCCCTTGGCTTCTAGAATGACACGCGAAATGTTGTTGATAATGGAGGGGAAAAGAATCAAATAAGAATCGGTATTGCTTTCTTGCTACTTTTCTTGTTATTATTACTTTCAACAGTTCAAGTTTACGAAAACATTAAGGTTTATCAATTAAGCTATAAATGTAACAAGAACTATAAATACTGAATCTTTTTATACGGTATGCCCAGAAATTAAACATAAAAAGTTGATTATATATATATATATATATTCTTTTAAGATCTTATGGTACAATTTGTACTATACGGGTGTTTTATGGTATTTTGCGTTATAACTCTCCTATTTGAGCTTTTTTCTCCCTTATTTTTTTTTTAAGTCGAGAGGCATTGTAGAACACGTTACATATGGTTTCACGCCTTCCTGCGTCGAGACATAGGAGGTGATGACGTCATAACTTTAAAAAGTATGTTTTCGTTTCTTGGGCCTATTTTCATTAATTTTTTTGGCGGGCTTACTTTTGCACCTAGATTTAAATTTTGTACAAATATTCAATCCACCGAGTAGTATTTATCAGATTTTTCAGATCTCTGCGTTAGAAAAGGGGGTTCCAGAGGGACAAAAATTAAAAGAAAAGATATTTTAACCAAAAAATCCCTTTCTTCGCGATTTTCCCGCCTCAGATACATGATGGAAACATGTGAATGATACCATCTGAAAGGCAGTTCTATTCTAAAGAAAATGATGGACGAACCATGATTCTAGGGTAATTAGAGATGTTTCAGGAAATTTTTACCAAAAATCCTCTTTATACGGGAATTTGGGATATTGTGGGTATATTTTTTTTTGCGGCTTACTTTTGCACCTAGAAGATTGAAATTTTGCACAGACATTCAGTCCACTCAGTAGTACTTATCAGATTTTTTCAGATCTCTGTATTAAAACAGGGGGAGGGGATCAGAGGGGCAGAAAATTTAAGAAAGAGATATTTTAACCGAAAAACCCTTTCTTTGCGATTTTCCCGCCTCAGATACGGGATGAAGACATGTGAATAGTACCGTTTGAAAGGCAGTTCTACTCTAAAGAGAATGATGGACGAGCAATGATTCTAGGATGAATATGGATGTCTCAGGAATTTTTTTTACTTGAGATCAGGGTCTTTTGCAGTAATCTGGGGCATTGTGGGGATTATTGATAAAATTTTCCCCGCCCGTACTACTCAAAATAAAAGCTTGAAATTTGGTACACAAATTTAGTCTATCGAGTAGTATTTATCAGATTTTTTCAGATCTCTACGTTCACACAGGGTCGTTCCAAAGAGGCCCAAAGTGTGACAAAAAAATTCCGGAAATTTCCCCTTAATTTTTCCCTCTCCTGGTATATGGTATGGGCATGTAAGTGGTACCATTTGAAAGCCTGCTCTATTCTGAAGAGAATGAGGTATGAACCATAATCCTAGGATAAATAGTGACGATGCAGTAGCGTCTTGACTGAAAGTCTTAAAAATGCCCCAAAACACAAGATCTTAAAAGGGATATATATATATATATATATATATATATATATATATATATATATATATATATATAGAGAGAGAGAGAGAGAGAGAGAGAGATGTGTATATATGGACAGTTTGGATGCCAAGCGGCCTAAAAAAAAAAAGAAAAAGAAAATATGGACATGGATTCCTTCATTTACATGGATACCTTCTTAAAAAGAATTTGCAAACAGTAAATTATAAGACCATAAGCAACATAGTTATGGTTTTGGTTGCCAACAACAGAAATATGAATCGTTCATAATGTGTTGAGCTTCAAATTTCTCTTCTGCAAAATTTCAATTTTGGGCTTACATCATTTAACATCAAGCGGTCCCAATAATAAATAACAACTGTTGCATTGGAAATCTAATGTTTCAGTTAAAAGCTTTCAAGTCATGTGTTAATGTGTGTGCTAGACAGTACGTTGCACTGTTTAGTTATGAACTTTACTTTTGAATTAATATTATCCTAAATGCAACGACAATACGCATTCTAAATACGTTTTGCATGGTTTCATATATTGAAGGATATCAAGAATTTCGAAATGAAAAATGAAATGACGTCTTTCAGTTTCACGTCTCATGGTTATGCCGTGTTGGCTAAAAGAGATGACGAGTGATCAGTATGAATGGAATGATGGAACGAAGAAAGTGACAGAAAACGATAGAGCCCAGAGAAAACCCACGCGAACAGTTTTGTTCACCAGAAAGTCCACTTGGTGCGAGCATATATATGGGACACGGTTGCTCTGTGATAAAGCGCTTCCTCTGGACCGTGGGGCCTCTAGTTCGATCCGCGAAAAGGTAAGTTCGTGGCCGACAACATTGTGTTCATTGTTTTTCTCGGACTACTTCCGTTTCCTCCCATATTGTCTTTCCACTAATTCTTCCACCATTATTCACTTGCCTTAATCATCATCTTTAACCTAAAGGATCATATACATGGAAAGTTAAACTGAAAGATTTCATTTCATTTTTGGAACATATATCAACTATTTTATGGCAATGAGTTATATATATATATATATATATATATATATATATATATATATATATATATATATATATATATATATATATATATATATATATATATATATATATATATATATATATATCAATGTTCAATAAAAGGAAAAATATACGAATAGGCATCATAAGACACATAACACATGCAAAGAAAAAGAGAAACAAAATGGCTGCGAGAAAATCCCGCGGGGACTGTGCTACCGAAGAATTAACAGATTGATCCTAGGATATAATTCGCAAATACTGTGTAGAATATTTAATAATATTAGAGAACAAAACAAAAAATATATATATATATATATATATATATATATATATATATATATATATATATATATATAATTACAAGCTTATGGCAATTCATTGATGCGAGTAGACTTGTTTTCAAAAGTTACAAAAAAAAAAAAAAAAAAAAAGATTTTCAAGTATATTGATAATACTACTGCATAATTTGCATAATTTACTAAGATTATCTAATAGTAAGGATACATCACCCCGTAGTACATCTGTGGCTCATCGTGTTGGCGCTATCAAGCTTACCTACAAAGAAAAAAAATCAAAATAGAATATTAATAGTTATGCAGATAAAATAGAAGTAATATTATTCTACACCGAAAAATGTCTGTAAGTCTCATCATCATGTCAAAACTACTTGTGGGTCACAATGATTTGATTATAACCTCTAGCAAGTTATAGCTTTGTATTTTTGTTTTTTAAATACACGCAAAGAGTGCTAATGTTTGAATATATTTTTTATTTAACTGTTGAACCAAAGCAATGAAATTTGGTGAAGGTTTATTTTATGATTCATACAATGCAACCGTCTTTCACTTGCATTACATGACTGGAGTTTTTTTTTCTAAACCGTTGCATGTACGAAGAATAAATTTGATATGGGGGCTTTTGATATACATAATACAAATGTCAATTTACTTGCACGAATTTTGGATATTCTATCCAAAGGAGTGGGTAAAGGAGAAGTTTTTCTATTATTACACGTTCCTTTTCAACCAGAGATATAGCCACTAATTGGATATTTGGAAGCTTTTTCTTTGAAACGATCTCTAATTTAAGTACAAACATGAATTCAGAGAAAAGGAGTGGAAGATGAAGTGTTGCCAAACATTGACAGCCGCGAAGACATATGGGTGCATTTGCTACTAATATTTGATCTTTTATTGCAATTAAATATTGAGAATGTAATTTTTATTAGACAATATTCAGATTTAACAATTTTAATTACAATATTTTTATCTGATACGTATTTAACTTTTTTAAAAAATAAATACATTCTACCTCTCCCTCCCCCCCCCAAAAAAAAAAACTAGAAATAGAGTACAATAATGTTTAAGCTTTGAAAGAGAGAAACTTTTTAACTTTTCTAAAATCGTTTCTTTCACTTTGGAAAAAGAAATAGAAAATTTTCTAATTTTTACTTAATAATCTATTTGAATTAACTACTTAAAAATAATAGTTTAATTAAACATCTGATTTTCGTAAATATACTAAAGAAAGTCTGTATTCAGAAAATATTTCGGTGCATGAAACAAATTATCTCCAATTTTAAAATTAATTCCGAACATTTTTTTTTTTTCTTTGAATATCCATAATGTATCATTGCATACAAATTGATTGCACAAAGAAGTGCATACAACTAACAACTTTATACAGTGCGTGTGTTTGATTATTTGACAGAATTTCTTCATTGCCATCCGACTTATGAGACTGCAAGAGCAGTGAACACAGTAAGTTTTGACTTGTGCGGGAGTTTTCTTGGGGCTCTCCTGTTTCCTCCCACTTTCTTCATTCTACCATTTCATTCATTTCTCATCATCACCGTCTCCTTTAGCCTCGCCGGTAAAGATTTCATTTCATTTTTACAATAAGTTTGGAGGATCTTTCGATGCGTGTAACTTTTCAGTGGACACATTACTTGAACGAAATTATTATTTCTCGTGATAAATATATCGAGATCAACACGAGCTGTACAAATTACCTATTCTGATTACTGGTTTTTCTTTCAGTTTGCTATTTAAAAAAGAAAGAGATAATCTGAGCGTTTTACACACAAATTGCTGAGGTCAACGTTTTCTTTTATGTAGGGATAAATAGACTTTTCTTTATCTGGTGCTGTAAAAAAAAAAAAAAAAAAAAAAAAAAAAAAAAAAAAAAAAGTGTTTCCGAAGGTATTTATTAACAAGAGTGTGTAAGTGTGACCTCGGCCGCGTGCGCAGATCATTGTAGAACACACACACACGCCCCGGCCTCATTTGTTATGCATACTTCGGCCTGTCACCATCTCAATGAATGTTTGACGTTCATTGTCGCCAATTTCCGCTCCTGTATCCTCTGCACGTTGAATATCATAAAAAAATCTTATTCCTTATTGGATATTATTATTGTTTAAACATATTTTTTGAGAATTTTCAAGCATTTGGTGAAACGTTTAAGCTTTTCTAATGGAGATAAAAATCGTTTAAACATTTAATCCCGAAAAACGTTCAAATCCCGATCTCTAATAATAACCAAGGTCTGTCTATAGTTGTAAACTATGAGTGTTCTCAGTAACGACAATATAGTGTATACTATCTTAAAATTTTATAGCCTATTTATCAAAATCCAAAATCAAACGTTTGCTCATTGTTTTTAACGTTAGTAAGAGCGCAAGAAATTTGTGCCTACAGGACAGTTAATGTCTCATTTTACCTTGAGATGTTGAAGCTATTACTGCAACATAGCACACTGTGTAGCCTAAACATCGGGGCATTGTTCAGTGACAATGACTAAAATCACAAGGCAGTGATTGTGCAAGACTTTCTGTCCCAAGAGGAAATCTGTGTTATCTCACCCTCTCTATTCACCAGATCTAGCCCCGTACAATTAATTTATATTTTCTAAACTCAAGTTTCCACTCAAAAATTCGTACTTTGATGACGAAACGGCCATCAAGAGGGGTATGACAAGGGTTTTGTACAGTATTCTACAAAAGGACTTGCAGCAATCCTTCCATGCACTGGTGGCCAGAACGTAACGATGTATGGATGGAGAAGGGTGGTACTTTGAATGATCCAAGATAAGAAACTTTCTATGTTCACACTATTTCTATCTATAGCTTCAGTCTTGGTTTCAAATTGCCGCATTGTGTGTATATTATGTGAAATTTTGACGACTATATTGATACCCACTATGTTTCGTTTGTGCCCAGGACAAACATGTAATAAGTATTAACTCGTCCATTTTCCGTACAGCTTGGGTGTGAAATTTCCAAAATTCGTGGGTGACACGATATTTAAAAAAAAAAAAAAGTCGAATAAGATAAAAATAAATCTATTATTGTCAATCCTATATGTGCATTCAATGGAATTCTGATGGTCATATAAAACAAAAAGCCAATATTTGGATATTATGGTTCCGATGTAGTGATGAGGACATATAACTACGTTCATTTTTCATTCATTGAGATTTTTTAAACGTATCCAAACTGCAAAATAACAACTACAGAGAAATAAGGATTAACAATGTTTTTAAAAATGATAAAAAGAAGTTTTAATTTACAGGAAAAGGAAAGAAATTTCTTTCCAAATGTCGAGTAAAGGAAGGGGAAAACGATTCAAGGGAGAGAAAACAAGGCCATTGTTCCATACGATAAATTTATTTTAGATTTTTTTTAAAGCATTTGCGAAATAGCGCTTCTCACGGTATTTATATTGTCATGAATGTTATGTCAAGTAACTTGTGGTATCCCTGTGTTATGTGGTGAAAAGACTTGAGAAGAAGGAAAATAACAAGTATTGCACAATCATCATTATAAAAGATGACCTCTCTCGAATCCTAGCACAACCTGTGAGAACAAGTGGCACTCGCTCGCTGTTGGTGATTGTCGGACTCATCCTACCATACATCATAATTATCTATCTTATGTACGAGGATCTTTTGTTTTTCCGGTGTTACAATAGCTAATGAAGTATTACTTTTATTTGCCGAAGTAATTTAGTGTAACGCATTTTTAGAGCATATGCCAATGGCGGCATATGACGGTCGGTTGATTTGGAATCTAAAATATTACACCTACTACCGAACCACATAAGCTCTAGCTGGGAATCGAACCCGGGTCTTCTAGTGTGTATGCTAAACGTATAACCACGAAGGGCTCGGTCCTGTGATTGGTAATGAACCAGCACCATGAGGCACCTGGACAAAAGAAGTACAGAATTCCAGTCTATGAAGTCCGAAATAAGGGGACGATGAGAGCAAATAAGCTGACCATATACCACCCAACAAAAAGCCTGGTTATCCCCATTCGTGGGTTGTTCGGTTGGTATGGCCAGTGTACATACAGACACACTTAACACTTGCAGCATAGAAATAAAGCTGTTCTAATTTGGCCAAGCTCCAAGCAATAAATGACTTTTTATCGGCTAATAAGTAACATAAGTGTGGCGGAAAATAAGATAAATAGGCAGGTGGCCAAATTAAAAACTGTATGTGTTTATTGACGTAGCCCTAGCTACCTTTAAGCAAACTTATCTTTGTCCAACAAATGAGAAAATAGTAAAAAAAAAAAAAAAAAAAATCACAGCCACAAACCTGAACTTCTGTAGTACAGCTGAAGATTGTTTTGGTTTTGGCTTTATTATAATGATTAGAATTCGAACCCATTTTACCTTTCAGTAACCAAATTTATGACAGCACGTTAGTCATTATTACATCGTGAAGGTCATGTCTTTTCAATAGAATAATATAAAACTAAAATTAACCCGAGGAAAAATAAAATGAAATGAAATCTTTCAGTTTAACGTCCTAGGATTATGTTATTTAGGCTAAGGGAGACGATGATTAAAGCAAGTGAATGATGACGGAAGAATTGGTGGAATGAGAATGTGGGGGAAACAGGCGTACTCCGAGAAAACCCACGGACACGATGTTTTCCATCACAAACTTACTTGGCCGGGGATGGAATCAGGAACTTCACGCACCAGAGGTCAATGCTCTACCACTGAACCACCGTATTAACTCAAGAAAATGAATCTGCTGAGAATCTACTAATTACCAAAATCAAGAATCAAAGCTCTTTCAGCTGGGCCATTAAAATAATAAAATCAATTGGTAATCACGTTAAATATACCTTATCACCACAAAATGTCAAAATATTAGAAAGAGCTTTTACACCTCACTCTTGCTCCTCAAAAACACCCTGGAGTAACATTTGCACTTTTTATTATTTTTTTTTAAATGACAGACTGACTCTATTGCTTGAGTAATGACGTCAATACATTTCATATCAACGCTTAGCCACTCGCTTCATCCCACATGGAGAACAATTGCGTATGTTCCACTCCACCAGCCTGTTTTTTTTTTTTTTTTTTTTTTTTTAATAACTTCAGAATGATGCTTCCTCCTGTAGCAACAATATCTTTCTGCTCTTTGATGTTTTATTATTCCATTTAAAAAAAAATCACTGGTATCTGTATACCGCAAACAATCAGAACAAAGGAGAGTACCGATGAGAAAAAAGAGAAGACAGGAACAGAATGGGATAAAGGTTAGTTCGAACTAGGAAATTGAGTTGAAAGTGTCTACATTCACACAGCCGAATGCGAACAATATTTATCAAATGTCATAGATAGACTGTACGGAGTAGTAATGTGGACATTATGCAGAGCAACGATGGAAAATACTGGAATGCAGAAAATTCCCCATTCCTTCCTTCCCCATTCTTTTCTTCCTCCAGAATTTCCCGGATAGTGTAATCGACGTCATCCCTCATACATGACGGGCTAGCATGGCTATAGATGCCGAAAGCCCAGAAATTTCATTAAACCTAACGACTATAATGTAATGGACGCTTCTAAATCAGCGTCAAGAGATCTGCTATAGATGACAGAATAGTTATAATAATTACTATGCACTTGTATGCCAACTTAAAATGCAAGAATTGCACTTAATTACTCTATTCTTAACTATAGTGTATATTATTATATAGTCTACAGTAAGGTTTCTCGCATTGTTACGGATCATGATCCCCTTGATGTACCATGGTTTTCTTTTCTTTTCTTTCTTTCTTCTTTTTTGAATTTGTGTTGGTGCTGATATCCAAAATAAATGCTGCAGGTCTCATTCACAAAACTAAGATTTTTTGTCGCAAGTGAGGTTACCATTCTTGCTTCACATTCTGAAAGTAAGATTTAAATCTCATATAGCCATTTGATACGAGTAAAACTTTTTCAGGAATTTCCCTCAGGTTCTTCGGGCTAAATTCTAGTATAGTATTAATTCTGGTATAGTGTTACTGGTATAACACCAATGAATAAACTAGTCTGCATTTGGAAGTTTAGATGTATGTGTACGCTATATTGCTATTAATGATCGGACACCACTAAGAACTTGTTTATCTAGTGCTCATAAGAAGTTAGTATGACGTATGTCCGCCATTCGCCGTGGTAACAACCTCGACTCTTCTAGAAAGACTTTCCATAATATTGCGGTAGGCTTTGGCAATTATTGTCTTCCATTAGTCCTGTAGAATGGCAAACAGTAAAGTAGTGGTTTTGGTGCATTATAGTCGGGCTATCAACTGGTGCTCCAATACCAAAGGTATTAAATAGAGTGGAGTCGGATCTTTGGTCCATACAGTCACGTATTTGCATCTTTATCTCTTCAAACCGCTCTGTGATGGCGTGCGCTTTATGGGTGCTGGCATTGGCATGTTGAAACACAAACAAATAGTTACTAAAAGTAGGTAGCGCAGAATCAAGTAGGATTGCTTGATAAGCGTCAGCATTCATCGTTTCAGGCGCCAAAACCAGGGGCTTCAGTCCAAACTGTGAGAAACAGGCCCTCACTATGATTCCTTCACCGTCAAATTTCAGAGTATGAACAATGCATCCGGTAAGTAGCGCTCACCTGCCATGTCCCATATCCACATACGTCCGTGGGATTGCCACAATATGTAGTGTGATTTGTCAATCTACATGATGTTCTTCCACTGCCTCACTGTCCAGCAGACATGTTTTTCCACCACTGTACAAGTGTGCAATTATTTTAGGCACTCGTTCACTTGTGTGATCCTTAGCTTATGGGCAATATCTTGCCCATCGAACCTAACGCTAACACCTCTGAGAATAGTACATGTACTTGCATCATTAACAGATGCGGACCGAAACTCTGTATCTACAGTGACAAATGACTTTTGTTGGAGTACTTTCACTAGCCCTACGCATCTGAGTCATAGCCAGTCTTTATGAGATAGTTTTTGTGGCTTACATGGTTGGGGTTACAGTTTTATCACTCCCTCTTGTTCCCACTTTACGTCTAGGTTACACACTATAGTGCGTGAGATATGAAATTTGCTGGAAATCTCACATATTGAATAACTGAATTGGTGGGCTCCAATGATCATTCCCATTTCATCTTTCGCCATCCTCTCGTTTCGACTTCAAGCGC
Source organism: Thermobia domestica (assembly GCF_964235325.1). Lineage (NCBI taxonomy): Eukaryota > Metazoa > Arthropoda > Insecta > Zygentoma > Lepismatidae > Thermobia > Thermobia domestica. The sequence goes on along the minus strand of NC_137466.1, from coordinate 121,534,316 downwards.
CTATATAACGTTCTACCAAGCACTCACCACTCATTTTCCTCTTATCGCCATATGTGATACATCTGTATCGCCTGAATAATTCTACTTGTTTTTCGGGGAGGGGGGTCCGGTCATTAATGACAATGTAGGGTATTTGGAAGTAGTAAAATAAAGTAAATTTTATGAAACTGAAGCTTGGAATAAGCGTAATACCCATGATAAAATAGTTTTGTTATTATTTCTAAATGGTCATGTACAACATGATGTGAAATCATAACGGTCGAAGTCGCAGGTGGTGGTGCGGGTTGTAGACAGCCATAAAAAAAAAAAAAATCTTCGCACTGGATGTTTCGATGTAGAGTTCACATATTTGAACATAGTTATTAAACTATGTAAGATTAGGAATACTGTTAAAAACTAATTCACTTCTTAATTACATATGAATTATTACTGTAATCCATTAGCAAACTTCTCACAATAGTTACTTTATCTATCTTCCAGTAATTTATTAGTTGGATGAATTTTCTTCCAAAAATATAAAGTGAAAGGAATACCGCCAGGGTTTCACACTCTGGTGTATATTTGTACTTTTAAAACATAATAACAATAATAATAAAATACTTTTTGACAGCTCTACGCTTGAATTGCAAGAGAAATACATTTTGTGAAATTTACAAACTTGGAAATAAGCATGTGTAGATACAATTAATTTTAAAGAAATATTAATACACAACAACACCTAGAACTATTTCACATCTAATTCTTCAAATAAAATTATAACTTTTTTTTTTTTTTTTTTTTTGCAAAATTATTTAAATTTCTATTCGTATTCAAATGACTGTGAAGAGGAAGTGGAGACAAGAAACTAGAGAAAGTGACTACTATATTTCCAATAGAAAGAAAAGAAAAGAAAAGAAAAACAAATGAAAAAATACAACGTTATTCGTGAAATGCTCGTTTATATGACAACTTACTGCTAAATGGCCACCCATCACAAAAGAAGGTGCTTCTTGTCAAGCCATACGAATTCAAATCTTCTTTACTTTTTTTTTTTTTTTTTTTTTAACTTGCGAGAAGATCATTCATAGAGACTGCATTTACAAGATGTGCTAACAGTTTTATTCCGCCATAAAAGTTACACAACCATTTATGTACGCCATGCATGAAGCATGAAAAGTGTTTATGACTCTTTTTCTGTATTTTCTTTTTCTTTTTTCTTTGAACCATTCCTCTCAGGGAATGAAAAAAAAAAAAAAAAATAGACTATGCAAAAGAAAGTAAAAAGCGTTTCGTCAAACTTTAACAGTTGGACTGTGATCGACTTCAGGAGTAAAAAAGGTATCTTCTACATTTTGCATGTTATGGACACTTCATGTGATAGACTCAAAAGAATAGAAGCGATATAAAAGAAAATTACTATTCTTTTGCTACCTAAGAACTCAATTGTACCTCTCTCGAGTGACAGCTTCTATTCAAAACCAAAACCAATCCGAACCACCTGGCGTAACGGCCCATTTGTGAACCTAAGCCTGCTCCAGCGACCGATTGAACTACGTCCAGCCTAGCGGCGAGCACTGCGACGCCCTGTCCCTAACAGGCGTCTTGTTTCTACCTGACTCCCCAGTTTGTCTCACGACACTGGGTGGAAGCACCGGCCGGGAATCGAACCCGGGACCACGCTCTAACCACTGGACTACGATGTTCCCTACAGCTTCTATTTGGAAGAATAAATTAAGGTGTTTGTTTCCGTTTCCAAGAATTGTTTCGAATTTTATAGAATAGCACAAAGATAATGAAAAATATTGCAAATTTACAACGGAAGGCAACTAATATTGCCAAAGTGCTATTTAAACAACCCTATCGATGGTAATATCGCATATCACTGTTTCTGAAATTATAGTTCTGGAGGTATATGGATTATGCTCCTTTTAAACTGATGATTAATTTCAGCAAATGAGTTTAGTTTCACAGCTTGAAACTACGTAAAATTCCAAACTACACGAATTCAATACTTGAACTAGTACGTCTATAACCACTGGCTGATGTTTGTAAAGCTAAGTGCAAAACCAGTGGATATTGTGATAATATAAGTGTATATGCCAGCAACCGACCATGATGACAATGAAGTAGAATATATGACGAGATTAGTGACATATTGCATCAGGAGGAGAGGGATAAGATCAACACCATAATAATAGGAAATTTCAACAGTAGTTGAAGTATCTGCGAGTGAGGTGGTGGGACCATTTGGACTAGGTAGAAGAAACACACGGGACCAGATGCTTATTGTACTCTGTAGGCAACATGATATGGTGCTGACGAATATGTGGTTTGAAAAAAGAAAACCCAACCTGTACATGTGGAAAAGTCCAGGAGATAAGAGAGGTTTCCAAATCGATTACATTCTTGTCAAGCAATGTTTCAGGAATAAAGTACGAGACGTGAAGACACTACGAGGAGCAGACATTGATTCGGACCATAATCTCCTAGTGGCAGAAGTGCAAACCTGGTTAAAGTCAATCTAGAAAAATAAGGGGAGAAATCGAAAATGGAACTTAGAGCGACTAAGAAGTATGGACAGTGATGTGAAAGAAGAGATTGAAGAAAAATTTTGTGTAATAGGCGACATGGTATCAGTGTAGAAAATAGCTAACGGAAAGTTAAACAGATCCTAGTGAGAAACATTCCACTATAACATGGGTAGGATGAAAAGGCAATACCGAGAAAACCATGGATAACCATATAACCGAGAAAACAAGGATATAATATGTCATTCCAGTTTTCAATTTACAGTGAATGCTTAATGAAGAAAGTATTAATGGAAGTTGGAGATTTCAAGATTGGAGGAAAGATCATTAAAAAGATCAAATATGTAGATGACGCGGCTATTATTGCTACAACCGAAGAGGAACTACAGGAGGTGGTGAACAAAATAATTGACACTGGGAAACAAGTAGTAATGGAAAACAACGTCAAAAAATCAAGAATCATGAGAATATTCCCTGATAAAAATGCCCTTACGGTTCAAAGTAGAACAAAAAATGAAATGAAATTTGAATTTTATGTCCCGCGGTTATGCCGATTAGGCTAAAGGAGACGGTGATGATGAGTAATGAAGGAAATGGTGGAATGAAGAAAGTGGGAGGAAACGGGAGAACCCCGAGAAAACCCATGCACACGGTGTTTAGAGAGTAGAACAAAGAAAACTTGAATAGGTCGATCATTTCAAGTATCTGGAAAGTATTTTGACGAGAGACGCTTACTGCACCAAAGAGATCATGTCAAGAATTGCCGTAGCCAAAGAGGCATTCAACAAGAAAAGATCACTCTTAACTAGCAGGCTTAATATTGGACTACATGGTTCAAACACTTGGACCTTATGGAAGTTAGAGAAAAAAAAAATATTTAGAAAGCTTCGAAATGTGGTGTTGCAGAGAAGACAAAATGGACGGAGAGAGTAACAAAGATGTCTTAAAACGAGTAGGAGAGAAAAGAACGCTTATAGCCAGAAACCTTTGTAGGAAGGCAAATTGGATTGAACACATCTTACGAATAAATTATCTTCTTCATACTGCCATAGAGGAAAAGATGCAAGGAAAGCGAGGAGTATGATCAAGAGAACACAACTAATCGATGATTTCAAAAATAGAAGAAAATGTTAGAAGAGGGAACAGAAGATAGAGAAACGTGGAAGAAACATTTCCAGGGCGGACCTAAAAAAATAAAATAAAAAATAAAAAGAACTCATTAGTCTCAGGACTTGCCAACAGGCAGAATACTTTAATAATAATAATAATAATAATAATAATAATAATAATAATAATAATAATAATAATAATAATAATAATAATAATAATAATAATAATAATAAATATTTCAATGTTACGTTCCACGATTATTCTGTGTAGGGTAAAGGAGATGGTGATTATAAGGATGAATGAAATGGTATAATGAAACGGGAGAATCCAGAAAAAAATCCACCACACGGCGTTTGTCCGCCACAAAGTTCACTTGGCGCAAGCTGGAATGGAACCAGGGACTTCACCCACCAGAGATGAATGCTCCACCACTGAGCCATCGCAGCATAATAATAATAATAATAATAATAATAATAATAATAATAATAATAATAATAATAATAATAATAATAATAATAATAATAATAATAATAATACAATCCTAACGATATAAATACAAGCAAAGTACAAAACCTTTATTATGACTTGTTTTGGAAAAGCACAATTGCTTGTTTACGATGTGATTGTCATTCAAGTTTGTACACATGGGAATGTTGGTTTTGTGTTCTCATAAAAATGCTGGAGCCCGTATACATACATACATACATATACGTATATTGTATGTAATGTACCCGCGATGGTAAATCCCCATCCCTCACATGTTATGTTAAGAGTAGTAATTCACGGGACCTCCAGTTCCATTTGTCCCTGACACTAATTGTAGCAGCTTTGAAAAAAAAAAAAGTTCGTTCTTTACTTTGGTTGGATGGTTTTCCTGTCTACAAACCACACAACCAAGCAGGCAAAAGCACGCCATGTTATATGTACGCACACTACAGAGAGAGCGATTGCATTGCTAGTTAGCTAGGCCTCGGCGTACAGTACGTATCACTCGTTTTTACTCTATCTATCCTCGCAACCTTCCGTCAACGGCCAAGCAAGGACTTTGCAAAACCTCTGCCTCCTGTGAAAGTAGGCCTTAAGTTCATCGACTTGATCCAAGGTCCACCCGCTACACAGGTAATGCTTCGTTCGTATGCACTGTGCAACGTCATGGATTTTTGCTGTGAAAAACCGTTAAGAAATAATAATACTAAAAAAATAAGATTTACCCTACCAGTAATTATATTTTACACACAAAAAAGCATACATCACCCTTTCTCATGCTGATTATCTCTCTCTGTCTCTCTCTCTCTTATATATATATATATATATTAATTTTTCTCGATTTCTCTAAAGTTATACATGAGAATCAATTACCGGTAAATCTATCGATTGCAGGTCTCATTTTTTTAAAACCTAATAATATTGTTGAATTTGCCACAGAATTTACTTTTTGGATAGATTCTGAATTATGTGTGTACGTTAATAAAACAAAATAAAATTAATATTATATAAAATAATATATTAACTATACATATAATGCAGATGCTACCCGCTATAATGCAGAAAGCATATATGAGGATTTTAAGACAAATTGCATTCAAATTATGCCAAATATTGTAAATTTACAAATACAATGAGGGGGCCACATGAGGTTTGGGGGGCAGGGCTCCTTCGCCCCCCATGATCGGCCATCTTGGTTTAAGCTTCCAAGTTAATGTCATTTCATGACAAGTGCGCTTTTTGTATATGCATATTTTAATATGGTGAATGTTTATTTTTTTACAATATCATGTTGAAGTGCGGTTAAGAACCAGAACAACTCTCTTTGCTTACACCATTGAGCACATGTATTCCAGTTTTCACACATATAAATAAGTAAGCAATATATCACTGAAGTACGTAAGACTATGGTTACATTATGTAGGGTAAATACGGGATAAATTATTACAAATGTAAACTACTAAATATAATAGTTTGAATGTACTAATAAAATTGTATTATAATATTTATAATATCTTATATATATTATTAAAATATATAGACCTAATATTTTAATTTATCTTTTTAAAAATATTTTCAAACGTTGAGGCAATTTATATATATTTATATACAAAAATATTTCAAATATTTTCAAATGAGTTGTACTAAACGTTTGGGCAATTTATTGCAAAATTTGAGAAATGATTGGAAATTTTAAGATCGAAATATAACTCAATGTTCAAACTTACGTTTTTGATTTACCATTATTGGAAAATGAATATTATTCAAAATTTTACCAAAAAAAAAACTTCTATGATATATGATGTCAACACTTTCCTGCTCATTTTCTAAAAAATGGATTTAATGACTATATCACTATGAAATTATCAAAACTTCAATGATCACAGGAAAAAATCCTGTACTTTAACGATTGATTCATTTGTCAAACTACGTTATTTATAAACAGAGCATTTAAGCACTTGAAAAATTCACTACTGATTCACATTCAAAACATATACGTTAAATAAAATATAGTTCTTTGTCGTTGTAGATTTGGTCTCAAGCGCGTATTTAGGATTTGTGTTGTTCGAAGCATATCTAATGAAAATATGAGTTGTTACAAAATAATATTTTAAAAAATTACCTGCACGTGTACGTATATGATTATCACCACAAACAATGGTTTTCCATTACAATATAGAGTTGTTCTAGTACATAATACAATCTCACTTTTTACCGTTTTGCTCGTTCTCAATGTATGTACATGTATAATTCTTGCTGATGCAGTTTTCATAAATGTAGCAGTTAATATATTTAATATTATTCGATTTATTTAAAATAATGTATTTGGCCTCATCTTTGTTATTACATAGTTTATTAATCTACTGGAATTACACTATTTTGATTCACTGAAAATTTTCCATGCTTGAACTAGATATATTTTCTTGAATTTGTCAACCAACCAAATAACGAAACAAAACCAAAAGATACGGTCGATAATAAGAAAGTACATTTCGATGCATCAAATATGCATACAATGTGTAGTGTATGTATGCGATTAGTTCTATACCACAACCTTTGGCCGTATTATTTTATAATGTGAATTCCTGAGCGTCTGATGGCACACATTTGCACAGAATTTTATACATGTTCTCGCATCTGACATAAATAGATGAGTTCTGAAAGTTATGTGCAATTCATATTCTGAATCCGCTGACTATAGGTTTTGAAATGAAGAATACCGATACGTTGTCATTATGATACGACTGTTTTGTTTCAGCGTCGAGAGTATAGGAGACATGGAATTCGAACCAGATATACTCCTACTAAAGTTCAAACCAAGTGTTCTACTCCGAAGTAGTGGAAACACTAACCACTGTCACAGATCTCACTGCAATACGGACGATTAGGGCAAAATGTTTGACATACACTACAAGGACATTTTAGAATGAAACATGAAACAACGAAAGTGGCAGAACTAGCAAGATGATAACAACAAACAACGGGCTTATAAGAAGTTGTATTGATTAAAACTATATTTACATTAATTACTAAAACTATATGATATCAATTTACTTACAAGTGAAGTTCGAATAATGTTTGTCCTATAGTAATTCAAACATAGAACAGATTACTATACCTGGTAGAATTGTGTGAAGGCGAAAAATAATGCCGCAGCAAATTACCACATTTAACATTTGTATTCACAGTTTATATATATATATATATATATATATATATATATATATATATATATATGTGTGTGTGTGTGTGTGTGTGTGTGTGCCGACTGCGTGGGTGCTCCGGGGTTCAAGCATCCAATGGAGGTGTCTACTGAATTTTTGCGTTGAAATTAACTTCGAAATTACACTTTCATGCGGTGAATAATAAAAAGAAACGATAATGCATGTGATCACAGGCAAATTTGAGATAAAGATGCATAGGTGGAGAATAATCATATAACAATATCTATTTTAAACTATTCAGGATTAAAACGGTATATGGAGGATAGGGAAATATAACATTACAACGATAATACTCCGTGGGTGTAATTTTGTATAATTATTTCTTTAAAGAATTTGTTTTTTTATGTTTTTAAGTTTTTTTAATGTAAAAATTTTTACGTAAATTACAAGCCGGTTGAAGCATTTTCTATTTTCACTCAAATTATCCTAAAATGTTCTAAAGGTGTGATTGTAATAATTTTTATCTATCTCCTTACTTTGGCCAATATTGCTAAACACGTTTGAAATTTACAAACAAAATCTTAATGTTTAGGAACTTTGTTCAATATAAAGTTTAGAAAATTATGCTTCTTCAAAAAAAAAAAAAATAAATAAAATTGCAAATTAAAAATAATTTTACGCTTCATTTTATTTCCGCACCTCTTGATAGTCTTTCTCGCCTCTCAGGAAAAATTTGGGAACCATTGCTTTCTTGGATCTACTAAAAAAAGAAAATAAAAGGAATATTTGACGTTAGTACCAACGCCTGAGCACTCATTGAGAAACTTATAAATCGGCGTCTATGTTTGTATGTATATAGGAAGATAAGGTCAAAGAATTTGATTCTAAGATTTGAAAATGTAATGTTAATAAACCCAAATAACGTTTATATAAACAGATAGATGATTAGTGAAGGTGAATGATTTTGAAAGAATTGATGGAAGTAGAAGGTGTGGCAAAGTAGAATTTCGAGAGATCCACGGACACAAAATATTGTCCAACACAAACCAACATGCCCTGAGATCGAACCAGGAATCCCTTGTACAAATTATCGCTCTATCACTGATCCACCGTATCTTGAATTTTGTACAGCTACGACAAGCTTTGTAATTTTTCGTATGGTTACTAGTCTCAATCCGGCAGATTACAGCCGTGTCCATTTTTTTGAACATTCAAACTCGAAAGAGATGGAGTCAAAGCTTCGCCACCATGACATATTTCTTTTTTTGTATTTAGAGTGCGAGGTGTTAAATTCACAAAATACAAGCCGATATCTCACTAGCTTATTCAAATTCAATATAAGGACACACAGAAAGAGAGAGGTAGAGGAGGAGAGATCAGGTAACCCGGCAGCTGTATGGACATATAATTTGCTATATACAAAGGTTTTTCTGTATACGTAGCATACGAATCTCTCACATTTACACGATTTTGGAACTTTAGAAGGATCGGAAGTAAAGAAGGGGGTAGAACTGTTTGTCATGTTCAAAAGAATATCTATAATCATGAAATTTAGTATGGAGGCAATCAGAGAGTACGAATATGTTAATTGTTTGTATATTGTCCAGGGTAATATGAAGGGTCATTTGCTAGTGTATATACAACCAGAGGCGACATTTAGGAAGGGCAGGGATAATTGTCCCTCCCTGAGGTTGAGAGGTCCACACTTTTTAATCGACTGTATACTAGTCTAGTAATAAAAAAACGTGAAATTCTAATGGTGGAGCATTTCCCCTCCCCCTAGCAAAATGTGAAATGATGCTACCATATACAACTTATACCTATAATTATTATTTCTACAAAATATGTATTTCATTTTATATTAATTACATATAATATTTCCTTTCAGAAAAGTTTAATGTAATTTACCATCAAGGGAGAAAACAGGGACCTCATTGCCTTGATCTGAGAGAACCATTTATGAAGATTTTTGTTCCGTAAATACTCGTAATATTCATAGAAAGACTTCCTGGCATCTCCTTCACGGCTAAGAGGTTGAAGAACGCTTTGAAGGAAAAATTTTTTTTTTTTTTTTTTTTTTTTTTTTTAAACGCACTATCAATCATAAATCATTTTCCTTTTACACCTTCCTACATTGCCACAAAGGTTAGGACACAACCACTATTTCTTTTATTAAATCTATCCTTTTCTTGTGCAGTTTCCACAATAGACACAATACTTGGGAGAAATACTTGAAGATTTCTCACAGAAAAAGGCGAATGCATTCATTTTACCTTGCATGCTGCGTTTATGAATTGTGTACGCGTGTATCAGTATAGCTATTTTTTTTCTTTCTCTCCTGGTTTTATGTTTGTAGTATATGACGATGGCGCGCATTGCAGACCCAATGTGCGGTGTACCGTTAATTACCAGAACGGGACCAAAGAGACCAGGAGACGGATTGTAGTAGATCATTAGAAGGAAGGTGTATATGCTTGTTTAGAAGTTCGTTACGTAATATACAAAGTATTGTCTCTGCAGGTTAATTCACACAAACGCGCAATCACAATACCGGATTTACACTACATGCGGCACAACCACGAAAACTAAGATTTCCAACTAGCCCCATCCCGGCTTTTTTTTTCTATGCTTTGGAAGACAGAAAACATTACAGAATGTTATTAGCAACGTGATTTCATAATATAGTGAAACTTCTGAAAAATGGACACTGATGGGACATAATCATTTGTTCGTAAACGAGTGGTATTATAGAGAGAATACATAAGTTTAGATTACTCACAGATCATGTAATAATTGTATGCAGTATGTAGTGAATACATTAGTCGTAAATATAAACTAATATGGAAATACTGTACTCAGTGTTCGAATTAATGGGAAGGGGGCAAAAAATATATACGGAAAATAACTAGCAGTGTCACGTGTACGCTACAAGGAGAAATTTGGCTAGAATGACTTCTGTATTAATAGAAACTTAATGGTATGCTATTAACCTGACATTTAAGGAAGTTAGATTGCATATTACCAACAGACAATTTATTTTAATAACCACTATGGGAATATATAGAGGCATATCTTTCCCCATATATTCCCAATCAAGTGCTTGGATCACCTCCATCAAGGAATTCGATTCTCTCTACGTCGTGGCCAAATTTGAGTAAATATATATATAAAAGTTCTGGTTGGTAAACCAAATTCTTTTAAAACGGATCTTTGGGGAATATGTTTATGTGGCTTACAAAATCTCGTTGAATGTATGATCAGTTTCTTCTCTACATGCCATCCTAGTATTAAAAATCTCTTAATTCGTACTACTGGCTGTACTAAAGCTAAAGAAACGCAATAAGAGCATGTAACGTTATTATTAAATATTGAAAATTTATTGTGGACAGTGCAAAGAGGAATTTCAAGTTTACCTTGTAACTTCTGTGTAGTTTAGCTTGCATCAATCACTAAAGTGGAATCATTTGAAGCTTCAGGGAGAATAATGTTCCTAAAAGCTTGAGATTATGCATCTTAATTAATATTTATAATAATATAGTAATGAAAAACGTGAAACTTTACTTATATTTGAGTCCCTCCTCCCTTCCTTACTCAAGCCAAATCTGAAATGATTCTTTCTGGACCATACTTACTTTACTCATAGTAATCCAATGAACTATCGGATTATAACCGTACGAAAGTATCGAAAACATTTGAATTTTGACCGCGGATAATGAGGTTATGCAGCTCTCATTAAACTGTGACTCACGAAGAGGTCATCCAGCTTATGATTGAGTTCTGCAGTCAGTTGTGCCACATTAACACTACGGTTCTTCGTGACAATTTTCTTCAAAGTTTGGCGACCCCTCTCAATTAGATTTCTTTCCATCCACTAATTACTGATGATTTGTAACGTGTTCAGTAATATGCAGTAAACACCTAACATATTGTTGCTCTCGATAGTAGTGATGGATTAAAAAAAAAAAAAAGTTTACAAAACTTTCAATAAACTGGTTCGGCTTTTAATCAAAGAAACAGTTTCAGTTTTAAAACCTGTTCCAAATTATTCTTGGTTCTTCTTCGTTAACTTATTTGGAAATGAATACTACAAAAAACAGAACAGATACCAGCTTTGATGAAATCACACAAATTTCAGTAAATCTCTATTCTTTTGGTTTTCTTTTCTTTTCTTTTTCTTTCTTTCTTTCTTTCTTTTTTTTTTTTTTTTTGCGAAAATAGGAAGTGATTTCAGTGGAAAACCGAGGCTGGTTTCGGTAAATTCAAACCTGTTTTGTAGAAATCCGATCCATCCCTATTCGACACTCCTACTTGCTCCAACTGACCGAGCACTCCAATTTGCCATCTTTGAAAAATCGGAGAGATCTCCCATTCTCAATCATCAACATTTGACATATTACACTCACACAATGCAAATATCCGTAGTCTGTGTTACACTATTTCCCAACACCCAACGCAACACAAGACAGTGGCAGCATTAGGCGTTTCCATTAGTTTGATAACTGTCTGTATTTTTCTTCTTTTCTTCAAAAATGAATAAGAATTTTAATTGCTTGATTTTATTGATTTTTTCTTCGAATCTTTAAATACCTCTTTCTTTTGAAAATTAAATACTATGATACATGTCTGTAATATTACCGGTATTATGTAAAAATAAAATGTAATTTTAGCATTAATTTATTCCTACATAATGGTGTGAGAGTTTATTTTTAGAAAGCAAACGTTTCAATGTAATTGAAGAAGAAACGAAACAAAACTCTGCAATGCGTATCCTTTTTCATTTCAGAAGAAAATAATTCCGTAAAAATAATAGATTGAAAAACCTAGATGGCACTATATTGCTTAATCATTGTATGAAATATTTTATTACACATTTCCTCGTGGCTAAGCGGTTAGTGTATGCGCCTTTAGCATGGGAGACCTGGCTTCGATTCTCAACAGGAGCTCATGTGGTTCGAATCCCACGTAAAGCTGTAGGTCCTCATCTCATATAGCCTTGCTGCTGAAAGAGAGGCTAAAATCAAATCAAATCAATTAAAATAAGGAAAAGTTACACATAATTATAACGGTATAATATACTGTACCTACAAATAAAATACAATATAACCCTTTTTTTTTTTAAATACAATTCTTCAAACCACTTTCAGTAGTGCTTTGACAATCCATTAGCCACTTACCAGTTCTTTAAAACACAGACAATGTATTGCACAAACATCCCACAACAACGGACATAGTAATCGTACTATATTTAATAATAATAATAATAATAATAATAATAATAATAATAATAATAATAATAATAATAATAATAATAATAATAATAATAATAATAATAATAATAATAATAATATGTCGCTAAAGAGTGACCACACACTAAGATTTAATATTCATTGCTTGGCATCTCTTTATTTAAATGTTATTCTTGTTTATTCTCTTTTAAGCCATAACAGAGCAGAATAATGTTTTACGGTACTTTTTTTTTCAATGAAGAAAAAGCTGTGAAACAATTATTAATGAACGGGCGACCTTGAAATTAGAACAATAGCACAACAAACCATCAAACAGAGCAACTGCACATGTTGGAAAAGCCTAATGACTGGAACTTTATGATTCATCAAAGGACCCTTATCGCCATCGTAATGTTCCAATGTTGATACTTGTCTCATTGCAATTTCAAACCCAATCGATTTAACATTGCAATAAAACGTATTGTATTAAATGAAAACAAACAAACAAACAAAAACACTAGTGTGAAAAGAATTTTTTTTTGTAAAAAGAAAAAAAAAGCATCAATTGTTCGTGATCAGATGTGTGGAACTGTTAATCACAATATTATCCACTGAAGACGTCTTACAAATAATACTAATACTACTACTACTAATAATAATAATAAGATTGTGACCGCATACTAACTTCCTTTATGTCTTTTATAGTCGTATTGAAATTAATATCTAATAACTCTTCTTTCATAAAAGCCGTTTGCAAGTACGGTACTACTCGAATGAATGATTTAAAAAAAAAAAAAAAACTACTTACATATAAAATTGGTCATTGATAAAATAACCGGACATTATGTGTGTGGTATAGAATAGTAGTGTTCTAAGGAAGTTCATGGTCGATGTCTGTGACAGTGAAACAAGCCTGTAGCTAGAACACAAAAAGACAAATAGCTAACTTGAGTTACTGTACGTTCACAGTTTCTTAGTGCATTAATGCTATTATTAGGCCGCGATTGGCTCAGTGGCAGAGACCCCATCTTTGGGGCGTGGGTTCATTGTTCGATCCCAGTCCGGACCATGTGAACTTTGTGATGAACAAACACCGTGTGCATGGGATTATTCGGAGATCTCTCGGCTTATTATCCATCTGATCATCACAGTCTTCCTTAGCTTCAGTGCATAATTGTCGGACGTTAAACTTTAAAAATACCTATATTATTATGAAATACGATTTTCCTTAAAGCAGTTGAAATGTACTGAACAATTAGCATAGGCTAATGTGATTTTAACAACTTCTGAAAATTAATAATTGATTACAATATTAATACGCAGTTCTTTCAAAACTTTCATGAAAAGAAAGAAAAAAGAGAGGCGGTAAAGAACAACAGATTCGCACAGCAAATGAAATGCTGCTTCTAACAAAATACACTCAAATTTTTGAAAACAAGAAATGACTAAATGCATCTCTCCTTAGCTCGTCTTTATATAGGAGGTAATCACTTTAATACCGCTTTCTTGAACTGTAATTTTCATCTCCTCGCAAATAACTCGTTAAAATACAATTTCTTCCTAATATCCATACTACTTTCTTTTCCTCTTTTCAATTATCTCTGATATTATTGTTTTGTTATTTTTTTCTTTTTTTTAACTCTTAATACTTTTTTCGTTCCAATAAGGTCTGCATACTCATATTTCAAAAGTTGTAATTATAAGTCTTAGAAAATGCGTATATCTATTCCTTGCAACAGAAGTCATTATATATACATAAAATTCTGTTTATTTTCTTTCTTTCTTTCTTTCTTGAGTTTCAAAAGTGTTACGCTTTTAAATTGCATTCATCAATACAAGAAATCGTTGACAAGGTAACAGATCAGAACTATCGCCTTCTTTCGGAGAAACAATGGGACACAAATACTAACAGTTCAAATGGGGTTGTCTATTCCGCCCCATAACCAAGTCGGAACTTTCTTTATTTCTTCGAACGAAATAAGCTTAAACATATATTTAACTAAGCAAGCAATTAAAAGTTTCAGGGAATTAAATGAGCCTCTGGCCAGCACCTAGACACGGGTCTGATGTGGAACAACAGGAATGAATGAGTTCGAGTCATGTTCAGGCCAATACATTGAATAACGTTTTCTCATCCTCAACCACCGAGCAGATAAGTGGTAAATGAGAGCTATTTTCTTAGTTTTTTTTCCCCACTCCGGCAGTTTAGAGTCTCTACATTCCTTCTTCAAGTCATGGTCCTTTAATGCAAGTGGGGTTTCGAATCAATCTGAAAATATAAATATATAAATCTTTGTTCGCCATTACGATTACGGCTTTGCTAACATCCCTTCCTTTAGCTGGTAGCCTTTTCATATATATATATATATATATATATATATATATATATATATATATGAAAAGGCTACCAGCTAAAGAACGTATATATATATATATAGGTTCTATACAGATATCCTTCTACGTGTTCCTTCATAATTCTTTAACTAACATTTCTAGTGTGAAATTATCTTATACGACCCTAACGAAAACATTATTGTATTAAACAAAGAAACCATACTAATACAAATATTAATACAAACACTTATTAATACAAATAACGAAGCACAATATAAGAAGGGACATTTTGGTTCAGAGATAGTGCATTTATGTTGCGGATTCGAGCTATACCAGCCACAGGGATCATATTGTGTCAGTGCTAAAGTGTGAAAGGTCTGTGATTCGATACTCAGTCATGTGAGATTGTAGTGGAGTTGGCAACCCTAAGTGAATATCATTTTTTTTCTGCTGTTTTTTTCTTGGAGTTCTCTTGTTCCCCTATTATTTTCGTTCCACCAATTCTTCTTTTCATTTAGCATGCAGATGGCATAAACATGACTCGTAAAGTTAAGACATTTCACTTTTATTTCCTTCTAGATAAAATGGGCACCGATCCTGGAGGGCCGATGGAGCCCGGGCAACCGAAAGTTATACAAAAATCGACGCTTCTGCTAAATATATGCGTTGTATATTTGAGAAACAGAGTAATCGTAGGTTCTCAAATATCACCATAGTTCGTCTCATTTCATCATCAGTTATTTTACTATACTTTATTTTATTTTATTTTTTAGAGAGAGAGAGAGAGAGAAAATTAGTTGGTCGTTAAACTAGTATTTCGTTTCTTTATTATTTCATGTAGTACTATGTTATACAGAGCAAATAACTGGAAAGTTTGCAAATTAATTAAAAGCGTTTTGAAGTAATAAGTATTTGGAAGGGAAAAAAGTCAAGAATGTTATGGTTCTAATCTTCAATTTTAAACAAGACGTTTAGCGTTAACTAGATGAAATACCCATTCTTCGCATGGGTCAGATAAAATATCTATGTAAACAAACTGAACAACGAAAGACAAAAATATTAGTCATTTTCTACTACTTTTACATATCCCGGTAAACGTCCCCTGAGGCCCCCTGGTTCGAATTTTGAAAAACAAACAAACAAAAAAAAGCTTCTGGCCCCCAGCCGATGTGGACTGTATTTGGAAGTCAACACCTGTGGAGAATCACCATTCATCTCAGCGACCGCTAGAACTATGAATTTGACACTAATATCGGTCATTTTGGATTATTTTTTACATGTCTCGGTAGCCCTTCCCCTTCCGCAGGTGACCTCAGACCGCATACAATGGTAGCTGAATTTGCAAGTCATCGCTTATGGAAGTGCTACCATTGATCTCAGCGACCGCAAAAACTATGGATTTGACACTAATATAGTCATTTTGGATTATTTTTACATGTCTCGGTATTCTCTCCCCTCCCCCGCCCCCCGCTGACTCCCGGCCCTCAGCCGAATGGCGTGAATTTGGAAGTTAATGCGATCGGAGTTTCAGTATTGACATCAGCGACCGCAAAAACTATGAATTCGACACTAATGTCCGTCATTTTCTACTTCTTTTACATGCCCCGATAAATGCCATGCCTGAGACTCCCTCCCTGGTTCGAATTTTTTTAAAAAAAGTCTGGAGCCTCGACAAAGGTACCCGTGATCAAAATTTGGTAACTCTCGGTCCACTCGTTTGATCCCCAGGCCGCACACAGCCAGACAGACAGACACATAAACAAACTCTTTATTTTATTTATATGAGATAGAGTTTTAATAAATATTGTTAAATTTCTCACATTGTAAATTATAATAAACATTTTCTTTCGTCTTACTTTTATACCCTTGAAAGTTATAGTTTTAAGGATTGCAAAAGTTAGCTATATTTGGTATTGAAACATTTAATTTTAAACCGTATATAAAGGCCATAATACTAGTCTTATGATAAGGGAATGGAAAAATAAGAGAGAAAGAACAGAATTCCAAATATTTGTAAACATAAAATAAACATGAATTTCACATTATGTTATTAAGGAAAGAACACGAGAAGTTAAAATTTTAAAGTGATTGGAAGAGGAGATAATTATTGCTTTTGGAGACGGTGACAACTCAACCATGCACTTGTTAACCATTTCAAAGTGCCTCACATGAATACACATGAGCAATAACTATACAAAATGGACATTGCAAGCCACAACAAGCAAAAATCACTGAAGCAGAACCCAATAAATGTTAACTTTAAAACCACTTGACAGCATGCATTCACCCTTTTCTAATACGACCTTCAGTACTATCAGTAGTAGTATCTAAACGATCTTCAGGAAATTTTTAAAAATGAAATATTTTTGACTGAATCATGCAACAGAAAACCTTTTTCCGTCTAAGAGTAAATTCTAGCGTTAGAAATACTATATAATGACATGACACTATGGAGGAAGGGTTCTTAATTATAAGATCCATTTACTCTATCAGTATTCGTACGATATTCTCAATGTCATTATCCAAATGTTCAATGTGTGCGTGATATGAAAAATACAGTTACAAATAAGCCTTTACTTATTAGATGTTTTGATTCAAAGTTTCACATGTAGATAGTTTGCTAATGAAGACTATGTCCCGTCGCCAACAGAATCCAGAAGCACGTGAATAACTAAGTTCCCCACCCTCCCCCTCTTATTCAGCAACCTATCAACACTGACCAGAGCAATGGTAATTTACATTCATTGATTGCAAGTCTTATTAGTAATTTGATCCAATATATTTACATTATAATGTTAGTCGAACTTGATTCTCGATAACCAATAATGCCAAGATGCTAATTAGCGATGTGGTGACTACTATTGTAGATGTCCCATTATCAAGTATCGTGGCCTACCGGAGCCTTCTGAGAGATAACTTGTGTGATTATATTGCATAACATAGTCATTTTAAGAAATAAACTCCTTCACACTTAGAAATTAGTCCATATTTTAAAGATTTCTTTGGAGCAACAAAAATGCCCTTAAGACTTTCCTATGAGCAAGTTGGTTCATAAGTTATTGTTCATTGCTAGTTTGTAAGGCATTAATAGAACACAAGTGATACGCAATTTGAGGACAACAAAGGCAGGCGAGCAAACTTCAGAGTCCAATTCATGTTCACTCGCTTATTATATTATATGTGATCATAAAACTACACAAATGAAGACGGAGGGCCGCGGTGGCTCAGTGGTAGACCGTTCACCTCTGGTGCTAGGGGTCCCGGGTTCGATCCCAGCCCCCGCCAAGTGAACTTTGTGGTGGACAAACACCGTGTGCGTGGGTTTTCTCGGGGTTCTCCCGTTTCCTCCCACTTTCTTCTTTCCACCATTTCATTCATTACTCATCATCACCGTCTCCTTTAGCCTAACCGGCATAATCGTGGGACGTAAAACTCAAAGATTTCATTTTTACAAATGAAGACACTGTCACCAACGGTTTAGTTATTACATTTATTAGTTAATTACGCTATATATTCATGTTGAATCTCTAGCCTTGCTATACTTACAAAATATAATGCAAAAATAAAGATTTTAATATGTGGAGTTTGTTTGTGGACAATGGCGCAATTTGATCGTTTCCTTCAGTAACACAATACTGTAGATAAAAAAGTCAAGATTTAACAGATCAATATGCATCTAAATGAGATAGATAAATGTACAGTAGAGTTGTTCCGAAAACTCAGCCTAATATGTGTGGGGCCGCGGTGGCTCAGTGGTAGAGCGTTCACCTCTTGTACTTGGGGTCCTGGGTTCGATACTAGCCCCCGCCAAGTGAGCTTTGTGGTGGACAAACACCGAGTGCGTGGGTTTTCTCGGGGTTCTCCCGTTTCCTCCCACTTTCTTCATTACACCTTCATTTCTCATAATCACCGTCTCCTTTAGTCTAACCGGCGTGGGACATAAAACTCAAATATTTCATTTCATTTTTCAGCCTAATGTGGACTGAGGAGTGGCCGAATTTGAGAAAATGCTGGGTTATCGGGAATGGGGTTTTAAAAAAATAAGAACGAGTGTTTTCTCAGAAAATACAGTACTGTACTTGAATGTATTAGTTGCTTGAGAATACAACAGAGAATGAATTGCCCAATTACTCTTAAACAAAGGAAAAGTACGTACTTCATGAAGGCATAGAGCCTTTACTATACATGAAAATGAAAATTAATGAAATCACACTGTACACTAATTTACCTAACAAGACAGACCTAAAAAAAAATAAAATGGAAATGACCTTCAACGGGTCTGCGCGTGGAGTTTTGTCGCCCTGCCACTGTGTGGCCGAGTTATCCGGACTGCCGGATTATTGAGTGGCGAGTTTTCATGACTCCACTGTATTAACGAATCAAATAAAGCGCTTCTATCGCATACAAATATGCACTTAAAAAAAGACAGAAAAACATCAAAGAACGTCAGTTATGTTTACAATTGACACATGTAGTATTTAACACACTTTCATGTGTCTTATGAACCATTTCAATATTATAATTTCTCTATTTTGCATATCGAAATGTGATTTTATATATAGGAAGGATTATTCATGGAAATTAGGAGAAATATATTCCGACTGACTCTGAAAGAAAAGAAAGAGAAGGAATTGAGATTACGAAATCATAATTGTTTCATTCCAGTGTATATATAATCGTCACACAGGCAAATATAATAGTATCGTAGGAGACGGACCCATTAAATCCTCACTCAAACATTCGTAGCAGCAATACGAAAAAGTAAGTATATTGGATATAGGTGAACGGATATATACACGTATATTTGTTTGCTAATCGGGAAGTTCATAAATCGAATTTTAATTACAATTTCTCAAGATATCCCTCAGTTTTCCCACGCAGTGCTAATTTCAGATTATTTCCCCGGAGCAAATTTACATTACCAGGGGGGGGGGGATTAAAAGTAGTACTGAGAAAATATTAGTAATCCACATTGAGCACGACCAGCTCCGGGCAAGGGCGCCGATTTCTCTGTAACTTTGGAGGGGCCCAGGCATATATAAGGGTTTTAAGACGAATTCAAATTATGAAAAATAGTGTATATTCATAAAAAATACATATAACAATAAAAAAATACATATTCATAAAAACACATAGGGCCTACATGATCATTGCGCGGCCCTGGCCCCCCAGGATCGGCACCCTTGGCTCTGGGGGAGGGACTTCCCCACCGGAAACTTACTGAAATAATCACTTCCCATGCAGATACTCTGATGGTTCCTTCAAATTTTGATGAATATAACTTCGTTAATAAATAAATAAAAGTAACTGAATAACTGGGAAAGGGTAAAATTAAACTATGGGTGTCTCCAGCCAGGAAATACGCTCCAGTCTTCTAATAAATTTCATTTCTTCTATTCACAATGGATCAGTAACCTTTTTATTTTTATTTTCACATAAACGTGGACGTCTTCTCAAATACTCCTTGTGCAACAAAGGAGAAATATAAATGGACATTATCTTCTCTTTGACCCGAACAACAAGATTCTCTTATCCCTACTTCAACAATTTCTGAAGAAGTAAAGATGGGTGTTTTATGCAAGAGAAAGTTTTTTTCTTGTCTTCTGAAAGAAATCTGGCCGCAACATTGTTACGTAAGAGAAGAGGTGTTCGTGGAATATCTGAAATACCGGAGAATGAAAGTCGTTTCATCGAACCGAGGGGCGAAGAAAAGGCCAAAAAATAAAGGATGTGAGGAGGATATGAAGCGATTTACTTAATTCATCGAAAGATGGGAGACTGAAACCCTTTTCTTTAAGCGTGACATACAAAATAATAGATCAGCTGCCAGGAATCTTATGATAATTTCTTATATATAAGATTTAACTGCAGCTTTGTCTTTTTATTTTATAACATCTATTTCATAAGATAAATTAGTTTTACTTATATCCAATGCATTTATTCCAGTTCCCAGTACTAATCATAAATGTGTTGTTACAACGCTTTACATACTTTTAACATGTCCTCTGACACATTCCCATTTCTCATTTCATTTGCGATATTGTAAATGCACACATTTGCAGAATGTAGAGAGTGATCACAAAGTCACATTATTCAATATGTATTTCATAGATGTTAATGAATTGTTGTTTCTTATTGTTGCAGGTGCTGGTATACATCTAAATCATGGCTGATGAGTCCACTTACACTATGAAGGAACTGATCCTAATAAGCACGTGGGCTCACCAACGACTCCATACAGGAAACTCAATGAGTAATATTAAGCATGATGTCACTGTAAGGTTTCAGAAACCATCCCCTCCAAAACCAACAATTTTACGATGGGAGCAGAAGCTCTTTGCAACTGGTTGGATAAAAGATAAACCCCGCTCAGTTAGGACGACCTCCAACACGACTGGGCATGTGTGTGGAGGCAGCAGCGTTTGTCGAACGTTCGCCAAAAGAAAGTCCATTCGTAAGCGGTCACAGGAATTAGGTGTTCGTACTCGATATTATAAAAACATATGAAGAAGAATTTGCAGTTAAAGGAATTTCAACGTTCGTTTGTAAATGAATTGAGTGATAGTAACACGCAAACACGTCAGTAGGTTTATGAGCGAATGCTCTTCCTTCAAGGGGAAAAGTGTTTATTTCAGATGAGTGTGCAATCAAGGGTAGCAGGACTTTGTGATCACACTGTAGAATAATGCACAATATTAAAAAATAAATAAATAAATAAAGTATAGAGAAATGTCATTTGTTTAAGAACTAGAAAGGAAAGGTGCTTATATTGCATACCATTTCGTACCCGCAGAAAAAAAAAATCACTCTTTATGTCAACAACAGAAGAAATAAGTTTTTTCTTCGAATCTTAATAATTTCGAAAACAAAAAAGTTTTAGCACGAAAATAGCAATACATCTTACTTCAGCTCATAGTTTTCCGATTAACCTACGGTGCATAGAATAACTTCAAAAATTTTTAAAGCAGCAGTTTGTAAAATGAAATGTCTAATTTTACGTCCCACGGATATTATCTTTAGGCTAAAGAAAGCGAATGATTTATGAAAGTGAATGACTATAAAATAATTGGTGGAATAAGAATGTGGGAGAAAAGGGAGAACACCTAGAACTCCCAAAGACATGAGAATTCCCACTACTCGGATCGAACCAAAACCCGTTGCACTACAGGTGAGCGTTCTACCACTGCGTCACTTTAACAATAGTAGATCCCATACTTCATAACTGTGGTATTGCATAGGGACCCAAAAATTCGAAATACAACTATCATACTTTAATGTCTTAGGGGTAAAACCAGAATACTAAATATCTATCACTTTCCCGTTGAAATAGGTATGTTCCGCATTTGTTGGAGTTCAATATGGCCCAGGGTGCTGTGGACGTTGCACACACAGACAGAGAATACATACGGATAGCACACTTGGAGCAAAGCTTAAAATCTCACGTTATTAGTTGTCTAGTACAGTGGTTCTCAACCTTTTCGAGCTTAGTGCCCACTTGGGTGAATGCAATCGTCATAAGCATCCTCTGTCATTTTAACCCACCAAAGCTGAAAGTAAGACTGGAGACTGGGAGCTTGATTGGTAACACCCGCGCCAACAACTGCCAACAACTGGGATCACCGTGGGTAACTCTGGGCTACCTTGCGGTGTTAAAACTGTAGTTACCATTCTTCAGAGGAAAGGAGCAACAGCTAATCTTTTAAGATAGGTTGCACGTCTTCAAGAAACTTTGTGCAATAAAAATAAAATACAATTACGCTACGCACATCAGCTTTTCTGAAGAAAATAGTAATGATTTCTGACAGATCGTCCCCCTACTGTGGACCAAGATTCGGTCTGGCCATATAGGTTGAACATCCTTTAGCGACAGTCAGCTGTGTAGAAATACAATACACCTCCATTGGAATTATGATAGAGACAAGACACCCAACCATTACAGCTCCATCGGCTCTTATCAGGACCAAATTCCTAAACCAAAGCAGTCACTGCCCTTTCCAGGACCAGAAGACCTAAACTTCAGCAACACCATAGCCAGCTACCATGCGTCGAATTAGGAAGAAAAAGTAGAACAAACTCGAGCTACAGCAAACAATGAATCCAGACACACAAGCAGTAGACGAAATCTCGAGTGAAGCGGAGCAAGCAAATGACCAGCAGCAAGAAGAAAAGCAAATTTGGGGTAATCTCAGCACTAACATCAGACGAAAAAGACGACGGAGAAGTCATCCTACCACAGCCTGTAGACACACCTCACCCACAACAGAAAACCCATTCTGCAGACGATGAACTCATACCCAAGCACTAGTATCCTAACCTAGATCCCATCCAGTACAAAGAACATTCACATTTTAACATTATCAAAAACATTTCACCTTTCCTGTAAGACATACATAACTTCGCATCACTAATGAAGACGCAGTTTGCTTTCGTCCCACTGGTATACGGAGGACTCCTTACAGAAGAAACATACCGCTTGAGATTCCCAAGTGAAGAAGCAAGAAACTCCTTCCTGGAATATTCCAATCAGAAAAATTAGGAGATCGATTCCAATCCAAGATGTCAAGATTGTTCCAAGGTTACAGAAAAACCGGAACATATACATGAAAAGCCTGCAGAAGGGAGTTGTCTACAATGAGAAGTGGCGGACCTTTCAAAGACCACTAAGACGAACCCACATAAGAAAAGGTGACAATTCTTAATCACACGTGTCATCAAAGGACAGCTCAAACATACAGAGAAGAAATCACACAAGTAGGGATGCACACAAGACAAGATTTGTGGCTGTCTCGACTCGAAAATGTGCTGTAAAAGTGATGTCTCGACTCGAAAAATATATATTTTTCTATTGGAAGAGCCGTGTCTTGACTCGAATTTTGTCAAGAAAATCCTGTCTCGACTCGTCTCGTGCGCATCCCTACACACAAGAACTCCAGGTCCAAAACATGGACTACAATAATGTCACATGAATAGGATCGCAAAAAGGCTCAGCATCTTTCATAAGGCTATTCTCAACAAACCCAGAACAAATCAATCATATCATTAGCAATGGCATAGTGTTATTCGAAAAACATCACAAAGTGCAAGTACCCAGGTCTACAGCCCACCCCAAGCCATGTTGGAACTGTTTCCAGCATAACTACCTAAAGTGCGCTTTCACAACAATAAACGCAATAGACCCATAAACAGATCATTTTGTGCCACATGCAAGATCACGGGCCACAGAACAGGAAATAGTATATACCAAAAGGAATCTTGCTACAGCTCGACGAGTAGAAGGATATCAAATATAATCAATAGAGACACTGAAACACGACTACTGACCCATGATCCTTTCAAGGACCAAGTACCGGAAGATAAGAAGAAACATATCGATAGAGAGCAAGCAACCCTGTGTATAGAAAAGTCAATCACACAGGAGCGGGACGAGCCAATCCAAGCAAACACTGAAGCATAGCGTTATTCGAAAACGGCTGATAGCTCTAATCAACCGTCAACATTACAAGAAATGGTTGCGGCAGCAGTGAACCAGGTTACACAGCAAATAATAAAATGGGTAGCATCGATCCCAATTACCATAATGGATCAGGGAAAACGATGACTGCTGCAGTTATACAGAAATACAAACAAATCTTCCACTCAACAATCAATATACTTCAGACCACCAATGGAGATCTATACATCATGAACACAATTAACTCATGTAAGAAATCAAAGAACACGACAAAAACACAATCAAAAAAGGCAAAACAAAAGAAAACTAACTAACTCAATAAGAATATAATCACCAAACAAACATGATCATACAACTAGTTTTTCACAGGTAAATTCAAGATTTGTGATGTACACTCTTCACGAAAGCAGGATCTTTACAAGAAGAAAGAAGAAAATAGAAGCATGCCAGAAGACAAAACAACGCAATATCGGGCCCTACCCATCGCCGGCTCGGCGATGGCCCTACCACACAGAAGACCCTGAAAATGAAGGAGAAAGGAGGAAACTCATTTCAGCGAAAGAAGAAATAAAATAGACATTCAAATTCCACACACCATAAACAAATAAATCATTCGACAAAGTAGCTAACAGCTAGAAGTCCCTTGACTCCTTGCGAGGTGGTAAACCGACGACTTTTTATTCATTTATTTATGAATTCTTGTATGTGGCTCTACAGTTCCACACTTTCATGAACTCGTACACAAAGACAGACATTGTGGTAAGTACCACGCTCTGATATTCTTTACTCCCTAGTTTTCAACCTGAATGAAGCAACGGGTAGAACGAGAATAAATTTCACCTTCACCAGTCCGTCTAGTTGGTAGGTAGATGACATATCGAGGATCTTTAATTTTGGAAACGTACAGTCAAAGCAATATGATATATCTTTCCAATAAGTACTTAGTAATTTAATTAATAGAAATTGTAATATTCTTATTTCAAGTACACCCTTCCTTAATGGGTTAACAGATAATAAAGAGATGTATTAATCGGAAAATAGACAGATGACAACCTCTTCATGCACACAATCATAGAAGGTAGAATATGAAATCAATGGTTGATATAGAAATTTAAATATGCTTATCGTTAATAAACTTCTGACGTATTAATTTGGCAAAAAATTCTTCAAGGCACACACTTTAAGGACACACAGTCTACAAACAGAAATATGTGGATCTATAAATAATTTCTTAGACATCGTTTGAATTGGTTATAAAATTCCGAGCTTACGCACTCCGAAAATCCAAACAAAAACATGGGTGACTTGTACAGGTATAATGAAGACAATGGAGGTTGGTTCATTCACGTTCTTTTCACAAAATATTATCAGTTGTGGTGACGTCAGATGAGTCACGTTCCTTGCTACTAATAAGACCTAGTTTTGTTGCTTAACAATTGCTCATCGTTGTAGTACATAACGTAACAAAAAGAGGAATTATCTTACATAGACCAAACATAATCATCAGGATGTTATTATTATTTTATCTTTAGCAATTTTTACTACAATGCTTTGAGAGTTATAGTAGTTAAGATAACGTCGCTAAGTTTCTAAAACTGGCAGGCATTGCAACCAAACTAGGGCTACCAAAGGACATACTTGTTTTCAGTTGGGTGATACGTGGTCAGCACATTCTTTCTTGCATCTCCGCTATTTCTATTTCTGTAAACCGGAGTTCGCTGTGTCTTGATTTACTAACTTCTTAATTGTCTCACAATATTCGGTCATCACCCATAATTCTGTGCATTAATTGACAACTGAATCCGGAATCACGCACGCACAGGATCGTCCAACGAAAAACTCTTTGGCTCAGCAGGCTCTTCGTGAACTGTAACAAAGTTACGGCGAGTGTAAAGTAGAGTTGCCCATCTCAGACAACAAAATTATCGATTTTCGTCTTCAAAATTATCGTATATTCATTATGCACGTGATAATTATAGAAACAAGTATAATACTACTAATAATAGCAATAATATACAGGGTGTCTCAAAAGTCGCCTGACATAGGGTAACTCTGTTATTACCAGAGCTACAACAAAATGTAAAAGGGGAAACCGTCTCCAAATATGATGTTTTCAATCTAAAGTGAAGATTTTTTTGTTTTGTTTTGTTTTAATCAGACGAGCCGTTTGGGCTGTACACTCTTTATGCGCCCAATGTTCAATGAAAATGCAACGTTGCCATTTACCTGCACCCACAACACAAGTGAATGAAGTGATTGTCTTTTACGCTAACATGTCAATAGCCAGCTCCCATTTCAAACAGTAACTTCGTTCATTTATGTTGCAGGTTCAGGGAAATAGCAACGTTGTATTTTCAATTAACATTGGACGCATAAAAAGTGTACAGGCCAAACGGCTCGTCCGATTAAAAAAAATATCCTTCACTTTAAATTGAAAACATCATATTTAGAGACGGTTTCTCCTCTTACATTTTGTTGTAGCTCTGATAATAACAGTTACCCTATGTCAGGGGACTTTTGAGATATCCTGTATAATAAACTTATCTAGTAATCTTCAGTTTCTAACTCCAACTCGGCGTCATTGTCCTCACCATTTTTTAAAAATTCTTATTAACATTACTCTGAACAACAACAAGATTTTCCCCTCTCGTAAACGTAATTGAATTTAAAGAATGGATGCAGAGTGCAGGGTTGCCATTTGCCAATTCTCAAATCATTATTGATTTATTTTAGGGGGAATTTCTGTTAGAAATCTCAGTGTGTGTGTTTAATTATTATTTAATACATATCTACAATTTATTAGCGCATTCAAAATCTTAAAAAAAAAAAGTGCGTTCTCAAATTATCGTCGCAAGGGCTTTATGGTACATAGCATAAAGGCTTAAATTATCGTATATCACAATAAATTATCGTATGGTTGGTAAGCTTGGTGTAAAAGCTATACTATCACTAGAGGCCTGCGCGGATGCGGATATCCGCATCAAAATGGACATCTGCGGATATATATTTCTTTTCTGTGCGGATAGCGGATAAAGCTGAGGATATTGTTTCCTACATCTTTTCTGTACCTAAGAAAACGCTATGAAATTTGTGATGATGGTGGAAAGAGCACTAAGAAACGCTTGTTTTGAATTAAGTTTTAAAACTGGCTGAAAAATAACTAAAATCAAAGTAAATTATGTTTGAAGCTTGTGACTCAGTCACAGCAAAAGGACCAGAAATGAGGCAAGAGAGTTGTCCTTTTATTGCTCTTTTTACTACCTCATTATCTGAGGATGCGGGTGAGGATAGAGATGTTGCGGATGCGAGTGCGGATAGAGATGCTTCGGATGCAGTAGATACACATGCGATATTTTATATCTGTGCAGACCTCTAACTTTCGCCAATAGATGGCAGTACTTCTCCTATCTATATACCACTTTTTATGACTCCAAGTCAGCATCAAAAAATAGCATGTAGTAGTAGTTGAACTCGAATCTTAAACTCTCTTTCCCTGTTAGGGGTGAAAATTCACCAAATTCCATTTTAATTCACAGTTCAGGGTTTACGCGAGAAATCGTACAAAATCTCGAGTTTCTCAGTCTAATTGTCATTAAGATATTTTTAAGAACATGAGAGCTTTAACCCCTTTCATCTCCTCACTAAGAGTTTGACACGAAATTCAAAGAAAAGAAACAATCTTATTCTTAGTTCAAAATTTCAAATTCTAATGTCTGATATAGCTCCAGTAGGTTATTTTATAAATATGTATATATTATGCATATGATTTTTAAGATCGAAATAACATTTTATATCTTTCTAATATGATAGTCAGACATTTTACTTATCCTACAACCATGCAATACATTACCATGACTTGTATAGTTTTAGCCCTGCTAGTTGTGACACTTACCTGGAAAGAGAAAAATGCTAGTTTTATACTAGGTAAAACTATATTTCCTAAATTAAATTAATACAAATTAACATAAATTTATACTATTATAAGTTTTCACACCTTCTTTTCTCTCATGCATTCATTTACATACACTAAAACTGTGGTGGGCAAACAACAACCCGCGGACCACATCCGGCCTCTTTAAAAGTGTCTATCTGGCTCGCGACATGATTACGGATGAAAAGAAGGAAGAGTTACTTCGAAAGACTTGTATTCAAAACAGACTGACAATTAAGCATTTAACTTCACATCTGAAAATCAGTGCATCCCAGTTCAAACCAGATAATGAAAAAAATCAACCATTAATAGGAATTAGTATTAGAATAATTTTGGAATTAGAACATTTTTGTTGTTAATAAATTATATTGGCCCACCTATAGATTTTGTTTCCTTTTCCTTTGGCTCTCTCCTTAAAAAAAAAAAAATGTTTGCCCATCACAGCATTAAAATATTTTGTTTCTTTGATATAGCTGGTAGTTTTAACTCAACTTTCAAAGCAAAACAACTAAATGACGCAGGGAATAACATTCAAAATTGGGAAAGAAACATTTTCCAAAGGAAGTTAAGTTTCTAGTTTCTTGAAAAGAGGAATAGTAAAATCATATCAAAATAAACATAATACCAGCAATAAATGTTTTTTTAAAACAACAACAGGGAAAGTGTCTTTAAAAAAAAAAACTGTCGAAGATGGCGTTAAATAGTGGCATGCCCGCGAGAAGGATACACATAAGCCTACCACCTTTAATCTTATATGCACATGCACGAGAACCGTATATTATTATATAAATAGTAATATTATATATACCAACACTTATATATAAGTTGTATATACCACCATTATGTAAATTATCTACCCCTTAAAATGGCAACCTGCATAATTTGTAAGTTATGTTGTGAATCATCACTGTGATTCACAGCGTTCATTGTAATGGGACTTCGAAAAGGAGAATGATTTTTGAAGAGCAAATAAGAAGTATAAAAAGTTGCCCCATGATTTAATACGTAACTGATATTCAACCTTTCTTATTTTAGAGAAATCTTTCGTAAGTAGAATGGCTAGTCCTTCGAAGTTTTTTTTTTTTTAAACACCATGGTGATGAATGGCGGGAATCTGTTCAAATACTTTATCAAAAGTACATAAAATTGATATTATATCACATTTATTATTAGATTTAGATTTAGAATTATTTTTACATTTATTATTAAATTTAAATGTCGGATAGACTGATGAGGATTTTCATTTATCAGGGAAGGTGAAAGTTTTAGTGATATTGAAAGCAATCCATAGGGGATATTTAATATTTCAATACAGCCTTCGATTAAATACGAGGGTTTTCCACCAGGTCCTACAGCTGTTCTGGACTTCGCGTTTTTTATTGTCATTTCAATTTAGTGTAAAGAAATTTCATTAATACACAGTGTTTCCAGGATTTCATTCCCGTTATTTGATAAGATGTTTGCCATAGTCACACTCAGATCTGACGAAGAGGTCACAAGTATGAAGGTCCCCCTTCAAACTTTAATGTGCATTCAGGGAGATGTTTGGTCCTATTTTTTAAGTAGTTCCAAAGTTCTTTAGGGTTATTATTAATATTTTCTTCCAAATTTTGGATAAATTAATTATTTGCTGCCTTGATATTTTTCTTAATGTTCTTACAAAATTCGTCAAAATTTTTATAGAAGTTAAATGAGTTCATAAGTTTATATTTGTTATGATACATCGCTTTCGTTTTGAGTTTTTGAATTATTTCCTTTGTGAACCAGCAAGAATAGTTATATCGTGAGCCCTTTTTACGAAGAGTATTTCTATCAAATATAGTATAGATAACATCATAAAAATTTTTACTAAATCGTTAACATTATCATAGTTCTTAAGCAATTCCAATCTACCAGCGAGTCTTGCTACAGCTTTAAAAAGTCAGCTTTTTTAAAGTTGTACCCGGATATGTTACTCTTTAGCTTCACTTCTGCTGTCGATTGTTGTTTGATGCTTATTACAATGGTCAGGTTATGCATATCTTCTTTAAATAAAGGGTATGATTCTCTACCGATTCCCGCTTATGGCAGATTAGACAAAACTAAATCTAAAGTTCGATTAAATTTATAAACAACATTGTTTAATAATTTTAAATTAAAATTAGTCATACAATTTTATAAAATGTTTATATTTAGATGAATTGTTTTCAAAGTTAAACTCACTGGAATATATTTCTGACAAGTTAAAGTTACCAATCAGAGGAAACGAACTATCCTGAACATAGTTAATTTAAACTTGGGTAAACAATTCATCATAACACTCAATGTTAGATTCAGGACTAATATGAAAGTAGCACATTCCCGCCTTATAGTAACTACTTGTGAAAAAGTAGCAAGTCAGTTCAGAATTGTGCCGCACAATGTCACTATTGTCAACTGACAACAAGCTAGATATTATTTATCAGATTTTGTAATTGTTACTATTACTGCAATTTAATATCAATTTCGTATTCGTACTTAAATAATAGAGTTAATAGGAATTGATTAACAACAGCAGTTTTAAACATACTTCATTCAAAAATTCCTTATTATAATTAAGATATAATTAAGTATATATTTAAACTGTTGGATTTTTCCTTTTACATTCGTTAAAGAAATATATTCTTTATAGAATCAGCAACTACTGATGTGAACAGCCGAAGGCGGCTATCACTTGGGGACCGGGCACCAGCGGCGCCGACTTGTCTATCGGGCGTGAGTGTTAAAGTATGTGTGTTACATTGCTATATTCCGAGCAAATACACGCAATTCTGAGAACCTAAGCAAACTTTGGGGTGACTCGGACCCCCTCCACTCCCAGAATCGGCACCAATGTTTGGCACCACATGGCATTGGGAACTTGCCCCTAGTCACCTATAAAGAAGGATTATAATACTGAAAATAATTAAATATGCAATAATCTACAATAGGAGAGGGGAAATATGTTCACAGTTTCCGCTCCCTATAGATTTCTAGATCTGTTGATTCAAATACCATGATTGCTTCACGACACTGGAAATTCTGAGCCCTACGTTAATCGAATACACGACCCCCCCCCCCACACACAACATATGCACTGTGTGTCCTACACAGAAGCGCAATTAAAATATACAAATACGACCATATTTAACGTTAACTTACACTTCAAAGAGTGAGAAGTACTATTTGTGGAAACAATTCTGTTTATTGTTTTAAAGTAATACGAGACCGCCAAATGTTCCTAGTGATATTTGTATAAACTTCAACCTATAACGCTATCAAAATGGTATTTTGGTTCCTTGAGCAACGAATACTCTCTATTTTGATTAGAAGGCAACTTGTTAACAAATAAGGTTGGAGACCGAAGTTTTGCAACGTTTTAGTGGCGCCACGTAACGCTTCATTTATCGATCGATGAGGCGGAAGTGGTGTAGCGGAAGTCATGTGCTTTCCTTCCCTCTTCCCTACTCTTTCTACGATCTCTAAGTACACACAAATTTACTCCCATCTATTCGTTTGCAAAAGGCAATTGCGCAGGTTTTAATCCCAACGCCGCTTCTTCGCTACTACACTTAAAAAAAAGAGAGACTTCTTGTCTCCCTCTTGTCTTACTAAATGAGATAAACTTTGAATGAAATTCCTCTCTAGGTTTCTAATTATGTTTGTACGAGATGAGATGGTAACATATAACGCTGGATGAAGAAGCTAACATTAAAGTTTGTTTGTCTCTAATTCTGCGAAATCGTATTTCTACTTCACTTTGCATTAATAAGAATACATTACAGTCTTCGAAAGACAAAAAGAAACACGGAGACTTGATGAGAAACTTGGCACGTTATTGTTGCAAATTTCGTTGTTTCTTTTTCTCTCTCTTTTATACATACAACAGAACATGGTCGCAGAGCCAAAACTCTAGGATCAGGGACGTATGCAGAAGATGGGTCCTGGGAATCCCCCCCCCCCCGAAATCTCAATTTTTCTACAAATTTTGTCTAACTTGAGGGATGATTTTACAAATGCTAATATAATTGATCTTCATATTGAATTTTGACCATCCTAAAAAAAAAGTTTTGGCTCCCTACCGAAATAAATTCCGATCTACGTGCCTGGCTAGGATCATTGAAACTATCTATGGAAAATAATAAATTATCTACACATTGCCTTAATGCATTATGGATGTCCTAAGCCCAGCGATTGCCTTGCGACTCCCTTCGTCGCGCCAACAACAGAATGCAGACATCATTCAGGTGATTTCCTAAGCAAAATATGCTAAGTTTAATATCAAGTCAATTGATATGGACCCCAATGTCTTCGTATTCCGTGAATCTGTGATAATAATCACAGGATGCGTTATTGCCAGTGAATATATAGACAATTTACGTGACCACGTGCATCCTACGATCCAGATATTTCCAGCTAATGGTACATTCCAAGATGATTATGCTCCAATTCACATTGCTAGAGCTGTTGAGACGAAGTTTCATTAAGATGAGATAAACTGCAACATCTCTGATTCACCCAATTCTCAGACCTCAGTACTATTGAAAACCTATGGTCAGTTATAAAGCTCAGATTCCGGAGTAGATATCCTCCCTCCACCATACGCACTGACGGAACTGAGTGCTGTACTCCATCAGGAATGGTAAAAATATTCGTCTAGAAATCATGTGATTTAAGTGTAAATTAATCCCCTCATTCTCTTACCCTCATTCTTACCAATTTCAACACCAATTTCTAATCCCCCCATAATTTTTACGATGAAAGTTATCGTGGAAATATTCTTATCGTAATATTAGCACATAGGAAAACTTCCAATTTGTTGTGATTCATATATATAACCCCTTATCCTTGATGGATTTGAACTCCAAGTTATGGTGAAGCCCTCAAGAAAATATAGATTACATTTCGTCAAAATCTAATGAAATCTTAAAATCTTTGAGTTTTACGCCCCACGGATATGTCAGCTAGACTAAAGGAGACAGTGATGATGAGAAATGAATGAAATGATGGAATGAAGAAAGTGGGAGGAAACGGGAGAACCCGGAGGAAACTCACGCACACAGTGTTTGTCTACCACAAAGTTCACTTGGCGCGAGCTGGGATCGAACCAGGGACCCCATGCACCAGAGGTGAACGCTCTACCACTGAGCCACCGACCCCTTCCCAAATCTAATGATTTTTATCAAAGTCATACTGGAAAATTTCTTTGTTATCACATGTTTATGTGCAAATTGCAACATGGAGTTTGATTTGTTGCAGTTCAGGCTCCGTTTGCACCAGCGAGGCTACATGAGACGTGGAAATGTAGTAGAATCGAAACCACGGTAATGCGTTCAAATTTCAAAGCTCACCAATCAGGAATCAAATCCGGAACACCGTACATCAAAGGCGCGCCGTAGCCACCAGACCAGCAGGAAGGGCTTAGCGTTAACGTATTTATTTTCTAAGGTTGAAAGGAGGCATGCATCAAATTTAATCAATTGTGGAACAGACAGACAAATGTCGGTTAAGTTGAATAGTAGAAGCTCACTTACATTTACTTTTATACTATACTTTGTCATGATGCTGATATTATGAAATGTCACCATTTAGTATAGTATTTATGAAAAACATAGATACATAAGTACAGTACATTTATTTTTTAGGAAGCTTTCTCACAAGATGAGGGTAAAAACATCCAGTGAGTGGAATTTTTCTCTCCTCCTCTTGTAAATAATATCACGGTACAATTATCAGCAGTTCATTTCTTGGAAATAGATACATTTCCATTTACAGTTTGTCGTCAACTTACGACCTATAATAATAATAATAACAAGCTATTGTTAATAGTCTAAGTCGTTGGCCGATGATTGATCAAAATAGTACAATACTGTATAGTAACCTATACCTGGGGCTTATTTCTCAAAAACTACCAGTCTAATACTTTACAAGCTATAAGCCATAGGTCTGAATTTCACAAGTTTTTGTAATTTCTGTTTCTCAAAATTTTTACAAGAACTTGTGAACAGGACAGTTTTTTTCCCCCACTAGTCACGCACCAAATCTACAAGTTATCTTACAAATTCGTAGAAAACCAATCACTGGATGAAATGCTGTATTTATTATTATTATTATTCTAGTTAATTCATGCGAAAATAGTGGCAACAGAATTGAGATTAAATACTTTGAATGCGACAAGAGAATAAAAGATATTTAGTTTGGTAATGATTTGACACAGAAAGGTAAAAGTAACTGAATGGACAAAAATATTGTAGGCGAGCCAGGCTCATGAACTTGTTGGAACACACAAAGATTACTCATATGTTCGGGACAATAAATATTAGCCTAACTTAAGTAAACATATATTAATCAAGATTAATACTATTATCTGGCACACACTATATAGGTGTATAGTGATTTATGATAGCATCCAAATAAGGAATAAAATATAATATTTTAACAAATTTTCTTAGGTTAAATTCCAGTTACTTCGCTACATGAAAGATAATGTAAAATGCACAAAAACATCCAGGTAGGAGCGATGAAAAAATCTAAATGCAAATTAATTGTTGAAAAATAATATTAAATTGCTTGAACGCTTTCTTTGAGATGTATATATTAATTTAGCTTAGAATATACTGAACTATTTTTCCTTCATTGACAGTGTTAAATAAATCAATGGACATTTTTTTCTGTACAGTTGCTTGGGCACACTCTATTTCAGATTCTTTTTCTTAATTGTTTAAACAGAAAAACAGCGAGCTATTTATACCAGCGAAATTACACAAACGTAGTACAAGTTTCCAATCTCTTCTGGATATTTAGCCCTACTAGTAGATTGCAAACCATGCCACACTAGCGTAATGTGAAAGAAAATTATTGATAAAAAAAATAAATAAAATAAAATAAAATCTTTAAGATTTACATCCCACGATTATGCAGCGTAGGCTACAGGAGACGGTGATGATGAGAAATGAATGAAATGGTGGAATGAAGAAAATGGGAGGAAACGGGAGAACCCGAAAAAACAACCCACACAGTGTTTGTCCACCACGAAATCCACTTGGCGCGAGCTGGGATCGAACCAGGGACCCCTTGCACCACAGGTGAACGCTCTACCACTGAGCTCCAGTGTATCTAATGATAAAGGGAATCACGTGCTCTGGTAATACTAGTCCAAAGACTTGTAGCTAGTATTTTACTCTTGTAGATTCGAGAAACACACACTTGTGTAGCTTCGAGAAATAGGACCCTGATCATCTTATGACCAGATAATTTTAACCGAAGCCGGTCAGTTAGCTGTAAATATTAGTTTATCGCCGATCTGTTGATATTGAATTAAGAGTACTGTAAGCAGCAGTCTGAGATGAGGGACAAGATTAGTGTGATGGGCGTATACCTTTTAGTTTTCTATCTTGTATAAGTTCATATGGACCCTATATACAGAAATTTAGTGATGTAGAAGCTATTCGCATGAGGAAAATCTCGTGTTGTGTATACATAAAAATAGTGTATATGTTTTGCTAGTCTACTCATTCAATCATCCAGCGAGTCAAAAACATTAGATGTGGGTCACTGAAGCTATTTGCAGGATCGGCGAAGGTGACTGACTGACTGAATGATGCATGGCGCGCACACA
Source organism: Thermobia domestica (assembly GCF_964235325.1). Classification (NCBI taxonomy): domain Eukaryota; kingdom Metazoa; phylum Arthropoda; class Insecta; order Zygentoma; family Lepismatidae; genus Thermobia; species Thermobia domestica. The sequence goes on along the minus strand of NC_137466.1, from coordinate 121,498,493 downwards.
AACACACATATGCTGGTAGAAAAAAAAAAGACAGAAAGAAAGAGAGAAAAATGAACGAGGAAAAAACGGAGAAAAGAGGAGTAGAAGTAACTGACCTCACGTGTTAGAAGCAACGTAAAAGATCTGAGTCAACTTTGCAACACAAATACACACACATACACAGATACAGAGAGAGAGAGAGAGAGAGAGAGAGAGAAAACGTGAAAAATTCAATTACGTAACTCCCCCTCCCCCGACTGCCATCACTACCATTATTCACTTTTTTCTTTTTCTAAATGTAATTTTAATTGCCCTGCTTTTTTTTTCATTCTTCAATAAAAGCCATGGCATGTCAGTAAAACATGCTTATAACACAAAATATACAAAAAAAAAAAAAAAAATCCAGATAGCAAAAACTGAATGTGCCTGAATAAATAATAATAATAAAAATAAAACAATTTTATGATTTGCAGACAGATGTTATGTCTCAGTCAAAGAGAAGAACAGATCGGCAAAGGTATTAGGTCGTAGACGGGAGACGGGAAATTCCAATCACAAGTGATGATTAAATGATTTGGCAATTTTTGAACTATGTATAAGGAACCTTGAAGAAATAATAAGATGAACAAAAGGCACAGAAGGAGATTGCAATAAATTGGAGGAGAAAGATAATAGTTTTGAAACCACATGATGCATTGAACAAATCTACTCTAAGTTAGCCGGTAATTACTTGAGAACGGCCGTAACAGAAATTGGTAATTTTTAAAACACATATGTTGAATTATTGTTATTATTTGTTTCAATAATTTACGAGTTACCACGGACGAGCCCCTGGAACATTACAGTACGCTACTCCCGGGTTAATCGCCATCGTCGGCGATACACACAAGGCAACAAACCTTGCAGTTCAAGTATCCACTCAATTCTAACTTACTTGACATATTTAGAGTACATTTTGTTTACGTCATTCACGAAGTGGTAGGCATTCCTTCATTTCCTTGCTTCGGCTCCAGTTTTTCTGGTCATATTTGCTTCGTATAGGCAGCCCAATTGATCTAGAGTAACACTAAAAACACACTGCTCATGCCAATACATCACTCAAAATGGCTGCAAGCGTTGAAATTAGCTATGGAAAAGTGAAATGAAAATGAAATGAAACATTTCAGTTTAATATTTCACGATTATGCCCTTTAGGCTAAAAGGGACGATGATTAAGGCAAATGAATAATGATGGAATAATTAGTGGAATGAGAAAGTGGAGGGAAACGGGAATATCGCGAGAAAACCCATGACACGATGTTGTCCACCACAGAGTTATTTGGTTGGAGATCGAACCAGGAAACCTTCGTATCAGAGGTAAGCGCTCTACCACTGAGTCACTATGCTCCCTAATATGGAAAGGAGAAATTTCCAGAATTCCGATTTGCCTGAGGCTATACTAGTAATTAAGAATCATAAATAAGCTACATAAGATAGACTGTAGAGCGCAAGGCAACAACAATTTCCAGCAGAGGGGTCTACAAAATAGCAAATCATGTTTTATTCATAATTTTAGAAATTAAAAATGAAATGAAATCTTTGAGTTTTACGTCCCACGATTATGTCGGTTAGGCTAAAGGAGACGGTGATTATGAGCAATGAATGAAATGGTGGAATGAAGAAAGTGGGAGGAAACGGGATTACCCCGAGGAAACTCACGCACACGATGTTTGTCCGCCACAAAGTTCACTTGGCGGAGGCTGGGATTGAACCCGGGATCCCAAGTACCAGAGGTGAATGCTCTACTACTGAGCCACCGCGGCCCCTCATAATTTTACAGTTTTTATTCTTAATTTAATCATAGTTTACACTAGAAAAGTATTCAACTACTGATAAGAGCAAATGGCCAGAAATTTGCAACTTTTGAGCACAGAATTGAAAAAGAAAAATTTTATACCTAAACGTTAAACTACATTTTTACTGGCCAAACCCATATAAAAATGACCAGATTAAGCCATAAAATGGCAAAATTGCCAACACTTCAAACGGGAACTTTACGACTACTATCGACATTAGCGACACTATAAAGGCACAGACTCGACGGCAACCACTTTACTGGTGTCGGATTTGTAATCGAAACTCGCGCGAACTCAGGCTCACTACCCTCAGTGAGGCTTGCGCTCACTATCCACTTAGATGGCTTGAGTTCGAGACCATCGAAACCGAGAGCTGGAATCGCGAAGCTTGGACATCTCTGGACCTCAGTACTTTGCCGCTTATATAGAAAATAATAGATTAGTCACACTTCCATATTTCAGTCAATGGTTATAAACCTCCCGAAGAATGCTGCAATTTTCTAGGATAATTGACTACATCATATTGTGGAATACATCTGTGACGCTCATCATTTTTATCTTAGATGTCTTTGAAATGAACCAGCTTTTAATGGTTTCATTTTACAGATTTCGTCTTCAGGTCTAGTTAAATATCCCTTCCTTTATCGAAACGAACTTAAATAATATGAAATACTCAGTGCACAAGTTATCCAGATATTAGCAACTCTAATAATGTAGTAAAAAAAAATCTCCATGTACTTAAGCGCACGATACAAACGTTTTTTCGTTTCTTACAACTATGGTATTTGGAGTTGATTATTTTGCGCTTTTTATCTACACGTTTAAGTATGTAACATAATGTGTGTGGACAGAATTTCACATAGAAAGAAGGAGCCACCTAGAGTCACTAAATATGGAACACAAATAGATCTTCATCAGACCTAATCGTATACGAAGAAGTTTCTTTCTTTTTCTTTTTTTTTCGATTTTTGGCTAGGGGGGGAGTCGGAGAGGTAAAAAAATTATGCAAGTTTCTTATCTGATTACCGCTAAAAAATACCTTGCCTTATGCAACCCACATTACTTCTTTGTTCTACGGTCTTACATAACAGAACAGGATAAATACATTCGGAAATAAATGGCATAAAGATATCGTATTCGTTTTTGTTTTTTTTTTTTTTTTTTTAACCCAAGTTTTGAATTAATACCTGGCAACGACGTGTGCTTGCAGCTATAATTGCAGCTTCGCTCTCTTTACTCGCCTCGGGCGTTCGTTTGTCCGGATATTCCTCTGAGACGCTTGAACCGCTCTTAACCAAATTTGACATGGTGATTCGAGAGCGTCCGCTGAGTGTCATAAGGAGTCGCATATTCCGATCGGGCATACCATTGAGGAATAATCACCGAAAAAATGTGATACCCATAGACTTAACCTTGAAAAAGCATTTGGCGCGCGAATTCTAATTGTAAATAATGGAAAATAGAATTTTCAGCATTACAAATAGGACCCTTTTCGTTTTGTTCTGCGAACACATAATTTTTCAAAGCAATTATTATGTTTTTCGCTGATATGCCAAATTCAACTATTTGCATGGCTTGTTCGTTCACGAAAACAATATTGATGCACTAAAAAAATTCTATGAATAATCAAAAAGGTCGATTGCTTTGCTCCAAATTTGCAATTATTGTATACCTAGTTTTAAATAACTTTAATTTGATTTGTAAATATTATAAATATTTGTAAATCGACCACAAAATTTTATTTTTACAATATATGTGAATTAAATATGCTGACGCCCTGGCCACACTGAAATACCGCTTCTCGTGAGATCAGAGAAATCCAACAAGCAGTGGCGGATCTAGTTAGAGAAAAAAAAAAGGTGAATGTTTGTACTCGTCAGATGGTGTTGGCATTGCAGCGTCCACCCAGCGTCGTGAAACTAAATGGGGAACTACTTGAGACAAAGAAGTAGCGAACCCTGATCTAGAAAACCAGCATTAACGACGAGGGAGAATCGATGTGCTGACCAAACATTACCCTAAAGCCATGGGTACCATAAATCGATTGATCTGGCTCCCCTAGGAACTGCTGGACCAGTATTCAGTGTTCAGTTTTTAGGTAACTTTTAAGTAGAGTTGAAGAAACCATTTCAGTGAAACTATCAAAATGCTTGTTCATTGCAGAGAGAGAGAGAGAGAGAGAGAGAGAGAGAGAGAGAGAGAGAGAGAGAGAGAGAGACAGAGAGAGAGAATTAATGATCCCGCAAAAATCAATGGGCTGAAAACCTACATGGCGTAGTTACTAAACAGTATCCCTATTCTTAACTTTTGCTTTGCCTGTAATTTAATAGTGTCGTTATGACAGCATCTTGGACGGTTATTTGTTGTAAGTTTACTAAAAGAGTTGAGCTGAGTTGATTTTCAGTTTAACGTCCCTTTCAGCAGCGAGGCTATATGAGACGGGACCTAATGATTAACGTGGAATCCGAACCACACAACTCCCGCCGGTAATTTTACTAAAAGAGTTCACATTATAGAATGAAAAACAAGGGGGTGAAGTAACTGACAATGAAGAAGTTACAGAATGGGTCTAAATTCCCCATCCAAGCTAGTTTCTGAAGATAACTAAACAAGAGGTAGTGATTCCCGGAGGGAGCTGATATGATTTGGATCTCACGTTAAGCTGTTGGTTCATGTATCATAGCCTCGATACTGAAGAGAATGCTACACTTCAAATCAACCAACCAAACGTTGGTAATACACATCATTCGCACAGAAAATGGACGAGGGTTATTGGAAAGCTTCTAGAAAATTGGCCTTCGGTTAAGTCTAGAGGCGGATTGAAGAGTTAAATAAGGAAAGATTTCAGAGATGGACCATTTCTTTTGTATCTCCAACGTATTATTATTATTATTATTATTATTATTATTATTATTATTATTATTATTATTATTATTATTATTATTATTATTATTATTATTATTTCACAGTATTTTCTTAAACTTTCTAACGTTCAATCAATTTTCGTTTCAGATTCTACTTTTTAAGAGCTAATTATGTCATCTTAGAGTGAATACACTTAACCTTTCTTAGCTATTTCTTGTAAACAGATTATGTATGAATAATGTCGGTGACAACACTACTGTCAAACTAGCTTTCAATAAACTACTTTATTCTGTTATTGTGTTTTGTATATAACCTTTGAGAATGAATATTTAAGTGTGGTATGCACGAATTATAAGGAAGATAGGTGAATGTAGTGTTCAATTACCAGGCAGAATGAGGAGAGGGAAGTGTTCTGAAGATAACAAACTTATTCCGCTTTATAGTGAATAAACATTACGCTTAGGGCATGTGTGCATATCCGAGTTTATAGTACAAAGTCATTTTAGTATGTTGTCATTTTCTTCTTAAGTTCTTCATCTCCTCTTGTAAAACAAAAATAAAATAAATAAATAAATGAATAAATAAAAAGAAATAACTATTACTCTTATAGGTAATCCCACATAATCATACTCAGTTTATTATCATAATAAATTTGTTGAATTGAGAAGGAAATTAAAAAGTATGATTGATTCAACATGTAAATTATATACGTATCTCTCAGATAGAGTCTACTCGTGTTAAAGGTACAAAACCACTTTGGGCATTTATAACAAATAAAAAAATAAAGAAAAAATAAAATTGCTGTATGACTAGAAAAAATGAAGTATTGATGTCAAATGAATCTATATCTAATGCCTTTGCAGATTACTTTAAAAGTGTGTATTCTCCTTCCCCTTCCACATATAGTAAACTTGATTCAGTTATACGATAGTTTCTCAATGTCTTTCTCTACATCCAATTACTGATTCGGAATATAATGAAGCTGTAAAAAAAAATAATAATAAATAAATAAATAAAAAATAAAAAATTAAAACCATCAAAATCTAGTGGACCTGACTTGATTCCAGCGTACATTTTTAAAGGCTGTTGTTCAGTATTGAAAATTTCGTCATGTCATATTTATAATTTAATTTTTAAAACACAAATATATCCTAAACTCTGGAAAATTTCAAGAGTCTGTCCAATCCATAAATCAGGTAATCCTTTAAAGGTAGGAAATTACAGACCCATTTCTGTTATTTCAGCCCCATCAAAAATACTTGAAAATATATTATACAGAAGAATATATAATCATGTTAAACCATATATATAAACCAGATATATATTAATCAACATGGCTTTTGTTAAGGAAAATCTACTGTAACAAATTTGGTTAACTTTGTTCAATATATATTTAACTCCTTTAATAATAGAAACATGGTTGACACAGTTTATTTGGATTTTTTCAAAAGCTTTTGATACTCTGGATCATGATATTCTTCTAAATAAATTGTCTAAATTTGGTTTTTGTGATAATTTTTAAAACGGATTTTTTCTTATCTGAGTGATCGACAACAATTCGTAACATATAGACATACAAATTTTTACATATATAAGGTAAATTCTTGGGTACCACAAGGTTCCAATTTGGGACCTTTATTATTTTTATTATTATCCATTAATGACTTACCAGATATCTTCAAGTACTCCAGGTGTTTATTATTTGCTGATGATGCCAAACTATTTAAAGAGAGAAAAACTCTCACTGACTGCAATGAATTAAATTCTGATTTATCAAGGGCATACAAATGGAGTTAAGACAATAAACTATATTTTAACTCAAATAAATGCTGTGTTTTATCTTTTTCTAGAAAGAGAAAAGCATTATGTTACGATTAACAATTGTCTGGAAAGAGCTTAAAAAGATGTAATGTAAAAGATCTCGGAGTCACATTGGATGATAAATTAACCTTTGAATTTCATATTAACAAAATGTGTAATGAGGCTTTCAAATTATTTGCATTTATGTTCAGAAATACTCAGGTGATGAAAAGTGCATTTGCTTTGATTAATTTATTTAATAGTCTTATAAGAAGTAAGTTAGAATATGCTAGCCTGATATGGTTTCCTTATACTAGAAATAATATAGAGAGAATTGAACGTGTACAAAATAAGTTTCTACGATTTCTTTATTATAAAAAATACAATAAATCCTCGTATTTTGAAAGGATATCTTAGAGTTTTGTGTAACTTCGTTATATACCAGACGAGAAATAAGACAACATATCTTTCTGTATAAAATTGTTAATGGAGTTATTAATAATCCCGACTTTCTGGGTTCACTTTGTTTTAATGTGAAGAACGATGTATTGCGTATTAGGTTACCCTTTTATTATGGTATCTCACGCTCAAATTTTCACCAATTTTCACCTGTCATAAGGCTTAGTAAAAAACATAATGAACTGATACAACGTAACTCAAATATTGATTTTTCTTTACCATTTAAAGTATATATATATAAAGTAGTTTAGATTTTACTTGCTGTTGATACTGTATATAACGATTTTTTTTTATTTTTTGATACATATCTACGTAAATATATTTAAAATTTGCTGGAGTGCAAGTAAGAAGTTTCAATTATAGAAGCAAGGTGGAAACAAAATTGATAGCAACTTATTTGTAATTACAAATTGTAAAAACATTATGTATTGTAGAAAAATGTTTGTATAACTGTGCATATTGCACTATTCTTTTTGATTATTGTAGTTAATAGGCACTTACATATTACGTCTTCTTTTTCTTTTCTGTTTTTTTCTTTTGTAACAGTATTTTGAAACATATGCTTGTACACCTATTTTAATTGGGGGAAAACCCTGTTATAGGTAATATGTAAATGATAAATAAATAAATAAATATATTTATAATAATGAAAAACATATGGTATATTGATTTAATCATGGAAAAAGACAATATCCAGTAGAAGCAGACAATTACATGGTTGTTGAAAAAAATCAGATAGCGCATACGATTTCTCACGTTGGTCATTTTATAAATATAAAATACAAAATATTTCAGAAATTATCCTCTAACCTCCTTTAGAAGCACAATTTTCAAAAACGCTGGAGTATGTGGTCACTTCATTACGTAAGAAGTTTATATAATTAGTTTCATCTCTCTAACATGAGAGGCTCGTTAGGTATTTAATTTTTGGCGTATATATTAACTTTCCTCCTGTTTTTAGCATAGCTGCACATTTCAATAAAAGTGACATGATAAAAAGTCAGCTCTGGTCAAATGCTATATTTGGAAGATCATTTCAAATAATTTAGTGATTTTCCATTGATAACGTCATTTTATATAGCGACAAAAACAAATTGCCCAGTCCACTTCGAAGTATAATTTTCGACAACGCTGTGACATGTATCCATTTGCTTTTAATAAGGAGCTTATATATCAAATTTCATGAGAGGTTCGTGACACACTGTTTTTGGCATATATTAACCCCTACCGCTTCGTTAGGGTACGCATTCTAATCAAAGTAATTTTTTAAAATAAAAAAAATGTAAAAAAGAATCCAGAGTAGTGCTATGTTCAATAATTCATTAAGAACAATTTAGCCATCTTCTCGTCATAATAAAGAAATTTCCTCCTCCTGCCCTTTAGAAGAATAATTTCGAAAACTCGCAAACATGTATCCCTTTTTTCAGTTCAAAGCTTATATATCGAATTTCATACCCTCAAACCCTTACGTTTGTCATTTTCTGAATAAATAGTGGGAAATGTTAATGTGCTTGAAATTGGCTCCTTTCTCTCCATTTACAATTGGAATTTTTGAAAACATTGAAATACACCTTCCATTATTTTTGGTCAGGAATTTAAATGCCGATTTTCACAGCTCAAACTTAAGCGAATTCTCATAAGCGAATTACATTTTCTGAATAAATATTAGAAACTTTTAATATTATTGAAATTGACTCCTTATGACCCTTAGAAGTAGAATTTTGGAAAACGCATTCGCTTATTTTTATTGAAGAGTTTAAATCCCAAATTTCACATCTGCTATTAAGTGAATCCTTACATTTGGCATTTACTGAAGAAAAATAAAAGTGAGAAATTTTAATACAATGATTCCCATCTTGGAAGACGTAAAGAGCAAACAAGTGAGGCCCAAGTTACTGATAGAAATAAACTGTGAAATCATAAAGTTCCACTTGTAATGACCATTTACAATTTAGTTTTAGAAAACTTTACCGGCGCTACAGGTTTGACATTTTGTTTTTGTCATGGGCTGAAGGGGGACATGAAATATGCAGGGTTTAAAAAGGGGCGTCACATAAACAAGGTTGAGAACCACTCGTACCCTTGAAATAAGTGTGTCGTAACTCTAAAATGTCAATTTTACAGACTAGCAAAAAAAAAAAAAAAAAAAAAGGCTGTAACTAAAGAAATTTTATTATCTTTTCTATTTTTTTGGTAATTGCAACTTTATTTCAATATATAGACCCTATTGTATTAATTATTACATACAAAACCTTCCCTAAATACACACAAATTACAAAATTACAATTATTACACATTAAATTTTATAATTAAAACCTATGTTGAATTACGACAGTATTAATCTAGGAGTGTGCACTGCTTTAATACGGTATTATATAAATTGCTACTTTCTCCTCTTGAGGTGTAAAATCTTCAAAAACACTGAAAAGTTATTTTAATAATAAGTTTGTGTGTCGACTTCCATCTTCCTGACTTCAGGGATTTGTAAGATGCACTATTCTTGGTAAAAAAAAAAAAAAACTTTATTCCCCATAGGATACAGATTTCCAAAAATCCTTCATTATCTCTTGATTTCGTGAACTCACTCGTGGCTAGGCGGTTAGCACACGCGCCTTTGGCATGGAAGGCCAGGGTTCAATTTCCGGCGGGAGCTCATATGACAGTTTCCGGCGAGAACTGAATGCCTAAAACACAGTAGGCTCTTCTGAAATATTTATGGAACAATCTATCCATATTACACTTGTTGATTCCAGGTATATACCGAATAATAGAGTTGTAGCTTCTACTATATAATGATAAAAATGTTTTTAAAAAATGTAAAACGAAATACTGTATTAAAAATGTAATATCTTTCCGTACCCGTGGAGAACGTTTAAGGAAAGAATTACACAGTTGTTTTACGACCGCCTATTGCACAATGTCATGAGAAAATACGATTTGTTTTCTCTGATGACTTTATGCGTTAGAAGGCTATGAAGGGGGTCGATAACCCTTTCAAGGATACTTATGGGAGACACATACAATTTCATAGTTTTCTATATAGATACAAGTACACATGAAATACATGCATATACCCATGCATGAGTTCCGTTAGAGTAAGTGACGTCAGATGTGGTCACGGAAAATGCGGATAGGAACACTATGACAACAGTTGAAGGCGTCACCTTGGCTTTTTATTTTTTTATTTTTTTTTACCGCTTTTTCTTGCGGCCAAGTTGCTTGCCCCCATTCCCACGCGCGGCTACGCATCGTTTCACTGGTACGCGCTAATATTCCGAAAAAAGATTAGTTTTGCATTTATGTTTATTTATATTTGTATTTTTCACATATTGGAAGAACTAACGATACATAAATACATCGGTGGTTAAGTAATAAGAATTAATGAATACAGCAATGCTAATAAATAATAATTCGTTATGAAAAGATACAATACATGTCAATTACTTGCAATTTGTATTCTTTAACAAGACTTTGGGTGACAGATTACTAAATAAATAAGTGAGAATTCACCTTTCAAACGTTTAGTCTCTTCTCTTTCTCAATAAAATGCAAAAGTGTTGGGAAATTATGATAACCTATCGGAAGTCAACTGTAAAGAACAGTAATACTTACTAAATAAACTGCTCTGCACCTTGGGCTATCTTATTCTGAAATCAAAACTGGACTAATTTTAACCGTTCTCGAATTTATAAACAGTACTTTAACCATTCTCCAAACTTTCCATACTGTCTCAGAATTGTATTACAACGGAAACACGGGGAAAAAAAAAATTACATATCTTATTAAGAAAATTAATAGACACTATTTTAGACATAGAAGACTAAAGAATGTCTATATTGACAGGTTAGTACAGTGGTTCTCAACCGATGTATCGCGCAGTCCCTAAGGTGTGTCGCGAAATTTTAGTATCTAAAAATCACAAAGCACTTCATAATAATTAGTTAAAATGGAGACAAACTGTATCAGTCACCACCTCAAGCGGTAGCAATAATGCTCAGTGCTATATAGAGTCATTATAAAAACTAATTAGTTTCACTATTATAATAGATATTATTATTATTATTATTATTATTATTATTATTTATAGTAAAAAATATCAAACAAGTGTGTCGAGATGTTTTGCGCACTCAGTAAAATGTATCGTCAGTCAGAAAAGGTTGAGAACCATTGGATTAGTACATAGCTGAATTCTTGTAACGCGTATAATATTCTCTGTATTAATTTCTTGCAAGTAACATAGTTTTTACTTTGTACTATTTTGTTTTCGATCTTCACAAAAAAGAATCAATGGAAGAAAAAAGGAAAAAAAAATGTGTGTTGCAACCTCATGAGTTTATTGATACTGTCACGCAATAATTTTATTTAGTTTTTTAGCTGTAATCGTCTTCCTTTAACATTTTCCATTTTCCTACCAGCTACCACCCCTTTGAGGGTACGGTTCATTGAATTTACGTATGTAATACATTTGCCAAATCTTTGTTCTATCCTGGGTATCCCGCGTCGTTTCATGTGCTTCGGGCAATTAGGACCTGAGCTATACAACCATATGAAAGTAACTCTATGAAATATGCTTTAAAAAAAATAACGCAACGACCTTACCTTGTAAAACGGACTTGGTAACTAAAAAGTTGAAGAAAATATTTTCACAGTTAAAGTTTCAATTCAGATGTAGTAGGGTGGACACATACATTCTTCCTGTCACACATTAAGTATTAAAAAAAAAAAAAAAAAAAAAAAAAAAAAAAGAGGGAGGGACAAATTATATATATTTTATGAATTTTATTCGCGGGCCATCTTTTGCCCATCACTTTCTAAATAATGGGTCGTCAACTTGATGTACAGCAAGTGTGTACTCTTAAATGTGCTACTCAAAATCTTTAAGCGGTCTAAGTTGAAAATTGAAACTTTGCAGGAGAGGAGTATATGTATGTGATAAGCAGCAATAATCAAAAATTGCAAACCGAAAATTATTTATAGGGATCGCAGGCAGGAGGATTTGATAAAAGAGGATCGTGATATGAAATAAGTTGAGAAAGACTGGTGTAGACAATAAAATAAAATCGGAAGGTGTGAGTTTTCAATTTCATTTTTTTTTTTTTTTTTTTGTATTCTTAAATATTTCTTATTATTTGTAAATAATAAATTATGAGAAGGGTGTCTGGATATCACAATAAAGAGAAAAAAAAATAGTTTACATCTAAGGTAATATCTGCTTCGGAACAGCCTACTCATTCAAACTAATGAAGAATAGTTTATTGCTTGTGAAATGGTAGATAAATATATGGTGAATAGGTATAGATCACTTGATTGTTATCTTCTGAAAACCTGCGTTACTGTGACCTAATCAGCTATATGATGAAATATAAACTATCGAACAGTTTGTTCTCAGCGACGTTTTATTCTTAAATAAGTTTCGTGTGTTAATAATTGCTATTTATGGAACTTGTAGCGAAACAATTAACATATACTCAATTATCCTCCCCTCCCCTTCTTCATTACTTTACAAGAGAATAAATAAACAGATGCTAGGGCCCTCTAGTGTTAGAAGTGTTAAATTCAAGATGTTGTCATACAACTTTCGATTTCTCATCTCTCGCTCAACGGACCAACTAATTAATGTTACAAGATATTTATTAAAAAAGAAGAAAAGTAAGAAAGAAAACCACTTGTCGCTCGCTGTCTGCTGTGTTGTTATTATATAACAGTATTACATAAGTTGTAGTTAGCTGTTTCAAAGGGTAATGTATCTGTTTAAGAGAAAAAGAAAAAAGCAAGAAAGGACATAAATGGTGTACTGAGCTCTATTAGACTCAGAGACTAAGTGGGTGAACAAAGACATGTGTTAGTCAAATAATAATAATAATAATAATAATAATAATAATAATAATAATAATAATAATAATAATAATAATAATAATAATAATAATTATTATTATTATTATTATTATTATTATTATTATTATTATTATTATTATTATTATTATTATTATTATTATTATTATTTCTAACTTATTTATACATGACATAAAATAGTAAGGTTTTAGAAAGAAAACAATACACACAAAATATACAAGAGTTCAAAATATGTATTTTAGGCGAAATTATTTATTTATATGTGAAATGGTTCTAAACTAGTTTAAGTTGCGAAGAACATAACAAAACGGCATATACAGTAGAACTCCTCTAATCCGTTACCTTTGGGACGGGGGTATGATCGGAACGTAGAAAAGGTCGGATTATCAGAAAATACAGGGAAAAAGCGGATTTGCAGTAAAACAAACAGTCTCTGAGCTTAAAAGTGACTGTACAGTAAAAACAAACGAACAGTAAGCACTAAAAACTGCACAATACAATCTGCTGTCCAGTATTCGAAGCATAATTTCTGTTGTGCTGCGTGTGATATGAGACTACTTTAGTTCTATAGTCCTCTCTTCACATGTCTCTGGGTTCGGTTTCTTATCCAACGATATCTGATCTTCAGGAATTCTTTTGGCCACCCTCCAGTTTCATATATATTTCATTGCAGAATCGGTACAATTCTTTCTTGCCTTGTCTACCATATTCTCAATGAGTTCGATTAATATATTATGTACCCTGGTTGCTTTTTCATTCCTGATCTCGAATGTACCCTTGCGTACATTTCCTTTTATTTATTTATTTACTTCAACATCTAGGCAGCACGGTCTACCCCTACTTTAATACTAGTTCACAATATATTCTTTCCAACTTCCTAGACCACCTTTCCATTTTTATTTCCTAGTATCATCGTAATACCCCCTTGTTTCATCCGAAGTTCCATAAATTTCACCTACTTGTACAATTCGTCGTATTTTCTACTGTTTCTAATTCTTCTACGTTTTCACAGTTTATTTTGTAAAACTCTTCCCTTGCTCTGTTTGTTTTCCTTCTTATTTTTTTTATAACTTTCTGTGCACCTTTCTGTCTTCTTGCATATTAATCTGTTTCCACGCCTTTCTTTCCCTAATTGTCTGCAACATCTGTTCTGTAACCCATGGTTTCTTAGCTATTTTGTGCTTGTGGTGTGGTAACATACTACTTCTTCGACAACTTGCTATATACAAAGTTTAATACGCTCCCACCGTCTATTACTAACTGCACCAATCTTTTCCTTGTTTGAACACTTTTTCTTCGAAGTTTTGTACGAAAAGATTTCTTACTTCCTCATTTTTCAACTTTTCAGTCTTCAACTTTTCTTCTAGCTACATTTTACAGTTGAATATCCACTTTGAACAGTACAAGATTATGATCAGAGAAAATGTAGGCTCCGGGAAGGCTCTTCGCATTCTTCAAGCTATTTCGATACCTGTCTTGAATACGAGATTTCCATGTATATCTTCTTCTCTTGTGCTGATTGAACCAAGTGTTCCCAATTACTAGTGGATTATGTCTACAGAAATTGACCAATCCCTCTTTTCTTTCATTTTTTCGCCTAACCATATTTGCCTACGACACTATACTCTGTTCTCCCACAATTGTACTGAAATCTTACGTTACAATTATGCATGTACCCTTCTTCTCCCTGTGTATAATTTCTTTTAGTTTTTCATAATTCTACTCTACTTCAGTTATATGCGAAATGGTCGGTGCGTATGTCTATATCACCATTGGATTCTTTTTCTTTAAAGCTTAACATCATAACTCTATTACCGACAAATTCTATTTTCACTGTCTTCTTTTTTTAAGTGCATACCAAGAATTATTCCCACACCATTATGACCACATTTTTCATTACCTGAGTAAAATATTTTCCATCTAACTTCACTAACTTCTACAAAGTTTACGTTGTTTTAATTACCTTCTTTAAGTTTTTTTTCTAATTTCCCTCCTTGTAATATAGTATTATGTTCCGTACCCCTAAACCTTCTGCTCTTACTTGTCTTCGTTCCTTCATCGATTTTCTCCACATCGTTACTCGCTTGTCCAATAGTCCTTCCCAAGACATTTCCCTCCCGGAGATCTGAGTCGGGGGGGGGGAGATATTTTACCTCCGGAACTATTGACTTGCAAAAGACTATTGTACATAGCCTACGTTCGCTTTCTCCTGTCAGCAAACTAGGGAAACATAGTGGTGGTTTCCTGTTGCCTTCCGATCCGCAGTATCCCAAGCATTGAAGTCACTCTGACCACGCCTGGGAATAATGTCCAAGTTGCTGTACCCAGTACGTTTTCCACCAACTTGACTACTGGAGAACTGCTACTTACTCCAAGGCACTCTTCATTTGGGTACTCCATTTAGAACGATTCGGTAGGAATCAAGATTATTCTACAAGAGGTTGGAGCCATACCCTGTCATGTGACCTTCGATGTATTCGTGACGTTGAGTGGCGACAAGACAGCCGGGAGGTCCGCATCGCAGCCTCTGGCGAAGTACACAGTTTTTGCGAAAGACATTTCCCGCGGCTAGGTAAAGAGTAGTCTTGGATAAGAATGATCCTTCTGGCGGTGAACTACTGCCGACGAAACTCTAAATTTCAAAGTAGCACGCAATCCTCCTCCCCCGACATGTAAATGTCTTCGTAGAGACAGTGTTTATCGGGGAAGCAGTCACTTTAACACTTTCAGCCCCAACCCTGTTTGAATAAATTTCATCCCGGGACCAGACTACAGTTTGCTATGAACACTGTCAGCCAATGTGTATCTATTTGATACACGTGGTCCATCAGTAAACCCTCACTGTGTATCAAAAAGATACACATGGGGCTGAAAGTGTTAAAGATGTGCTGAACATTAAGGCTTGTTCATAATATTAGCAGTGTGGAGTTTTTGTGCTACTTATGACACTACTGATCATAGATTCCTTATGTGAATGAACAAGTAATCAACTAAAAGTTTATATGTGAACTTTTGTGCAGACATCGCGTCAGGAAGTTAAAGAAAACAATGAGCATCAAATATTACGGGTTGTTTTTATGGGCGCCCGAAGAGGGATAGAGTGGTGCCTACCCCACCTTGGGTCACGAAAATGTATACGTAAAATAGCAAATTATGCATATTAAATTCCAGAAATACCAGACGTAATATAGCAAGCAACCATGGAGATGCCCCCCTCCTAGAAAATTTTCTTCGAGCGTCCCTGGTTGTTTTATCATTTTCCTTTGTGTACGTATTACTTGAAAAGTTAGTAGTAGAACTATAGTTGTTTCGATTACGAATTCCTTCAATTAGAATTTCAAGAGTCTCAGGTTATACAGAAATTACCAAGAAATTTCCACCCACTTCTTTTCATTCAATTTTCAAAACATTGCAAAAAATCAAATAATATTCTTATAATTTCTATTGACGTTCGAGAAGTGCTGTTTATCCCTCTGTTTCATTGAGTATTTCTCACCCAACATAGATCATCATAATTGATTTTAGGACATATCTTTAGGCAATGGAAAATTTCTTGAAATACTATTTCGCTACAGTTTATAGCACTTTATACTGTAAATAGTATTTTAAAAGTACTGTTAAGTACGTAGATTTCTTGTAAATATTCTAACTAGCATTTTGTTGGCACTCTACATAACATTTTGTAAATATTTTGAATAGGGTTTCTCAAGTGTTAGAAAACCACACTGAGAAATTCTAGTACTATTGGAATTTGATATACTCCTTTATATTTTTATTTTTTTAAAAAAAGAAAAAAGAAAATAGATGAGGGACTGATGAACACGCTACAGTGTGGATCAAATCTCTTGACTATGTTTAAGGCGTGTCCTCCTTTCCATAATATCCCATCCAAGTTGAGTGATATTGTCTAATAGTTTCGTTCCAGGATTAAGCAATTTCAAAGATAGTCCTTATAACACGCACATGTCACTATAGCGTTAATAAATTTGTAAGATTCTCGTGTTAATGTTTCACGTTATGCCTGTATACGAAAGGAAGCGAAATTCGACAACGTCGCACCTGCACACCATTGGCTTTCGACAGACGACAAAGAGGTTTGAGCCGAACTTTAAATTTAGAAAGAAGTGTACGCAACTGGAACTTCCTATTTCCTACGAGGAACAGTAGCTCCAGTTAAATTTGCTTGCTCCCTTTAATAAACTTTAATATCGAATATTGAACGGACAATATGATTTGGCCTTCAACTCAAATGTTCTACAATTATTCTTAAATATTCTCTAGACTAATGTAGTTGCCTTAAATGTGATATATCCAGTGTATTACAACATAAGGTCATCAACCGTCAAAGGATGGATGTTCCTTTGTACAAGTCCTTATTTCCCTAATAATAAAAAGGAATATCTCTCTTACTTAGAAAAAAAAAACATTAAACACAAGTAAAGTGCGTTACAACAAAGTATAAACATAATGAAGGTTTGTGAACATAAATAAAAAACCTAAAGGCCTTGTGGGTTAAGATGCAAGTAATACTGTAGTTAAAACTGGAAAGTGGAACTTACCAAGCTGGTTCTTGAAGAGAAAAATGAGAGGAGGGGACAGTAAAAAGGATAGATAATAAACACAAAAGGATAAAAAAATAGTCTTGACCAAACGAACGGAGACAAGTTAGTGTACGTTAATACTAACAGAAATTAATAAATGTTCAGCTGTCGTGACCTTTTAGTCTGAATGACATTATTGTTTCACTTTCAGAAATGGTTCGACTCGGTTGCTTCTTTGGTAGCTTTAACCAGTCCTCTATCTCTTTAACATTCCGTTCCTTAAACATTTGAAAGAAACAGCTATAATGTAAATTAAGAAGGAAGATACCAAATATAAAAGACGTAAAGTTGATAAATAATTCTAATTGAGTAAAGTATTTCAATTTGTTTTATTACCTCTTTTATGGTATTTTTCACGGATACCAAAGAACGGCAACAAATATTACTACTTCGTAACATATTAAGAAAATGAAAGTAAATTTATTATTTTTTTAGCACTTGTTATAATTAGGAACATTATATGTACGATGGTAAGCCAAAAATTATAAATATTAATATAATAATAATAATAATAATAATAATAATAATAATAATAATAATAATAATAATAATAATAATAATAATAATAATAATAAAGAATTCAGTGTCACAAAAGGCTGGATCATTTATGCAGATGCCACCTGCTCGAATGAAATTATAATTCCTTTTGGGTCCTCAATCAAATGTTATATTGATTGCGTAAGATCAATTTAAAGGGAACGTAGAAGTGTAGGTACAAACGAAGATCAAATATTTGTGTTGCATCAAATGTCATGCACTCAGAAAAGTTCAACTATTTCTAATTATGATACGAACATAAATGTGTGATTCCCGCGGGATATAATCGCATAAAATATTTACTTCTGCTCTGACATACATCATACGAAGCGTAAAAATTAATTAACACATTAAATCTCAATTGGTTATATGTCGAATTATGCAACGACTGTAGTTATATATGTTCAAAATTTGATGTAATAGAATTAATTTATTTTATTCTTTAATGCATTTTCCTATTTCATTTACAGCCATTTCTGTGTATTTTTTCTGAATTTTTGTTATACTGTATTAGGCGTATGTTACAAATTTTGGAATTCCAGGTATACAGTACTTAAGGAATCATTACATTATTGGAGTAAAAGGAAAAATAGTAAGACCTCGACACCCGTTTTCACGGAAGTATTTCAGAAGATTATTAAATTAGTTATGATCAAAAAATCTTAAGGCATCTCATAATAGAAGAATACGTCCATATATTATTTTGAATTTGTGTTAACAGTGGTAAAGGTCATGGTTATTTGAATATTGAACCGGTAAATATTTACTGAACGTGTGAGTGGTCTTATGTGGACACTTGTCTATGCAAATCAGAAAAAGGTTTTGTCATTGTTCGAGAAACAAATAAAAGAATAAAATCGTGCCAATTGCTCTTTACTTTGAAGAAACTGCTTTTGCGGGAATTTTCATTTTGCATATTAATATTAGGAACTGCATATTACAGGCAGACCATTCTTTTCACTCCTAGCGTTGCTGAGACTGTATGATTCGTTTTGAACACTTGTTTTATTTCATATGTAAGTCAACTTGAGTCAAAACTAGAATGGTATTTTCTCCCTTATGATTGAACAAACATGTTGAAC
Source organism: Thermobia domestica (assembly GCF_964235325.1). Lineage (NCBI taxonomy): Eukaryota > Metazoa > Arthropoda > Insecta > Zygentoma > Lepismatidae > Thermobia > Thermobia domestica. The sequence continues at coordinate 121,479,482 of NC_137466.1, read as the reverse complement.
GAAGTAAATTTATAGAGAATGTACTCATCTGGGATCATATATATCAAAGAAGGGCACAAGGGCGTAGCAATTCTGGAAGGGGGGAGCAAAATGTTACATTTCCAGAATTCCAGATATTGCAAATACTTCGGATGTGTTCGTAAGAATTTGGAGGGTCAGTGGAAATTTAGGTTATTTTTGTTTCTCTGGTTGCCCTGTACGAACATGTTAATAATAACTTGGGTATCGAGAAACTCCATGTTTAACCAAAAAATCTAAATATAAGGTTAAATGTTAATATGATTGATTTAGAATACATTTCAATGGAAGAAAAAAGAAAAAAAGAAAATTAAAGATTCACCCAAAAAAAAAGGAAAAGAAAGACATTGATTTTCTTTAAAAAAATTGCGAAGCTAAGAAAAATCTCTTTGCCTGGCATGCTTTAATTTATTTTATTTGTGTTATTCATAAAAAAAGAAAACAAAAAATCAAAGAAAATTGTTAGATAACCGTTTACATAACGTGTCACACAGGAGAGAGAGAGAGAAAGATTCAGAAGCGAAGGGACTCGAGTGTAGCTGGGACCAAATAAATGTTCTATTACGTAACCCCTATTTAAGTGAAACATAACTTTTGGAATTAAAACTATTACAATTAAACAACAATTAGACCCAGTAACCTGTTATTAAGTGTACGCATGCACAACAAAAAAGCACATACTTTAACACAGTCCACCACAATCTGCAAATTCTAATTTTAGAGTAGCTGAATATTTTTATTATTACTATTATTAAACATGATTTTCTTGCAGAAAAATTTTCTATATTATTCACATACTGGGAATTGTATTCTTTTTTTAAAAAAAAGTAAAAAAGAAGATAAAAAGATGAAAATTAATGGCTGGAGGGGATATTTTGTAATATGACCTTAAGGATGTGAAAGTTTTAGTGGGCGGGGAATAAATTGTGTTGGTACGAAGCTTCACAAGAGAGGAACCAGTGAATATATATGAACGGAATACATATACGCACCAAACATCCTTTGTTGATTTACATCCGTTCATCACATCCGTCAGTAGGTATGTTACCATCATTTGTATTTTTCCCGTCTCCACACAACTAAAGATAGAGGGAAAATTACAAGATAGGAGAAAGAAGAAAAAAATCAAATCCCGGACGTTTGTTTTCTGTGACCATATTTCTAACTGTGTAGTTTTTTTTTTTTCAGTACTCTCTTGAGCACCCAGGACAAGAAGACAAATTTCCCTCCATTTTCTTTTTCGAACATAAACTCTAAGGATAAAACAGAGAGAGACGAAAGACAGTATTCGAGTGAGTAAGAAAAACCATGGACGACGGCAGAGTTACGATTCGGGAGGAGGCGGGGGTACATCTATATATATATATATAAGTTGCGCGAAGAATTGGTTGGGCGATGGGAAGTCGTTTAACTTAACACACGACGGAAATTACATGTCTTGTTCAGGGTAATTCGTTTGCCATTTGTCGCCTTGGTTACTTGGGATACAGCAAGCAACCAGCTTTCTCTTCTTGTCCTTTTCTCTTATTGAAAGAGCAAGAGGAGGGGGAGGAGATTATGCAATTGTCTTTTGTCTCACAAGTCTTGCTTGCAAGAGTCAACCATGTTGTTAAAAAATTCCCCAGGAAGTTTTTTTTTCTTTTTATATACAAACCCACTATATAGTTTTGTAATAATTCAAACTTCTTTCTAAAACTTTTATTTTTGCTCCTTTTCTTTTTCTTTCTTTTTAAAGTTTCCAATAGCGACATTTAATTATAACAATAAGCTTTTCTTTGCTAACCATAAAGAAATACCTGACTCATGGTTTCAGTGACCAAATTGTCGATTTACGTGTATATACAGAACAAGCAGCTCTCCTAAGATTCAGGGATGGGAACGTTTAGCAGAAGAGAATGTAAAAGATTTTCTTTTTCTAATTATTGATATAATCGATAAAAGTTTCAGTATAATCCAATAGCTAGCACGTGTTCTCGGGTTCGATTCCCAGTTGAGTTCCAGAATTTCCAGAGAGATACTGAACTCCGTTTTATGAAGCCACAAATAACTGTGATGGAATCCAATGTGTTGATCATACCTCACCTAAATAAAAAGCCGTTCTAATCTGCTGTAGTCCTTCGCATAGGTGTCCAAACTCGCGAACTCGGTACTTGCGCTCAATAATTGAGCGCGAGCCTAGTTGAGAGATGTGAGCGCGAGTCCGAGTGAACACGAGCCCAGTTGAGGGAAGTGATCGCGAGCGAGCCCAGTGCAAAATGATGATCCATGGTCCTTCGTGTAGGATTTATGGTGAGTCTTGTGATTTCATTTATTTCCTCTCCATATCTTAACCATCCAAAAGCTAGACAAAATCATCTTCTGACTTTTAAAAAAAAAAGTCCTCTATTCTACTTCGGAAACTTGTACAAACAACTTTAGTAAGTTCCTCGAGGTTCATTTTCATGCATGCTAGTTAGGAACAAAGAACCAAATTAATTACAGTTTTATGCTGCTTACGGATTTATTTATTTATATATTTATTTTTTAATTTGCGAGAGGGAAAATATATCCGTTTCAAAAAATTTGGAATCAAATTAAGTTAGGAAACCTCTATTGTCAATTAAACACCCGCATATTTTCGAGTATTATTTGAAAGATTCTCTGTAAATTTCATCCTATGACCACCACTACCGATTTCATAAGCCTTGAGGAAATTCTAATAATTTCTTTTAAACAATAATGGGATTAGACATCTTGCTTATGAGAGATTATCTGTTAATTTGGATAACAGGATCTCTCTCTCTTTTTTTTAAAAAAAAGTATTACCCACACGCAAACATTAGTGTTATTTTTTCTTTTTCAGGGCTGCAACAAAATTATTTGATTAAAGATAAATAAACAAATGGTCTAAGTAAGACAATAGTTACTAAGAAATTTATATTTAAAAAAAAATGGAAAACCGAACAGTGTCAAGGCAGAATCAACATAATGGAGTTTATAATTAGACGTAAATATTAGTGATTAGATGTAGAGGGTTTAATAATTTTGTAGATCGAATGTTTTGTATTTCTTATTATTTCAGCCATTTTAAAAATCTTTGTTTTTGATTATTCTTATTAATGAAGTATCTGTATACCACAAAGATTAATAAAAAAAATATTTTATAACTATGTATTTCGCAATAAAAAAGTATGCGTTTATATAGTACTACGATGTATAGTTATCCTAACTTTTAGACTGCAATGCCAGAAATTTAGTTTATTTAGATTTAAGGCAATATGTCAATTTACAGATTTAGTATTTAAACTTGAGAAGTCATATCGTCAAGTTGCAACCATGATTTCACAAACTTCAGGTTTATATTATCTTTTAAGGTACTGTACATAATCTCCATATAACAATCGTAACCTAAGTGTTTCTTCTTGCAATGAGAACGAACGCTACTCGCCTAAAAATTTCATTTTAAAATGAAATAACGTGGTTATTTTAAACAACCCAATATAGTAAAGAATCTACTCGGTGATATCATTAGCTGATAGGAATTTACAACATTTGTGCAATCAAAGTTGATTTAAGAAAAATCATGTGAACGAAATTATACTGGTACGAACTGTTATAACGATTAACAAGCATAGTCCCGAGTCTAATTATTAATAAAGGCATAGAATTTTCGATATTAAACAACCGTCATCAGCAACTGAATCAAGGGCTAGCAAAATCCATAAAAAAAATCGAGTTGGGAATGTATGAATTGGCTGCCCATCACCTCTAGAATTCCTAGCTACACATTTGATATTAATGATTGGCATGATTCGGAATTGTTAATTTTAAATATACAGGGTGACCTAAAAGTAAGAATACAGTCCCATACTGATCGGCTCATGGCATTTTATATCATTTACTTATTATTATCCATACATGTATTAACTTATTTTCTTTATTATTTGTTATTCATTTCTTTTCGCTTATGTCTTAAGCTCGGAACAGACCAAAGCAAATAGATTCCTTCGTTTTAATAACTTTATCGATGTAGCTCTGTATACCTACTTTTAGACCACCCTATACATTGACCCAACGTAGTGTAAAGTGTGTGTGTGTGTGTTGGTCAACCACGAACTTATCATCTTTTATCCAACACTTTCGACCTCGCACTTCCATCCCAATTTTTCTTCTTTCGTAGAGATTACGTTAGCGAATACTTGGCAAAGCGGCCAATCACAACGTAGAAGCTACGTTAGCAGTTAGCTAGCCTACCATTTCCCACTGTTGAACCTACACTCTGTGCTCCTAGGGATATGCCTTTGAATTATCAATTCTTCGTGAGAGTTTACTTTTAATTTAGTTATCTAGTCATTTTATTGCTCAAATTTGTTACAAATTAATGCAAATACTTTCGTAATAATTTTCTATTATTTATAATTTAAAGTGCTTTGCAACATAGAAAAAAAATATGTATTACATTACGTGTGTTAAATTCACATTGCTCAAAAGAATAGGAATAGTAAGTGAAAGTAAACTAAGACTTGCAGATAATACAATTAATTTGGTTTCCAGAGGGAAAAAATAACAAACATTTCTAGCATTCAAACTATGCGACAGAAAATGTGAACGAACACACACAACTTTGAAAGGTTTCAATCAGATAAATGACAGTTCAACGACTGCAGAGCTATTTCTGTATTGTCTTTCTTAATAGTATCTTGACTTTGACTTATGTGCAATAATAATAATAATAATAATAATAATAATAATAATAATAATAATAATAATAATAATAATAATAATAATAATAATAATAAACTTTTTAAAATTATAAATTTTATAAAACAAAATTAAAGTTTCATGGAAAGTAAACATTTACCACGAAGTTTCAATGTTACTATACAACCTTAGCATCCCACTCTAGTCGAAAGGTTAGGAAGTTTGCTTTGATGTGCGTAGTCCTGTGTTCGACTTTGGTAAGGAAACATAATCACCAGTATTGGCTCATCATTATGAGGTAACTGGTGTAACGCGGTCTGGACGCATATACAAAAGAGCACACGAGTAGTACCGTCGTCTTATGGGAAGAATGCATCCTATGGGCACTCCACGCAGTAAGATTTTTGGCAGGTTTAGAATTATATTAATTAATATATAAAGTCAAATAAATAAATGCTCGTTTTTTTTTTTTTTTTTTTTTTTTTAAATAGATCTCAATAAGTATCCTGATTGAAAGTTCTAACTTTCCGTTAGTTTCCAAACAATATGTGTACGAGGATAAATGATAATTCTATATTTCAAACTATTGCTTTTATAACATACAAAACTGTAAGATTAAGTAGGTTAACATTTAACATTAAGTAGGTTATATATATATATATATATATATATATATATATATATATATATATATATATATATATATATATTCGAAAGAAACAGTATTAACTAATAAATAGCTTCAATAAACTTTCAATCTGAAAATAGTTAATATTAATAATTAAATATTTTACTTTTCAAGTATAAGGTAACTCAAATATCTTTTACACATAATTTTATTACACCAACTTAACTACATGTTGTAACTTCTTATATTAGGGATTTCGAGAATAATTTACCAATAATTTTAATTATAAAGAATTAATTCAAATTCTTTACCATATATGCAAGAACTGTGTACGCCAGTACGCCAGTAGTTGCATATTCACGTCAAGTAATACTCCTCTGATATTAAGCACTGACTTTGTACATTGTCAATAAGCGGAATCTTCCTAGAGGATAATTCGAAAACGGTGAAAGTAATAAGCAGTATTCGCTTTATATTTTAATGTTTAGATTAGCCTCTTAATTAGGCTGAATGTTGCCTTATGACCGCTACAAGCCTCGCTTACTATACACAAATATACTATAGGGGTATTTTTTATTGTTGTTGTTATGTTCTGAAATATTAACAAAATTTCAAGGAACATTTAATTTTTATAAGCTGAAATCTGGGGAAGAACACTAGTCACAGATATACCCAACTGTGCTTTGTAAAACCATTGCTACCTCTTTTTCATTCAATTGAAAAGAGCAATCCACCAAAACTTGTAGTGGTTGCTGGAACAAGAAATCTTTTGAATTTTCAAAATATAGTTATTCAAGCCGCGTTCTTCTAATCCGGGACCCATGACAGTGAAGCACATCCCATTCACCCTCCTGCCTCCCTTTGAACACGAAGGAATCCATCGAATACTACCCCATCCATGAGGTAGTTTGGTTTCGTGAAGGTGGGTGATTGTGGAACTACCTCCCACACCACTATCCCATCAGAGGAAGAACATTTGAAGGACAACCACTCCACCCCAAGAGGTCATTGACATGTCTTCCAATGAAAGATGGTTGTAGTCCTTTTGGTACGCATCGCCTGGTGGCTTGGAAGGAAAGCGTATATAAAACTTGATGATGCATGCTTTTGTGAACACCACCCCAATGACAATCATTCGGAAGGAGGAGTTGTTACAAAATCTTCCAGGATTCCTTCGAAGATTACGCATTGTTTCTTCCCACTGCGTCCACCGGACTTTTACAAAGATGAGTGTTTCAAACCGAACAAAGGTTTAGGTTAATTAATTTCCCGAACCTATTAGTGGCTATAGAGTGAAAGAAATAAAAGCAGCGTTTTTCAAACTACTTCAAATGGGGGCCAGTTTTATTAGCAAGAACATTCTATGAACCTACCTACACTTATCTCTTTCGAGAGCTATTTTTCTTTTTTCCTTCTTTCTTTTTTTCTCGAACATATACCAATATATTTTTGAAGTTGTAAATTAAAATTCCTTTAATTTAATACTGATATTAACGATTATACTCGCAATAGACTGAAATAGTGTGACGTCACATCCGTCTCGTTGCTATGGTGATCCTAGTTTTATTTTCTAAACAACATGGCCTTAGAACCTAAGTACAAAGCGAAAACAGTGACGTGTTAACTTCCGGATTGAAAACATCAGAGCAAAGGAAACACTTCTATATGCTTTTAAAAGATTCGAATGAATGAAACTACGAAAACATAGAAAAAGCAAGCAATTAGGTAAATACGTTAAAAATATGTCAAACGTTGAAAGTGAAATGCTTCCCTTGATATGGCAGATTTTTTGTTTTATACATTTAGAGGTTACGTTAAGTGTCAAAATATATTTAGCTTATTTATTATCGGATATTAAATTTAAATAATTGGGGAAAATTTTTATTTAGTACCATCGATATCACAAATTACATTCCAAACGTGTAGGTCTACAAAAATAGTGTTTAAAACTTATGCTGAACCACTCATAATTGGATGTTTCCTTAAAGTAGAAAATATAAGAAAAGATCCAACGCATGTTAACTGACCAGAAATTGGTCCAGATTGAAAATTCTCAGAACGCATTTTGTTACAAGCTTCGTGTTTTTCTTTCTTTTTTTGATTGATAGTTTTTTTTTATTTTGTAGCCACTGCTACTATCTACTCATATTTTAAACGGTGGGCGTAAAATTTCTGAATATGCCAATACAATTAACATCAAGGATTTCAAAGTGGATTATTATTTTTTCTTGCAGACAAATCAAGTATTTGTTCTATTTTACATCGTGCCGACAGCTCGTCAGTCTGTACCTTATGAGTATTTGCATTGCGTGTAGTTGCTTTTGTTCATTGTGCATTACCTGGTAATGGCATTGGGATTACTTATGCAATTTCTATCTTATCAGATTACCTAGAGATGTGCCCCCTGTAGAAAAAGGTTCCTTATATGCTACTTCGTTAATAACTAGATTTCATTCAAAAATTTTCTAAATATTAGACCCATATTCTTAATCTGTATCTTCTCCTGTCAACTTTACTTTGTCCTCAAAATATTCTAAAATCATTATTATTAATTAAATGTGTGTTCTTATTAACAGTATACTTCATAGTATTCCTATGGCTTCATGCGTTTGTTTAGAAAACAACATGGCGATCACCATGGTAACGAAGAGGAAATGACGACATCACTATTTCAGTCTATAGGAAAAAAAATACATATTACCCAGACAGCATGTTTGCTTGCTGCAAGCTTGCCTATCGCTTTTATTTGATTTTATTTCGCTTTGGCTTATACACAAAAGCTTATTTCTGCTTAGCGCAAGCCGTAGTGCGGGCAACCCACGCTTCGCTTGCGAGACGCTTTTCTTTAGATTGAAGTAAAAAGCCAGCGCGCTTTCGATTTTCAGTTGTTCTCAAAATCCACGTGACGCTGACCTCCTTACTTTTGGCGATAAGGTAGTGTTCGCGTTGTTAGTGTTGTTAGCATTCAGCTTGAATAAAGGACAAACTTAATTATTTTTTTAATTGTTCCGTCTAGTACTCTAGTACTCTAGTCCCACGTACCTATAATATCGCTCTTTATTTCCTCATATGTCGGTAACTATGAGGCATAACGAATTGTAGTATTTACGTATAAAGCATAAATGTGAACATAGATGGCAGCAGATTTGAGCCTACTTATTTTGCGAAAGAATACAGAACTGTTGCAGATATTTTAATATAAACTTCAATTTTAACTTACACTTTACTATAAACTTTATCTGAACGCTGTGTTTAAAGTATAAACATTTTTCTGCGTTTTTATATAAAAAGGTAGAAATTTCAAGTACTCGCCACTAATATAGCAACATGTTAGATATTTGTAAGAAGCAACGGCGCGTTGTGTGTCACAACTAAACCGTAACAATTATGCTTATTTTGATGTTTTGCAGAAGCGGATGGGAGACTTGGGTGTTTTCATGGTTGTGCATATGCTTCAATAATTGGTGAGGTGAGGGGACAATATATTGTAGCATAGATTTAGTCAGACGGTTAAATTATACAGACTTCATACTGTTTTATCTAAATTCGCTTAGTGCAAGATTCCATATAACTTCTTTGGCGTGTGTTTCGCTTGCAATAAGCTTAATAAAGCTTGCCATTGATGAGAATACGCTTATACTTGGCTTGCGTTTGAGATAATTTGACTTGTGTTTAACTTGTGAAGACAAGCTTGCCCCAAGCCTTGCCTATATGTAACTAACTAGCTTGCCACAAGCTTAAAGCAAGCTAATTGGCTTGCATAGTATAGCTTGCGGCAAGCTAATTTACCTTGCAACAGCAAGTTTGTGGCAACTTGCAGCAAGTTTAAATTGCTGTCTGGGTAGTGTTTTTTTTTTAAATAACTGAAAGTTATCAATGTAATGTTAAATCTTGTCTTATGTTTTAAATGCCTTGTTATAATATCTATATAACTTATTATAATTTTTTTACCATACCTATTATAGATTCTCTTAAAAAAAACGCCTTGTTATAATACATCTATATAAGTTATTATAATTTTTGCCATACGTATTATAGATTCTCGACTATAATATATGCTACGCAATACACTTGATTTTTTTTCTAATGTTCGAGCTAAGAGTACCACAAGAGCACACTTGCGTTCCGCGAATCATAGTTTGAGGAATACTAAATTATGGGAAAGAATCAACACAGTTAATTTCTAGAAGTGTAGTGCTTCCTGTGCTTTAAAAAAAAATACACATTTTTTTTGTCTTACAACTACAGTACAAATATCATCGACTAAAATATTGCAATGGTGGTGCAAAAAATTAAGAGGTTCAAATCAATCATTTTTTAAAAGTCGAAAGATGACGCCGATATTGATTGATTGGAAGTTAATGTCACACTTCAGTACCGCAACACACAGTTTAAAGTGGAATCTAAATGATTTATCCGAGCCAAGTGGCCTCCATATAATACCATACTCGTATTAAAACGAAACGACGAAGCTATTGCCTCGAGAGCCCCATATGATTTATGAATCATAGAGCGTTCAGGTTGCATACAGGTTGAACGAAATAGAGATTGCGACCGGTTTACACCTTGGAATGTGCGCAAAATGTATGATTACCTGAAGAACTACAAATTAATTAGAACAAAAATTCATCTTGAATATTCTGCAACAAGAGATAATTTAGGATAGACGTGCTTCTTCTACTTCTTTATTGGAAACTGTATTCACTATGATCACTATTGGCTCTTTCCCTCCATACATAAAGATGTTATGTTTGAGATCGAGGTTGATGGAAATAAAATCGAACCTTGAAGTAATTAGAATCGAGTCCAAAGTGGGAAATCATAACAGTGGAAGTGTGTGTAAGTGGATGGGGTGAGGGAGTGAAAAGAAAAAGAGAGAGAGGCCTCTACGTATTAAAGAGTTCAAATATTTGAACATCTGTAATTATTAACCTATGTAAGATTAGGATACCCACAATTTACTAACCACAATTTACTCACTAAGCTCATTCGTGGCTAAGCGGTTAGCGTACGCGCCTTTGGCGTGGGAGACCCGGGTTCGATTCCCGGCGGGAACTCATGTGGTTCGGATACTACGTTAATTAGTAGGTCCCGTCTCATATAACCTAGCTGCTGAAAGGAACGTTAAATTAAAAATCAACTCAATTTACTCACTAATTACGTACATGAATTACTGTAATTAATCTGCAAATTTCTGACAATAGTGTTTCTTTATTCACCCCTCCCCCCCAGTAAGATATTAGTAGAGGAAGATTTTCTTCCAAATGTAACAAGAAAAGTTGATACCAAAATATATTCGTCTATGAATAATAAAAACATCTATATATTTACAAATCAAGTGATACAAGTAATGCAAGTTAAAGAAAAAAAAATGCAAGAAGTAGATCAACACTTAACACGTAGAAACGAATCCACATTACTTACTACTTGAATACAAATTATTCATAATCTAATAGTTGTCAACACAGCCTTCATCTTCATTCCAGTATGTGTATCCAGTTAGAACTATTCTATAGGGAAAGAAAACTGCCTATATATGCTGTATATGAAATTTTCTGTAGAAAGTTAGATTTTTGGTGTTGTTTATACCGGGCATATTACGTCGTAGTGCTCGAAGCCAGGTTCTATTCTATTTACCTATCATAGTTAGGTCTCTAAACATCGATGAGGTGTCCAAGTCTCTTTTTATATATAGACTAGTTCTGAAGGATATACATTAGACTGGATACGCAGAAACTGAAGTGAAGAGAAAGGCTATTATAGGATTACGAATACTTCATATTAAAGAGGTAAGTAATGAGGACTCATTACGTAAATATCCACTTCCACGTGTCAAGCGCTGATCTAGTTCTTCCACAAAGGAATTTTCTCGAAGTATCACTTCTCAAGTTGAATTACTATACAATTACCGTATTTGCCGACGTATAACATACACCGGCGTATAAAACGCATCTCTTTTTAAAGAACAATATCCAGAAAAAAATGTTAAAATTACAGTATATTATTATTATCATTATTTTTACTTACTAGTTAGTTGTCTGTTGTTATCCATTTTACTTTAATGGAATAACAACCGTACAGATAAACAGAAAATGAAGAAAAAATTGCAATAAAAAATACAATATCGTAAATTCCTTCTACATTTCATTTATAGTACTTCTTCCAGGGTACAAAGGAACACAAAAATGTTTGGTGACAATGGAATATTTTAGACATCACAGTCACTGCTATTACCAGGACTTGAAACTTTATTACTTGTCTATTAGAAACAGAGCTATCACTATCTTGAAACGTATGTCACCCTCAGAACTATCCGGAGTATTACTGATCCCACATTTCTGAATGATTTTATGACAGTTTTTTTTCATCTCATCCCATGATGCTTTATATCTATTCTCATATTTTATTCTTTTTTTTAAATACTAGATCTCTCTCTTCTTCCTGTAGGAATAACATGAAAATGAGAAGACTTCATTTATGTATTCTATTGTTGTCTCCTCATGAATCCATTGAAATATTTGTTGATACATACATCCAATGGTTGCAGCTGGCTTGTCAATCTTCCCAGTATTACAGTAATGTGGGCTTTCATATCACATAGATTCTTCTTCACAATCTGTTTTATGGGCCCGAAATTCGCCCCAAATAAGTAAGGAAGGTTTCCAAAGTAGTCCACAAGGACACCTAACCATAAAAAAAAAAAAAAAAAAAAAAAAAAAACCTCATTTTCAATCCATTTTCATCCATCCAACCTTTCTTATGAATATGAATCACTATTCAATTCGGCATTTATTCCTTTGCTAATGCATTTTCTTTTAAATATCATAAACGGCCTCAATTTCGTTCCATTTGAATAGCGGCTCTATTTTCATTGGAGCTTAAAAGTTATATCATAACTGTTCCTCCGCAACACTGCAACAATTCGCCACAACAAAAATTGGAGAGCAGCATGAGAATACTGATGCCACTGTTGTGTTCAGTTGAAATATAATTACTGTACCATCTAGTTGAAAGAGGTTCAACAATGCTCTGAAACGTTATCAGTTAAAAAACTATACCGGTGTGATTCAGTCTTAGGCACTGTTAATTATCGGTAAAATATACAATCTTATGCCAACACTGTCTTAGAGCCTGTTTTCAATCTTACAAAGCAGAAACAAAGAAAATGAAATATTTGAATCCAACAGTATTGTTTATGTACCGTACTTACACATGTTGCCAGTAGTTGCTCGTATTTGCCGACGAATAAGACACATTCTTTTATTTTTTTAGGAATGATATTTCTGGGAGAAAAGCGTCCGTCTTAAGATAAATAAGAGCATAACATATTCACAGCTAAATTTTCCAAATAAATATTCGTACAAGAGAAAGGAATAATTTCTACGAAACAAACCTTGTTAAAAATATCCTAGTATTGAACTTGTACTAGTAGAGCGGCATTTTCTCTCATCTTTTGTGTGCAAACAAACAGAAGCCATATAGGTAGTTCAGTAATTGAGAAGCTTAAATTTAAGATTGAATTTCACCGTAATATAAATGCCGATGTTCTTTTTATTGTTGGTAAGAAAGAATGAAAAAACGGGTTTTGGGTTGTATGCCTTATTACTAGGTTCACCTTGATCGTCGCTGCTAATACGAAAATAAATTCACATAGACCGCGCTACCAGAAATCCAACTCAGCAACATTTTGGGGAAAGCGATGTGATTTTTCTTTTCTTTTTCAGGGACAGAAAAAAATCCTTTTTTGCTGAAGGCTTTTTCTTTTTTCCTTTTTTTGATGCAAGTACCGTGTTCAATGGAAAGGATCGGCATTGTACAACGTATGGAAACGCTGGGGTCTTTGACACCAAACGTCCTTGCTATATGCGCTTTGCAAGGGTTCCCGTCCTTGCCTCAGTAGGCTGCAAAACAGAGGAGAGGGGAGGTCAATTGAGGAAAGAGAAACATTGCTAAAAGAAATAATTGCATAACCTCTCCCTTTTATCACTTCTGTTTATGGTAATTTTGAGTTGATTTCTGGTTCAAAAATATTTAATATCGACGCTACAATAATAGACAAATTGCAACACATGGTTAAGGTGCCCTTTTCTACCTAGCTTTTATTCTAGTACTTTTGGTTTGACGCTTGCCTGTTGATTTCATATTGTAGAAACTATTATTATTAACTTTCTAATAACGCACAAAAACTTTCAAGGTAATAACAATTTTTGAGTGTTTTTTATTATTTTTTGTATATTTTTGTTACTAAACATGATTTCATTTTGTTTCCCAGCACAGTGGTTCTCAATCTTTTTGATATTATTATTATTATTTATTATAATTGTGAAATCTATTAGTTTGTATGATGACTCTATATAGCACTGAGTATTATTGCTACCGTTTTCGCTCGTCGATTCCAAATTTTGTGTAAATTTGACAATTCTTTTTCAAATTTTCAAAAAAAAAAGTCTTTATTTTTCTATTCCACATTTTAGGCCTATTTGTTTTCTATTCCACATTTCAGGCCATTTTGATCTTATTAGCTTCATATTGCCACTAGGACGTTAAGGTTGATACCCTTGTGGAAGGCAACCAGTAAAGGAGCTACGTATAGCGGGTTGGTGGACATTTCAGGCGCTTTGCTTTAATCTGAGTGATGAAACCTATCGCAAGTTGGCAATTTCGAAAGCTTGTGGACCCAGAATGAGGCGTACTCAGATATGGAATTATAAGAAAAAAAGAAGAAGAATTTGGTATCATCTATCACTTAACCAAATTTGCCACAAACTCACCCCAACAGTAAAATACTACATTTATATATGTTTGTCTATAGCAATTCACTCCCTGTGAGTCTCCCTGCCCTTTACTTGTGTCCGTAAAGGGACTTGTACAGATATAGTGAAAAGTGGGAAGGAGATTTACGCTCATATTAGAACTGTGCACTGTGTAAATAGCACAGGTTCAGCTAGTTACTATTAAATTCTTCATGATTTTTAAATTCTAAAATTTTGCGACACACTTTCGGGACTGACACACCAGCGTGTCGCGACACATTGGTTGAGAACCACTGTCCCAGCAGATGCCGAAGTTAGTAATAACAACAACAGAGTTTCGATTCATGGTATGAAGCTACGGTAAACTTGGAAACAATGCGAACTCAATGCTTAAATTGCAAATAGTATATCTATAACTTCTGGTTGCAATGGAAGCATAAGGTTAATTACTGTTTTCTTTAGACGCGGAATAGTTTCCATAAAAGTACTTATCGCTATCTATTACCGCATTCATCTTACGGCGATTAACGCAGAAACGGAAATGGTTAATGGATAACCACTTCTGGTTTAGGTAGACGAAACATGTTAGGACGGTGCGTTGTTTCCTGATAGCAGCTTGATGCTATCTCTTTTTAATCTTTGGAGATCAATATTGAAACCGGAAGTTATAGTAAGTGTCTCACTTCCGGTTGTAGCAGAGTGAGTTGCCAGTGGAGACGGTATCTCTTCTTCAGACGCCGAATCGATTCCAAAACGCATTTGCCGCTATCTAGTACCATATTTATTCTCTGGCGATCAATATTGAAACCAGGAATTGTTAGCTTCTTCTACTTCTGGGTTGAATAGAGGATTAACAGACGAAATTCTGTCTATTCTTTGACCCTGAATCAATTTTTTAAAAATCTTGGTATCACTTACCATTTTTGCTCTGACACCTGTTGATAGAGGAACAAGGTGGTCCATAAGATTTCAGATTCTTATGTAGTCTACATTAGTTTGGAATAATAATAATAATAATAATAATAATAATAATAATAATAATAATAATAATAATAATAATAATAATAATAATAATAATAATAATAATGTCGAAGTGCGATTCTACGTATAGATCCTCGGCGTAAGAGCGCTCACGTTTGATTTTTATCACGGGATATGTAAACTTAAGGCGCACACCACCATGTCGTAGGTTTATTTGATACAAGTCTGTTTCTTTCCATTCTTTTCGTTCTATCTACTCTTTCGTCATCGTCCAGTTCAATTTTTTTCATCCATCCTTTTTGCCTTACTAGTATAGGACTACACTAAAATTTAATTTCAATTTTCCAATGTTGTGAGTAAAACCAAATTAAGATTATATTGTAATTAATCTACTTCTAGCCAAGTACACACAGTTGGGGGTTTCCCGAAGAGGTTCACAGGTTAACCATTGTTGATCTGAAACAATGAAATGTTCAGATTCTTTTTCTGTTTAGAGATTCATACTTGATCCTTCTAAATAAATAAATAATTTTAAAAATCTGGTATTTCTAACTTTTTTTTTCAGAGAGGGAATGAAGGGAAATTCTCTCATATTACATTTCATCTCCTTACAATATATTGGAAATTCGTTTCTAGTAGGATATTACAAGAGGAAATACAGTGTGTTCTAAAACAGCGGATCTTTGAATAAACATATATAGTTTTCTCACAAAAACGTTCACCTCTACTGCGAAGAATCTCTGATTCGATCCCAGGTCATAGGAGCTTGTGGCGGAGATGTCCGTTTCCTCCTATTATCTAAAGTTAATAAATTCTTCCGTTATCATTTATTTCGTTCGTCATTCTTTTTTTTTTTTTTTAGACTAGAAGACATAATAGTAAAAAAAAAAAAAAGCAATGTCACGTGTATGGGGTGATATTTTCTGAGCTCTAAAACCGGAAGTGGTACTAGATTTCTATTACTTCTGGTCCCAGTATAGAGATTAGAATGGATATGGAATATATTCTTGGGATACTTAATTGACTACAGAAAATTACTTCTTGCTTTCTATTGATGTTCTTACTCTATAGCGATCAATGTTAAAACCAGAAGTGGTTGATTTCTGCTACTTACTCTTTTAGTAGAAATTAGAGTGGAGATGGCAAATAATCTTCGGACGATTGATTGGTTGCAGAAAACCGCTTCTCGTTATCTATTACTGTTTTCACTCTATGGTGATCAACGTTATATCCGGAAGTGGTTAATTTCTACCATATCCAGTTTGAATATATGATTGAGAGAGAAGATAATACCTCATCTTAGAGCACTAAATCAATTTATTTTAAAAAATCATTCTTGCTGTCTCTTATTGGTTTTGTTCTATGTAGATCAATATTAAAACCAGAAGTTGTAGTGGACTTTTACCACTTCCGGTTTGAGTAGAGGGTAAATGATGAGGGTAAAATGTATTCTTGGGTCGCTTAATGGACTGCAGGAAACCGCTTCTTCTTATCTATTACTAGTGTTTTTTTTCCACAGTATTTTTTACAAATTGCAAAAAATACTATATATACGAAGTTAAGTTGAAATTGCTCCAGACGTTCCAGAATTATGCTGAAACATACATATACATCCACATGCACACAAACATAATAAAGAGAAATGAAGAATATATAAATGTCTTCGCCTAGATGTTTATGCAACCTGTAACTTTTAAATACTTTTGAGGTTTGCCCATTAGCGTTACGGGAAACGTACATTTATGAATAAATGAATAGGATATGGATAGCCACCGTTACCCCGTAAAAATGTTAACAGATTGACCTCGTTAACGATCTTCACCGAGATAATCACTCTAGATATATATATATAATAAAATAATAATAATAATAATAATAATAATAATAATAATAATAATAATAATAATAATAATAATAATAATAATTTTCGTTCAAGAGTTCGTGTAAAGTAAAGGATGTACTAACATTACAGCCTTATAAGTCCCACTGGCGTGATCGAACTAATAAAAAGAAAAGAGAGAAGGATGAAGCCAGCGAAACTTCAAAATCCAATTCTTTGCAAATTAAGTATGTTTTTTATGTAGGCCCTATATTGTTGGAATAAAAAAATGGTTATTACAACTAAGCTATAAAATCTTACAACTAACCTATAATAGTTCGATTGTGTAAGCAAATAGCTACAATAATAAGTATCGCAGCTCAAAATTGATTGGAATGTAATATCTTCAGCACAGAGATGATTAAGACAGCACCTGCTGTTTAAAATGGAATCCCAAAATTACTCGCGGTTGTCGAAAGAAATGTTCTAACGAGGATCGAACCCGGCATCACACGCACAGAAAGCACTATCATTAGCCAGTTGGTCATTAAGGGACAGTAGGAAAGTTCACTGAACGAAAGAACAACTGTGTTACACATAAAAAAAAAAAAAAACTGAATTCCTGCCAGATTGAAACATTATCTTCACATACATGTTGCAATATTTAAGAAAGAAAACTATGAATCTGCTGCAGGTATTATATATCTATTGTGTGTATTGTATAGCATAAAATGCAGCGCATGAAAACAAGGAACAACACACATTTCATTAGGGACGTAGATAGAAGAAAAAGGACCATAAAGAGATGACAGAAAAGAAAATATGGAAGAATGGTCGTAAATTCTGGCAGCTTGTGAAGAAAACGAAAGGGAATTGACGAAAGAGAAAAGAAGGAAAGAAGCCTTTGCAAGCTTCATTACGCCAACCACATACAAAAAAATGTTTTGCAATCTTCTGAGGTACCTGCCCTTTTCCCCGCACAATTTGCGTCTTTACTTACAACCTTACAACCACATCACTTTTCGCGAATGAATCTTCTCTCTCCCTCTCTTGCACTTTTCCAACCAATATACAGTTTTTTCGCTATACTACTTGCTACTATTGCTTTTGACCCCCTCTTTCCGCCCCCTTCTAAGTGCCTCAATTCCTTTCCAAAACAATCACCAGCACATCCACCACTTTCTGGCTGGCGGGACTCGTATAACTGAAAAGCAAGCTGTGTGCGGCAGCCAGTGCGCCCACGCCATCTACACTTCAGTTCGAAACGACTTCCGCGTTTTTAAAGAGGATGGACCGCAAAAGCAAAAGAAATTTTACTCCGGTCTTTTCTTCTACCTGGCTGGTATTTTGTATTTATTTTATTGGTGGTTGGTGTGATAACTTTACTTCTTCCAATTCAATATTTCTTCGTCTCGCTGTGTCTTTTGTCTTCTTCAGTCCTCAAGAATGCAGACAAACAGAAAAAATAGAAATATATTATTCCAACAACAACAGAAAGTAGCCAGGAAAAGTAATAAAAACTAAATAGATAGAAAAAGGAAAACATAAACAATAGGCACGAATACTCAAAAGATAGTAACTGCATTCACACTTGAATAAAACAGCCGGAACAGCAACTAAACAATATCGTTAGGTAGACGAAAATATCTTTTAACTGCTCATAAAGGAAGAATTCCAGAAACTATATCGACGATTACAAACACACATAGGCATACATACATAAAAAATCTTTACAGTTTATTTATTCAAGTTCTTAGAAATTCAATTGGTCATGGCTATACTAAGCAGCGTAGTTAGTGTTTTTTTTTTTTTTTCCGCCGCCAGTAATGGCATTTGACAAGTTTTCAAAATATTCAAGACAATTAAAAGAGAGATGTTCAATTTTGCGCCACACTTTATTAACACCTTCAGAAATATTATATTTCTCATTCTTAATGCCAGTGTTACTATCAATGTGCAAACAAATACGAAACTGTAGTACAGTATATGTGTTTGATTCTTCATGCAATATTCAAAACCTTTCTGAAAAACGTAAAAAGTTATGTTCATTAAACGCAATGGACCACAGTCCATACTCCAGTTATAGTGGAGGAATCTCCCCTAGCGAATGGGAATCTATCGCTGCAAAGTGTCCAGCGTCGACAGTGAAGCGTTCAAAGGCAATCTCACAACCCCATTTTGGTGCCAGAAGGCGTCCCAGTTCTCCAAAGGTACCGAATTCCACGGTATGACCGTACCTCCCTACGTTATATATTACGGTTGAGGTACCGCATGGATTATTGGACCCAATGGCTCGTGTACCTGGGACGAACCTCTCCACCCCAACTGGATGACCTTTGGCACAAGCTTGTCTGTTGCCGGACAAAGATTTAATTTTCTCCAAGTTACTGACTAAAGGGGTCTTGCCACGTTAAATGAATCTTGTAGCTGTGATAAAAAAAAAAATCTTGAAACCTTACCATATTTCGCCATGCAAACAGTCTTGAAAGGGACACACAACATTTTATATATATATATATATATATATATATATATATATATATATATATATATATATATATATATATATATCTTGCAAGGAGCTGAACCATGTGCAACTTTCTGGGATGTCTTGCTTGCTACCTGCTATCGCCCTCCCGCTGACATAAAAAAGGAAAAACCAGAAGTGCGCCAAAATACACGTTTTTAATGAGGGGGTTCACTGTTTGTCCACTAGAGTGCAGTGCCGCATGTGTGGAGACACCTTTCTTGCTTTCAGGAAATTATAACATGTAAACAGTAAATTGAAAGATTGGGTTGCAAGTTTTCTTTTTTTTTTTTATGACAGCTGCAAGATTCATGTAAAATTGAAACGTGGTACGAGAGATAGATATTGAACAGTTATACAGATCTTAGGTAAGATACTGATAGTGAATATGCATGAAACGAAATTTTCCAAATAATAATAACACTATGGTTTTAACCCATTAGGGGCTCCACCTTGCCAGATATTGGATAGTCTGGAAACTGCTTTTCGATATCTATTCCTGTTTTTGCTCTTATACCTGTCAGTACAGGCATAGCCGTTTTAACTGCGGGAAATATTTTGAATGCAAGAATGGTGACTACATAGGGTTGACAACTCTGAAAAATAAAACTACCAGCACTCGCTCAATTTGCAAAACAGACGAAGAATAATTGTATTTTAAATCATGAAACATTATCGTTGAGTCTGGTAAAAATGTCGGTCTGCCGGTAAAGTACCGGCTAGTTGGCAACCCTATGACTAAGTCACAGTGTTAGGGGAGTGACAACTATTAAAGGAAAGTTCCAGTTACTTCTGTTACAACAGTAATCATTCTTGAAATTTAATATTGTGTTCATTGTTAAACATTGCGTAATGCGGGCGTACTGTACAAAAATTTGACACATTCTTTTATGAAAATAGTACGAGTATATTTATTCGAGGTTGTGAATGGAAACACTGCTGAAATCGGTATGCATCGCTAAGTATATTTCGTTTATATCGGTCCTACCCTTAACTATAGCATAAGAAACATTTCGGTTTCATTAATATTTGAAACTCTCAAAACTGCATTTAGTTTCTTCTTTTCACCAAACTGGTGATTGTTGCAACTCCAATACATACAGTATACACAATGAATCATTGTTAGACAGAAACAATGCCTATAAGATTGTCTACATACAATAGTAAGTACAAGACGAGGGACAAATAGCTCTGTCGCTGACGTCCCCATTAAACCAATCAATCAAATAATAATAATCATTATTTTGGATTCCACGTCAAGCTATAGGTCTCCTCTCGAACTCTAAAGAAGTTGCTTCCCTACTCATAAGCAAACCCCTTCTAGTGGCTCCCTTTTCACTCAGTAGTGGACATGTTACTATTAATTAAAATATTGAAAAACGTAGTACAGGTCGATAAAACATCCACCGCTATTTTTTTTTAATACAGTAGAAATTACTGATAAATCGCTATAGTTCGAACTTTCGAGTTGACTACCAGAAAAAAAAAAAACAACCTAGGTAAATGTTTACTATATCGAGGCGGGAGTACCTATAATGTTCGTTATAAAACTATATTAGAATTATTTCATTTTTATATATATTCTCTTTTCTGCTGAAAAGCATTTTTACTTTGCTTAAACGAAATAAAGACAATGATCGTTTCAGATTTTATATTTCGTGAAAAGATAAGAAAAAGAAACTACTACATATGTGTATAATGGAATTCCATTACTTTTACCTGAAAATCCTGGGAGTCGCAATCAGGACAATGGTCAGATTTCTAATCCAGGACCTCTTTAATACCAAAATAATGTATTATTATTTTAAAGTTATTTATATGGTTTCTTCAAAGCATTTTAAGCACAATAACCGTCTCAAAATATTAGTGGATCTTTCCATGCCCACCTTTAGAGAACCCTACCTATGCTACTGATCTGGACGATGTCAAGAAACAAGACCAAATGATGAATAGTTTTATTTATTTATTTATTTTATTGATTCTTCACACCAATCTTGAGGAAAGATGACGTATATGAGCCCTATGCTCTGCTTTCACAAAGAATTGAATGTAAGAATCCAGAAAACAGCAGTGCTCAGCCATAGAAAAAAAGACATAGAACATCACATCACATCAGAGTGACTACAATAAAAGTTAAAAAGAAAGAACATCAAATGAAAGTCAAAGAACGGAGAAACGTAGTGTACACTGTAAGATAGGCAATAACTTCGCTAGAAAGAAATTGGTTTCTTGATTTACGTTTGCCTTGAAGGGGAGATTCCAACAGGCATTTTTGTTTTTCCTTTCTCGTGTGGCAGAAGCGAGCGAAGGAGAATGTCTTACGATATTCTCCAACCGAAAAGCTTTTCGGTTGGCATCTATACTTAAAAAAGCCAGTCAGATACATGCATAGCTGCAGACTCGCTAGCCCTAACAGCAGCTTTCTCTTTTTTTTTTTTTTTTTTTTTTTCGACAGACAAGATCTGTTGAGAGTACACTATTGTTTCCGTTGCGAGGGGGTTATGCAATATCCCTTCCCCGCCCTTATCATGCCCCTTCTAATCCTACTCCTACCCCCTCTCCGAAATCTCGATGAAACGAAAGAACACAACTCTGCCGTCTTGCGGCACTACACGAGACATACATAATATTTAATGCCAGTGTTTCCAATGTCGAGAAGAATTTCAAGTGTTTTATTTGACTGTTATATATAATGAGGCTCCTAATGGAAGCCCCAATGAACCAATGTTAATATCTTTCCATTATCTTTCTGTGTAGAATCACATTATACATGTCATGTGTGCCATTGTTATTATAATCCGTGATGTTCATAAATACGTTGCCTCAATTTATCTCTCTCTCTATATATATAGTATCACATATGGTTACAGTCTCTTGGATGGCAGAATGATTGCAAGCTTGCCATTGGCGCATGTGACTCCAGGTTCGATATTATATGAGGTTATAGATTTTCCACTGGGGTCTCAGTAACTTGAAATAGTTAAGCTCTCTCATCTTGACAGTCTGAGAGGTGATATATTAATTGCAAGAAAAGCCATCTTCCAAACTTTCTGAAATATGTATGGCGACTTTTGAATAATAATAATAATAAACTTCATTAACGTGCTGAAAACAGCCAAAAGCAAACACACAGCACTTTGTCGTATAATTTAGTTATACGAACATAAAACTACACAATAGAATAAACTCAGAAAACGATATAAAATATTATACCAATTAAATATGAAATGAGTAAATTAAAAATATACCTAAGTAATAAAGTCAACTTCTATTCAAGTGATTACTAACTGTAAGTCAAGATGTATATACAGTGATTATTATTATTATTATTATTATTATTATTATTATTATTATTATTATTATTATTATTATTATTATTATTATTATTATTTTACAAATCTTGAGATTAAAACATATTTTCTGCAGCTTGGTTCAAATACTATTTTACACTTTGTACCATATACTGAAACGTTTAACTCCAAGTTTTTTTTTCTTTTTTTCTTTTTAATATAGCTTGAATAACGAACCTTGCATCAGATAATTTTCTTTTGTCTTCAAGTAATTCAAGTTTAAAGATGTTCTCCAGTAGTCTGATGTCTTACAATAGTAATATAAACCTAACTTAACACAAATAATTCTTATAAAACATTTTCGTAATATTTCAATTCTAATTCTAATAATAATAATAATAATAATAATAATAATAATAATAATAATAATAATAATAATAATAATAATAATAATAATAATAATAATAATAATATGTTCCGATAATATTTTACCTTCTTGGGGGCAAACTACTAAAATTTAAATAACACTAGCTCAACCTGCGCTATTTACACAGCGCACAGTTCTAATATGAGCGAGAATCTCCTTTCCACATCTCACCATATTTGTGCAAGTCTCTTTACGAACACAAGTAAAAGACAGGAAGACTCTCAAAGGGAGTGAATTGCTATAGACAAACATAAAGTGTAGTGCTTTAATATATAGAATGTTGGAGTTAGTTTGTGGCAAACTTTGATAAGTAATACGATTATACCAGGGATGGAAATAACCACTCGCCCGGAGCGAGTGGTTCATCGGTGTGGGCGAGTTTTTAGTATCACTATTAAAATACCAAAAGTAAGTAATGATTCCTAATACGGGATGTGGGCTAGTAGCTTCTTTCTTGGGCTAGTAAAATGTTGTTGCTTATTTGCATCCCTGGATTATACCGAATGCAGTTTTATTTATAATTCCATATCTGAATACACCTCTTTGTGGGGTCCACAAGCCTTCGAAGTTGCCAGTTTGCAATAGGTTTTGTCGTTTAGATTGAAGCAAAGCGCCTGAAATGTCCATCAACCCGCTACACGTAGCTCCTCTACTGGTTGCCTCTCACAAGGGTATCAACCTTAAAGTCCTGGTGGCAATATTAAACTAATAGGGTCAAAATGACGCCTAAAATGTGAAATAGGAAAATGAAGACTTTTTTTTTTTTTTTTTTTTTGAAAATTTGAATGAGAACTGGCAAATCTACACAAAATTTGGAATCGACCAGCGAAAATGGCACATTTCTAGCATTGGGGTTTTCAAGATCTCATTGTCGAAAGGATTGGCCACAAACATATAAACGTGGTATTTTAATATATATGAGCGTGAATCTCCTTGTAATTCCTCACATCTGTACATGTCCCTTTACAGACACAAGTGAAAGACGTCTTGATAAAAATTGGCAAGAGATACCGTAAAGGGGAGATTTTTTTCGATTACTTTTTCAACATCTCGCACCGTTTGGAAGATTTGGGCCTACTTCCGGTTGGAAAAATGAAATGAAATTTTTGAGTTTTACTTCCTACGATTATGCCGGATAGGCTAAAGGAGACGGTGATGATGAGAGATGAATGAAAAATTGTGGAATGAAGAAAGTGGGAGGAAACGGGAGAACCCCGAGAAAACACACACACACGGTGTTTGTCCACCACAAAGTTCACTTGGCGGAAGCAGGGTTTGAACCTGGGACCCCAAGCACCAGAGATGAACGCTTTACCACTGAGCCACCGCGGCCCCTACTTCCGGTTAGAGTTTCTAATTCATGTATGATCAGTGTTTTCTTTCTTCTTGCATGCAGTATGTAATAAGCAAATACATTACACACACAATTAATTGTAGTGTCAGTGATATATATATATATATATATATATATATATATATATATATATATATATATATATGTATCGTGACCATTGGACAAAACACTCCAAACAATAAAGATTCAACTGTTAGAGTGGAGAAATGGTTATCCTTCGTTTTTCATTATCATTTGGCCATGAAACAAATGTCTGAGAGGTATGCAACCCTTTATACAAGTATGTGGTGTTGGAATGTATAATGTAAGGATATGATACTTTAGTTTTTTTCTTAATTTCAACACTTCCAGTTTACCCGTAAAAATATAATAAAGAAATAATGGCCATGTTTTTTAAATATTCAATTAGAACTGGACAATCTACACAAAATTTGCAATCGATCAGTGAAAACGTTATCTTTCTAGAGCCTGTAGTTTCCGAGATCTCATTGTCGAAAGGATTGACCTCAAACATATAAACGCCCATACACGTATAGTTTAAAAGAACTCCAAAGATTGCAGCACAATTCATTTGCATGGATTTTGGAAAAGGCTTTGAACAAAAATACAAAGGAAAATACAACGGCTTTGAACAAAAATTTAAAAAAGATAAATTTTATGAAAAACAGGTCTATTTAAATAATTTAAAGTACAAATACTTTAAAATATTTGTCTTTCTTAAACGTGAAATCACAAATAACCGTAAACCAAACGTTTGAAATTCCAAGTTATAGGTTGGAGCTCAGGTGCTTTTGTTGCTATTGTAGCATTTTAATAAATAGATACTTCTCGTGTGCCCTTAAAAATGTAATAAAGAAATAACGGTCAATTTTTAAATATTAAATTAAAACTGAAAAATCTAGACAAAATTTGCAATCAATTAGTGAAAACGGCATCTTTCTAGAGTTTGTAGTTTCCGAGATATCATTGTCGAAAGAATTGATCACAAACATATAAACTTTTCTTGACCACAAACATATAAACGTAGCATTTTAATATATAGATTTTTGTAAGATCTATATAAAATCAGCTAAGTAATGCAAGTGATGTGAATAAATTCTATTAATTAGAAAATGCTTAAAATACTTTTCCAATGCAAGAAGATATAATGACGGGATTAACGGCCACAGTGTCTCACTGGTATAGCGTTCATCTCTGTTCAGTGGGATTTCTGGTTTAATCCAAGCTCCCGCTAAGTGGACTTCGTGGTAGACAAAAACATGTACGTGTGTGCGTTTTCTCGGGGTTCTCCTTTTCCTAGCCCACTTTCTTCATTCCATCATTATCATCCATCTCATTATCAGTCTCCCTTGACGTAGAGGCATAATCGTAGAACTTTAAAAAAATAAATGGGACCGACAGAATGAGCCTTTATTTTCTAATTACAAAGCAACAAACAACATTTAACACATAGTTACGTTCGCAAGATATCGCGTGAAAGAGTGAAACTGGGGAAGTAATTCACATGTATCCCAGGAACACACACTTAAGAAAGTTGTTAACAATTGAATGATCATAATGTCCTATTTCCATTTCCACCTCTTGTGACTCAGTGATAAAGCGTTTATCTCTATTGTGAACGGTCCATGATTCGATTCCAAAACATATAATGTTGTGGTAGGCAACACCGGATTCGTGGATTCTCCTGTTTACTTTTATTACATTAATTTACTTAGTACTTTCTTACTTTAGTACTTTCTTTATTCATTCATTTGCATTTAGCGCCTATATATACCCGTTAGGTTACATGACGTTGACACAAGACATTGAAGTATACAAAAAAAAAAAAAGAAAAAAAGAAAGAAAGAAAGAAAGAAAGAAGAAAAGAAAAGAAAACTGAAAATTTTGTTTAATTATAGAAGTAGAGCACTCCTTTTTCAGTGTAGGCATATGTCAGACAAACTATTTGGTTCCACACATACAGACAGCACACGTACTGATCACTGATACTCGACAGCCTTCTCTGCTCCTCGCGTTTAAAAAAATATCGTGTAATTTTTTTGTGTTGATATCTCCATATACTATCTTCATATACTAGATAACTCCATATACTATAGGTGCCTTCCATTTCAATTCAGGCAGAGCATGTACCATCACCATCTCAGATATTGTTGAAACTTTTTTTATAGCAACTAGACATGTTTTTAAGAGACCCATATTTTTTTGTTTTGTCGAAAAAAATTTTCCCGCCAAGTAATGGGCCATCAAAGACGGGGAGTACAATTTATGAATTGTAGAAGACATGGAAAATGGTCAATTTCGAAGCCTCGCCATTCGGCTATGGAGACAGGTAGAGTTATAATTCTTGTTGTGGTATGTACATAGGGATATAAATAAACTATATTTTATTATAGTTTGGTTTGCGCATGCGTATCTTTTTGTACATAAATTAACAAATGAACGTCAATTTATCTGAAAAGTCGAAGTTTGCGAATTTTTTTCGAGCACTTCCGGTTCGAATTTTAAAATTCTGTTTTCACGGTTGGTAAGACCTAGTTACCCGCTTTCCGAAAAAAAATTTTGTATCGCTTCTGTGGTCAACCGTTTTGTCGCAAAAAATTCGAGAAATTGTAAAATTTTCAAAAATCGCCATTTTTGAGCGCTATTTTCTCGAAAACACCATTTTTTAAAATTCTGAAATTTTGTCAGATGGTTCAACTTTACCTGAATAATAAACACACCAAATACCATTCTCGACCAATGCTTCATGGATTAACTGCAGCCTTTTAAAGTTAGCGAAGTTTCGCTAATTTTGATGTCACAGTTAGCAACACTGGGAACAATGAAAGTGCAATGATTTGATGATGTTTGTGGTTCACATTCATTAAATGAAGAATAAATGGTTTTCTTGGCTGTTTTTTTTTATTATTATTTTGATTAAAAAGGCTCTCTGAAATAGTAAAATGAGCCTCCCTCTACTCCTCCGTTTTCTTAAACTGAAGTAATCTGAGGTGGAAATTACGATTACGAAACACACAAATTTCAAGTTCACTTACTTAAAATGGTCTTCGGAAACAAAATTTCACTGATTTTTTTTTTTTTTTTTTTTTTTTTTTTTACATGGACCAATCATTTGCTTGGTTGTTGTCTTCTTTGCTAATAGCATGTAATCGTGCAGATGCTCCGATAGATGTTGGTTCACTCATAACTCATCCAGGAGTGGATCTAGGGGGATTGCCCCCCCCCAGAAGAAGAAATTTTCTTTATATATAAATAAAACCCATCCCAGAGTTTGGAGTTCTTAAAAGTAGCTCTAAGTAGCAGTATTACAATCCCCCCCCCAGAAGTCTGTCCTGGATCCGCCCCTGCGTAGCACATTGTCGAATGTGGTAAAGAATGTGGCAACGCGCCATAGCCTTAGGCTAAAACAGATACACAGTATTAAAACCGCAGAAGAAAAAAATGAAATGAAATCTTTAAGTTTTACGTTTCACGCTTATGCCGGTTAGGCTAAAGGAGACGGTGATTATGAGAAATGAATGAAGTGGTGGAATGCAGAACGGCACGAGCTGGGATTGAACCAGGGACCCCAAGCACCGGAAGTGAACGCTCTACCACTGAGCCACCGCGTCCCCACTAAAACCGCAGGAGAATTCGTGAGTATAGTGCAAGTACAAACTCCGGGTATTACTCTCGTTTTGTTACGTGGAACTGAATTCGACGACTTCCGGAAGAAAAAAAGGGAAAGTATGCGACCGGTAACTGGTATTCAACGAAGTTATCTTTGGCTTTCGGAAAATTGCGAAGTTTTTATGGCAGTAACGGGTCACCATGAACTAACTTCATGCTTCCCCCAAAATCGAACTTTTGCAATTCAAAGTGTAGATTTAAGAAATCTGCAAAAAGGAACTTTTGTTATACATATATGTATGATAACCAGTGGTGCGTAGCAGAAATATTATGAATAAAATATGAATTACGTGAAGTTTAAGTGCTGTTTATGCTTCCACATGAACCTTCAGCAGGGTACAGGTTTCCAGAAGAGCATAAGAGAAGTGAAAATATGTTTTTTGTGACTATCGACAATGTGCTACGCAGGGGCGGATCCAGGACAGACTTCTGGGGGGGGGGATTGTAATACTGCTACTTAGAGCTACTTTTAAGAGCTCCAAACTCTGGGATGGGTTTTATTTATATATAAATAAGAAAGTTTCTTCTTCTGGGGGGGGGCAATCCCCCTAGATCCACTCCTGGATGAGTTATGACTGAGCCAACATCTATCGGAGCATCTGCACGGTTACATGCTATTAGCAAAGAAGACAACAACCAAGCAAATGATTGGTCCATGTAAAAAAAAAAAAAAAAAAAAAAAAAAAAAATCAGTGAAATTTTGTTTCCGAAGACCATTTTAAGTAAGTGGCCATTTTAAACTGAAGACCATTTTAAACTGAAGACCAGATTACTTCAGTTTAAGAAAACGGAGGAGTAGAGGGAGGCTCATTTTACTATTTCAGAGAGCCTTTTTAATCAAAATAATAAAAAAAAAAGCCAAGAAAACCATTTAATCTTCATTTAATGAATGTGAACCACAAACATCATCAAATCATTGCACTGTCATTGTTCCCAGTGTTGCTAACTGTGACATCAAAATTAGCGAAACTTCGCTAACTTTAAAAGGCTGCAGTTAATCCACGAAGCATTGGTCGAGAATGGTATTTGGTGTGTTTATTATTCAGGTAAAGTTGAACCATCTGACAAAATTTCAGAATTTTAAAAAATGGTGTTTTCGAGAAAATAGCGCCCAAAAATGGCGATTTTTGAAAATTTTACAATTTCTCGAATATTTTGCGACAAAACGGTTGACCACAGAAGCGATACAAAATTTTTTTCGGAAAGCGGGTAACTAGGTCTTACCAACCGTGAAAACAGAATTTTAAAATTCGAACCGGAAGTGCTCGAAAAAAATTCGCAAACTTCGACTTTTCAGATAAATTGACGTTCATTTGTTAATTTATGTACAAAAAGATACGCATGCGCAAACCAAACTATAATAAAATATAGTTTATTTATATCCCTATGTACATACCACAACAAGAATTATAACTCTACCTGTCTCCATAGCCGAATGGTGAGGCTTCGAAATTGACCATTTTCAATGTCTTCTACAATTCATAAATTGTACTCCCCGTCTTTGATGGCCCATTACTTGGCGGGAAAATTTTTTTCGACAAAACAAAAAAATATGGGTCTCTTAAAAACATGTCTAGTTGCTATAAAAAAAGTTTCAACAATATTTGAGATGGTGATGGTACAATTTTATATTTTTTTTGCCTGAGTTGAAATGGAAGGCACCTATATTATTTTGTACTGCGTATCCGTTACTGCATTTAATCAAAGCCAAAGATACAATGTCTTTTCGTGGACGAGCATAACTAATTCCGTTCTTCGGTAAAGAAAATTATGCTTTATGTGTTTTCTTGATGCCGAAAATTGAAATCTTTAGTTCATGTCCTGTAGAATAAAGGAGACGGAAGATGAATCCAAGAGGATGATGAAGAATCGATGGAATGAAAAAATGGAAGAGCTTCAGCAAAATTTACAAACTAGTTTACCACAAACTTACACGGGATATGATCAAAACGAGTACCCTTCGCATCTCACGTGAACGATTCACCATGTCCCTTTTTAATCAAATTTATAGCCACCGCAAAACCTCAGTAGGGAGCAGGGGTGGCAACCTCAATCTATAATCAAGAGTTTTCAGGTATTACAAACCATGGTTAAGCTTTACTTACAGAGACAATGTCTCCACAGATCTATGGACTGCTGAAATGCTTTTAATTTTGACATTGTGACATACATTTGCATTGCTTTAAATTTATTTTCATAATACCCTTTATTCCTAATTCGTTTATGAAGCATCAAACTATAAAACGCTTGGTGTGTTGTCATTTGTTAAGCAAAACACACTGTTGAGGGAAAGGGGGAGGGAATGGTCACTGTCTCCGTTCAAGATATCAACCTGAGAGATTTTTTAAAAAATGTAGATTTAATAATAGATAGAAGATGCGAGTAAAATTCATTAAAGGCTACCAGCCTAAATGGGAGTGGGGGCTAACCCATGCTCAATAACTACATTCTCTGACTTACATATATTAACTAGGGTTACATATGAGACGAGATTTCAGGCTATTTCGTCTTGTAAGGAGGTGGTAAAAAGTGATGTTCCGTCTAGGAAAGTGTATCGTTTCTATTGGAAGAGCTGTCTCATCTTATATATTGTTACACAAAAATTCTCTCTTGATCGTCTCTTAGTTCAGCAATATTAACAACGTAATTATACATTCCGTGTTCGACATGAATAGAACAATGCTCAAGTCTACGCTACACACTGTGGCAATCCAATAATAATGATGATATAATAAAGTATAGTATATTTATCTTACCTCTACAGCAATGTATTATTTTTCGATTTTGCAAATCCTATTCTACGTGAATTTCCTGGTCCTAACCGAAGTATTGTACTCACCTACAAAGGAAATAAATATAAATTATTAATACAAGAACAATGAAAGAAAATCCAAGCTACAGTTATTACAAATCGATACGGTATTAAGATATTAATTCATTTATTGATGTACTTTGTTAAATTTCAGCATAAATCACATAGCAAAGTTAAAAACGTGCATTTTATTATATGTATATATATAGTATGTTAGGTTTATTTTGACTGCTTGTATAGCGGGTACTTCGGATAAAACATGCAGGGCTTATAGATCACAAACGGTTGAAAGACAAAATGACGGAACAAGCAGTGTGATTGGAAAATTTCATAGGGCGCATAGAATGGAGCCCTCTGCGTACCTCACAGGATGCCCTATGAGTGGGGCTCAGAAGGGTCACTCGAAAATTTTAGATGTATTTTTTCTTTTGCGTATTTTTTCTTTTTGTTTACATCATTGAAACTATCATGGAAAAATAAAAAAAATGAAGGAAAAAAGTTTCTGTTGTGGAATAACGTTTTCGAAATGGCTACCATTAAATTATGAGTTCCCGCACAGTCACATAGAATGCCCTACGCTTATAAATCACTACCAGTTGGAGATAAAAGGATGAATTAAAAACCGAGATAAGAAAATATACAAAAGCGTATCGAATGGAGTTTTCTACTTGCCTCCCAGAATCCCTTATCATGGGATCCAAAGGGGTCACCCAAAATTTTAAATAGTTTTTTTTTTATTGTTGAAGTTAGAAATTTTATAAACAAATGAAATCAGTTAGTGAAAAAAACTATATTAGTAAACATACTGTATTTCAATAAATGAAATCCGTTAGTTTAAAAAACCTGTATTAGTCAACGTTTCAGCTTAAGGTTATCAAGACTCACGGAAAGAATAACAATATTGCAGTTAAAAATGAAAGAAAGATTATTTGAGAAAGAAATTATCTCCTTACGGACGTTTTAGAACGTTAAAAAAGAAACGAACGAAGATTGAAATTGAAGAAGATATTAAAGATAGCAATTCTTACGTTCACACAAAGTGTTTGCCATATAACTACAGAATATGGAAGTTCCTAACTTTGAATCAACTAGCCTGCAGGTGATAGCAAAAGGTAAATTTCAACTTGTGAATGCGTGGCTTGTAACCGAATCTGTAATGCTGTCATTGGCGACCAAATTCTAGCCATCATTGTAATAACCCAGATAAAAACAAAAGCCTCCAAACACTCTTTCTTCAAAGAAATGAGACAATGTAACATT
Source organism: Thermobia domestica (assembly GCF_964235325.1). Lineage (NCBI taxonomy): Eukaryota > Metazoa > Arthropoda > Insecta > Zygentoma > Lepismatidae > Thermobia > Thermobia domestica. Next base: position 121,447,264 of record NC_137466.1, on the reverse strand, counting down.
AATGACGGGATTGGCTGCTTCGACGCTACTTCTGATATTAAGCAGTGAAAATAGGCCTATGTCTGAAGGACGACAACATTAGTGCTATTCATTCACTATCACACTAAAGGTAAGTAATTTCGTGAAGAAGGAAGCTTATTGATTTGAGTATCTCACTGTAAATGGATTTGGTTACATTCTGTAACATTGATGAGAGCTTCGGTTGCAAATCACACCGTCTCTAGTAACACCAATGGCTAGAATGATTAAGACAGCAATCAGCAATCTAATCTGTATGTTTTCTGGCTTCTTAGAATTAACAGTTGTCGTTTTCAAGATACAATCATCAGAGCATTCTTAAATAGAACACAATTTATTCTGAATTATACTTAGATGTACTCAAAATTACCTAAAATGGGAAAAGACAATTTTTATGTATGTGATAAAACTAAACATAAAATAAATTAGTTCGGTCCGATAAATCTTAAAAGTTGAATTACATTTTGAGATAAAGCTAAATACGGACAAATTAATATGATAGTATTGGATCTGAGACCAAATCATAGTTTACACCTTTCCTAACAAAAGATTTTTAGGATTAATTCAAGTAGGTGAACATTTTTTTCACATCAAATACTTATTTCTTCCGTTTTATGTGTATGAAGTGCATTGTTTTAAAAATAAGCTTTATTCCTTTCTTCCATAAAAATAATTCAAAAGGGAACAGTTTCATACAAACGTCACGGGCTAATACCTTACACTGTATTTTTTTCTCCTTCAAAATTACATTGGATCACTGACAAACGTGCTGGCATGTTTGATCGCTATTACTATCAATCGTAATTTTAAAATCCATTACTCTTATTGTATTATTAAATATAATTAAAAATTAACAACGATGGACTGATAGCATATTCGCCAGTGATTAGTAATTAGTTGTCGTTTTGAAGAAAAATCTTACATTGTATATATTTAACAAAGTCTGTGTGTCAATAATCTATTATACCTTCACTTTCAAAAAATGAAATCTTTCAGTTTTACGTCACACGATTATGCCGGCTAAGCTAAAGGAGACGATGATTGTGAATTGATGGAATAAATAGAGGGGGAGGAAACGGGAGAACCCCGAGAAAACCCACGCACACGGTGTTTGTCCACCACAAAGTCCACTTGGCGAGAGCAGGGATCCAATCAGAGACCCTTATGCACCAAAGGTGGACACTCTACCACTGAGCCACTACGGCCTGTATCTTCACCTTGAGTATTCCATCGTAGAAACTATGTAATTCAATAGTTACATCTAATGTTATAACGGAGTATACAATTACCAGACGTCTATTATTTTATTGACATACAGTACTGAACCAAATATTACCCCTGGCAAGGCTAAAGCAAAAAACCTAGCACCTCAAACTTTCCTCGAATTATTCTTTACAATTCTGTGGAAGTTTCACCATTATCACAAATATTTGAATGGTTCAGAGCTAATCAGAGCGACGTATTATCACATTTTTTACGTACAGAATCGTATATAGAACAGATAAATGAAATCAAATGAAATCTTTTAAGTTTTACGTCCCATGGTATGCCGGCTAAGCTAAAAGAGATGGTGATTATGAGAAATGAAGGAAATGGTAGAATGATGAAAGTGAGAGGAAACGGGAGAACCCCGAGAAAACCAACGCACACGGTGTTTGTCCACCACAAAGTTCACTTGGAATAAGCTGAGATCGAAGCAAGGACCCATGCACCAGAGGTGAAGGCTCTACCACTAAGCCACTGCGGCCCCTATGTAGCAGACATACAAAGGGTTTAACAGTCCTGACATTTGTATTTACGACTTTTTTTTTCATCTTCGCAAATCGATACCCCCCGCTAACAAAAAAATTAGCCCCCCCCACGTGAATCTACACCGACCATGAAGAGCTATAAATAGCAAAATGACTTTTACTTTCATGTATCGTCCGTCCGCACTTCGACTCCTGTCGAAACTATTTCTGGTTTTCTATATAAAGTTCCAACTTCTCAATTCAAGCAATTCCTCAATTGCTTCACAACTTTGTATTAATACTATAAAATTTTATGCCGCATTTCTAACACAGTCACTCGACTTGCACAGCAAGCAAATGAAGCATATAACGCAATAATTAATGCACAATTTTCAGAGAGTTTTAAATACACTTTTCATTTTGCTTTAATCATCACAGAAAACAAAGTTTATTTGTGAAAGTCGACACTTCCGAGTCGATTTATAAAGGCAATGCTCACCTTTCTGCGCACATTCTTTATGACGAGCAATATTTAAACTCCCCCCTCCCCCTATTAAAATAAAGTTTGGATTCCATCGACTTCCACAGATGATAAAATTAGCCACCTGGAAATCGAATGAATTCATTTCACAATGCTCTTGTTGTTATTAGTTTCATGCTAAAAATATACGTCAAAAACATTATTCTACACATGTGTACAATGATACAAAATAAAATATTGCACATACAGGGATTAACTTAATATTTAAAATAAATACAGCTTACAAACCTTTGATACAGGACTATTTATTACTATTATTATTATTATTACGGGAATGCTAGGTTGTGAACATCAACCTTAAGTCAAGCATATCTGATATATTATAAAGAATGCATTTTATCTACATCTTTATGTGAGTAGTTCATGTGAATTTAAACTGTGTTTGAAGAAAATACCACTTTGTATCTTTTTTCTTGTGTAAGGAGAAGAGCGATAAAAAATAAGAAAGACAATAGCATTTTAACCTAATAAAAATTCCTGTGTTTATTCCATATACATTTAAGTGAATTCTTATTCGAAGGCAGTTAGCAACACTGATTTTACATGTCAGATATCTGCACGCTCGTAGAAAAAGTGAAAACGCCGCTTGTGACCATATGCACAAGGGACTTACCATCACGCGATCTTTAATAAAAGAAAAGAAAAAAAAGAACGGAAAGATTCGTATGCAATATACAGTAGGTAAAGCGTATGTATATGACAAAGAAAATTACAAGAGAAGAGGGGGGGAAAAAGTCAGAAGTCTGTCGACAGGTAGGGCATGAGGAGCACCCACACGAGGCATTATGTCAACACAACGGTAAATTGTACAATTTTCCTCTCTGCAAAGATCTCGGAATCTCACCGGGAGAATTCTACGGGCTCTTGAGCACAAAAACGGTGACATAATATCAACACTAGTTGTCACGAAAAGATATTTAAATATATATGTATACATATAGATAGAAAAACAATGTTCATATACAGAGTGATTATGAAATGCTGGTCGTTGAAATGAAAATTAAATTTTGAGTTTAACGTCCTAAGCTCTTTAAATTGGCACACAGATAAGAAAAAAAAAATACTGAGGTACGAGGTGTGATCAAAAAGTACTGTTAATCATTTTATATTAGAAAAAAAGTAATAAACTTACATGGAATTTGATTTAATCTCCTTCAAAGTTCTGTCCTTGTCTAGCAATGCACTTATCCCAACGTTGATTCAATGACTGAAAGCATTTCTGGAAGGCTTCTTTTAGAAGGGCGTTCAGCTGCTCTGTCGTGGCCCTCTTAATGTCAGGAATGATGTTAAAATGTTTTCCTTTAAGCACAGTTTTAATTTTTGGGAAGAATCAAAAGTTGCATGGTACTAAGTCTGATGAGTAAAGCGGATGTGGACAGACAGGAACACTTTTTCCGGCCAAAAACTCGCTGATCAAAAGCACGGTGTGGCATGGTGCCTTTTCGTGCTGAAGGAGGAAGCCTTTGCCTATTTAATCGGTGGTTAAAACGCTTTTCATGGACCCATATGAGATGTTTAGATCTTCGGAAATTTTGAGGGGGCGCAGTGGCTCAGTGTTAGAGCGTTCACCTCCGGTGCTTGGGGTCCCAGGTTCGATTCCAGCTCGTGCCGTGTGGACTTTGTGGTGGACAAACACCGTGCTCGTGGGTTTTCCTGGGATTCCCCCGTTTCCTCCCACTTTCTTCATTCCACCATTTCACTCATCTCTCATCATCATCACCGTCTCCTTTAGCCTAACCGGCATAACCATGGGACATAAAACTTAAAGATTTCATTTCATTTCATTTTCTTCGGAAATTTCTCGAATTGTCATTCGGCTATTTGAACAAATCATTTGTGCCACTTTTTGCATACTTTCATCTGTTTTTGGCATCGAAGAACATATCAATCGTTGCTAGTTTTCAACTAATAACCTTCAATGCCATCGTTTTATCGCCATACACTGATTTTTATATTTCGCAAGCTTCTTTGCCTTTTTTTTTTTTTTTTTTTTCAACTTAGAACAAAAGTTAATGTTTGCGCGCAACAGACACTCTTAATATGTCCTCACTGTTCTGACTCTGGAAGCCAACTAATATGTCTCAACTCGTTCAAACTCGAAACTGACTGTATCAAAGGTTTAGGCTACCGGGCTTACTAGTTGAAATGGACGCAACATCGATACATGGCACTTTGCAACTATATTCACTGTACTTTTTGATCACACATTGTAGTTCATAATCTAAAAGAGCTCCCTGGTGACTATATGGTTAACAAACGCACCTTTGGCGCAAGAGACCCGTGTTCGATTCCTACTAAGAGCTCATGTGGTTCGGATCCACGTTAAGCTGAAGGTTTACGTCTCATAGAGTTTTAGTTCTGAAAGTAATACTAAACTCCAATTCAACCAATCATAATCTCAAATGCATGACTGACATCTATGTGACTAACGTCATGGAGATGGAGGATGGAACTTCAGAGTTTGTCCGTCCCTGAATTCAAGAAAATCCACAATAATCTCACGAGAACTATGTGACCCACCAGAAATGGAACCCAGAACCTATGGAAGCAATTCTCCAAATTACCAGAAAAAAAAAAAAAAAAAAGTAGATGTACAACTCAACAATCGAATCCTATAAACCAAAGCGAATCAAAATCCTTCTAAACACTCAAAAATATATTTCAACTATTTGTATTTTTGTCACCTCATTTCATTTATTTTTAAAGATCAGTAAGTACCGGCATTCCATGGTAACACCGACTGAACTACGTGCGAAGTCTTAACAAAATTACAGGAAAAGTTTTATATCTATATTTCCAGCTTAACAGAGCAGTGACTTTCGAGTAAAATCCAAAAGGTGTTCCATTAAATACTTACAATGTAATGTGTAAGCAGAAAAGCAAGGTAAAAATCATAACCTTGCTCCTTCAATCGAGTACGTTCTCCGCGCATTTAGATATTAAACCAGGTTTCAACAATTAAAATTCGATGAATGCTATCGGTTGTATGTAACAATAGGAAAATAGTAGAATTTGTCTGATATCTTAATTAATTGTAATATCTTAATTTTCCATTTCTAAGCTGCGTTGGTCCCGGAGAAAATTTCTTTGACACCTGGCGCTGGCAACCCTACCATCTCTATTACAGTATATGGGCTTCTTAGCAGACAAACATGTCTCATTGCCATGGAAACAAATTAACGCTACAAAGCTATCAGTACCAAAACAATTTCTCACGCAATATATTGGTCTGATAGCTTGTGGGTGCTTCTGGAGTTTAACACGTATTGTATATAGGAAAGCCAGCAAGAGAAAGTCTCTTAACAGTTCACAGCGGCATTGCCACTACTTACATGTCAAGACTGTTTCGGTGCATCTATAATGGCAGGTTTTTAATGGTATAAAACAGAATGACCATAGTTAGTAACACTAGAACCACGGTAGGGGCTACTTTTTTCCTCCGCATGTGGTAAGAAACTTCAGACACCATCTCTTGATAGCTCCTCTATAATCAGATTTTAGTCTGATGACCACCCGCAGAGTGGGCCGTGGCTTCAAGTAGCGTAGTCGCTAATGTCCTCGTCTTTGGTGCGAGCGGTCCCGGGTTCGATTCCCAGTGGGGACACTCGGTCCAAAAAGTGTAAAAACTTTTTCAAGTCAGACATTCTGAATGAAGTTTTCCTGGGGTTTCTTCATTCACACCAGGCAAATGCCGGGATGGTACGTAACATATGGGTCCCAGGCCATTTCCTTAACTTTCTTCGGATAGTGTGATTGCCAAGGAATGCCATCCCTCACACGTGACGGGCTAACATAGTTATAGATGCCGAAAGCTCAAACATTTAATTCCTAATCCCCCCGTAGAGTGGGCTAGGGGGGAAAAGGGTAAGTTCTTCGAAGTACATGCCAGACCTATTGCATCTGCTTATTCAGGCACTACAATATCTAATATATTTATAATAAGCACTGTATTATATTCACTCTTATTAATAAAGCTATGAATCGTGAGTAAATAGTGTTATGTAGTACTGTATTATGTGTACGCACACGTCTATAGGAGTGTGTGTGTGTGTATTAACAATCGCTTGTCGTTCACCCTCTCTTGGAAAGAATGATGAGGACGTCCCTACTCTGAAATATTTCTTTTCCTGCTACACACTAATTTGGAAAATAGAAAGATGCTTCAGAACCTGGAACTTTAAAATAAAATAATAACTTCCTTCGGTACAACTTAAAAGATCATCATCTACAGAAGACGTACTTCACATATAGAGGTATATGTTGAATAAGTTGGAGTACTGCAACACTTGTCGCAAACAAGTCGACAGCCTCATGCTGTGCACCACAGACAAACGAAATAATTGCTTCTAGTCAGGCTTATCCATATAGAATATAGAGCCTTTCTCCTTTGGATGTACGTAACACTAGAAAGCCAGAATAAGAATTTCCATTGCCCTTCAAGGCAGATAACACAATCTTTTTCTTTATAATAACAATCATGAAGAAGAAAATACTTAGTAAACCTCTTTTGACATCGCTTCATCTCCATTTTTATTATAGCTACGGGCTTTATCGCGTTACAGCCTATGGCTTATTATTAAATAACAATAAGTTCACACACACACGCACACACAAAAGCATGTAACACTCAGTATTCAAAGCTTCTACAATCAATAAGTAATCTTAAGTCAGAGGTATTTTTCTAATAAATCCTGACCCAAGTGTGCTCATAAGCGTGCTTAGAGCACAGGCTATGCCCATGAGAGATTATTATTATTATTATTATTATTATTTGGAGAGAGATTTGTCATTGAAAATGGCTCAATCGAACTTTAGTGACATCATAATAATGCCTTTAAGAACGCTAACTTTAAAGGACAATTTTCATAAGTACCATTTTGCAAATAAGAAAGCAAATATTCTGGTGGGTAGTTAAACTCTATATTTATTATGAAGAAAATGATTCGAGTAAAATGTAGTCTATAATGTAAGTTATTTTGGTTTTGTCAAATTCAATTCCCGCCTTCTCTACTGCTATTTGTTCTTGGAGAAGGAGTAAATGGTAAATTGAGGGGAGGCACCGCTGTTCTGAGCAAATAAAGACAAGAAGCAGAAAAAAGACCTGCACCACATGTGATTTCACGAAATAATAGGTTGCTTCAATCTGAGAATTATATTCCTTCCTGACTGTTGTATACGATTACTGGCTTTATATATCCAACATCTAATACAAAAGTAAGCTATGTATTCTTATATATATTATATATATATATATTATTATTTTTCCTTTTTGAAGAGAAATTTATGATGAAAATGGGAAATTTTGCATCCCCATACGGGAAATTGAGTTCTCAGATTTTGACGAATTGTTCTTATAATCTTCATCAAGAAGCCAGAATGTGTAATATTCGAAGAAATTTAATTGACATGTGCAAGTTAATATGTGTAATGCAGACATAATCACCCAGTTCTTGTTTGTTCAAGTCAGCACCGTCGCTGTATAAGACGTAGACATAAAGTTTAAGGTGAAATTCGAACCACCATAATGCGTTCAATATTCTCGTGCCAAGAATCAAACCCGGGTCCCCGTGTACAAAGTGTTTACTCATTTTTTGAATGCAGGCCTCCCTAATTCTAATTCTTAATATCTTTATCCACTCTTTTTTTTAATTTACAATTTTTCATGCAGTTTCTTTGTGAAACAAAAGAAAAATTGGCCACCTTACTCCGGTGATCTACTAACCCTACTACCTACGCTAGTCAAATGGAATAGAACCTGCCTTCAGGAAAATATCTCTACTCCCTATGAAAAGTTCATATATTCCTACCTTTTCGAGTGAAAGTGTCTGAATTCTTCATTAAACACGACATGGCTCATATAATAAAAAATCTGCATCAATAGTATTTGCTCAGATAAAATTTAAAAGTAAATAATTGAACTATAAGTGTAATGCCATGGTATTAGAGCCCATATAGGAATCTGCCAAGTGTGGCGGATATTCAATTGGATTATGTTTTGCCATCAAGCACATACACCAAATTATTTTGCAAAATATTGCAAAATACGAAGAATATTCTGTAATTTTACGTTTTCTTGTTGTAGTTCTTTTGATAGTATACTTACTCTTTAGTGAAATAGTTGCTGTGGTCAAAACGTTCTCCATTAGCAAGAAATAAGAATCGAAGTCACAGCGTCATATGTATGTTTCGAAGAGGAACTCTACATCAATAAACAGTACTTATCAAAACACAATTTCATTAAACTTGTAAGTACTAAAAATAACAAGATTATAGTTTGAATGATTGAGTATTTTGGCAATATAAGTGTCTATTAATTCCGAATCTACAACGAAAGTAATCTCCATTGGGAATGAAGCTAAATAAATAAAAATAAAAAAGAAATGAAATCTTTAAGTTTTACGTCCCACGGTTATGCCGGTTAGGCTAAAGAAGACGGTAATAATGTGAAATGAACGAAATGGTGGAATGAAGAAAGTGGGAGGGGACGGGAGAACTCCGAGAAAACCCACGAGCACGGTGTTTGTCCACCACAAAGTCCACACGGCGCGAGCTGGGATCGAACCAGGGACCTCAAGCACCGGAGGTGAACGCTCTACCACTAAGCCGAAACATTTACTGCAGCTGAAATATGTTTCAAAATGTGCACATTTGCTGCGGTACGTATCTAGTTTGCAGTTCTCAATATACGTAAACCAAGTATAGAGTTTTCATTATATCACTGCTAACCAAAATGAAATTTATATTGCATGAACAAGAACAAATAAAATACGAATGTATTGTGTATTTTGCTAGATCTAGTGAAAACAAGGAGGTTTACTTATATAAACATATGAAAAACTTATTTTTTAAAAAAGAGTCCTATTTATCAATTTCCCTTATCAGTGACACATGACATAATAAAAGAAACCGTGTGTGGGGAAACTCCAAACACTACGCATACTTTCCACTGCGGCGAAAGATACCCGCAGGAACTCAGGCAAGCATTAAATAATCACCAGCAGACACTCCCATGCATGACGTAATGAAGAGAAAAAAAATAGCAGCAGCATCAGAATGGAACATGTGTACATGTATAGTATGTAATGTCAGTTTGCTTTTTTTTTTTTTTTTTTTTTACATAAAATAATATGAAAATGAGTAGTCATACATTTATATGTGAATGATAATTGCTCTCTGAAAAATAAATTTATTTCTGTGCTTATTTTCTTATTTTTTTTAAAAAGTATAAATGTGAGAAAGAGATACTTTATGTTATCTTTAAATTAAAAATGATAATATCTTATCAAACATTACTTTCAGATTTATTTATTTGTTTACTTTAAGGAAATATATTGACTTTCTAAAGGAAAAGAACATTTGAAGGTATAATGCAGTGGCGTAGCAAGGAAGAACAGACCAGGCTCAAGTTCCCCCTTAGTATAATGATACGGAAAATGCATTCTGCTTACATATAGTGTGTTCTATTTGTGGTTTGGATGTTACGACGTTATTATTTTTTTTTATAACTTATCATAAATGAAACAAGTATTGTACAGTCATGTTAGAAAAACTTATCACAGAAGCTCTATATCATCCTTTGTAAAATTTCCACAAACTAGTTATATACTGTATTCTTCTACTCTTTCTCAGTAGTGTGTCAAGTTTTAAAAAATATTACCGAGTTCTGCTCAGTTTTTATGTATATACTGCACGAAATTTCAGGTCTGCTTCCCACTTTTTTTCTCGTACAGCTCTAATTTATGCAAATGGCTATCACCAAACTAAAACATTGGTCGCAAATGGGGACCTGGCAGCCGAATATTTCGCGCCGTATACATACAGTCTCATATAATGTACTTCTTAAAAAGTTGGAAAAACAGTAATACAAGCAGTGACGGCTCTTCGGGGATGTTATACCTATAAAAAAATAAATTACAAGCTAAGGGATAAAGAAGGAACTTATCTAATGTATTAATTCTTTTATGCAACTTTCTGAAGCTGTAGAAAACCTTCCTTTAGCCTATAGTGGCATGTCTTCTCTCAAGAGCCGCCACTGAATACAAAGCGCTCTAATTGAAGGACCAGATACCTTGACACTAAATACAGAAGTGAAATTGTTTTGTATTTAAGAAATAATCGACATATGCAAATGGCTTCTTGTTTACATAATATCCTAAATGTCAATTTATTTCTCCAATTACCGATATTAATAACAAAATACTTTCTGAACATTGGGCGAAAGAAACTAGCAGCACTATTCCAGTTTTATTGGCTTAGTAACTTCTGTCATAACATTTGAAATTAGGTAAATAAATACTAAAGTACTTAAATGCATAGTTATGCGTTTTCTCTATTCTTAATCAACTCCCAACCCGATGGCACCTATTAACCTGTTAACTTCACACCACACATTCATTCCACACTTACAGTAACTATAATGAAATTGAGTGACATTAAGTTTGATTCTCCGTACTTTCACGTTGCCCATTTAAGATTGTCAACATAGACATTAATCCAAGACTTCAGAAAACGGACCACAACAACACCTAATTACCATTACTTGTTTACTTGCAAACAATAATTAACATAAACTCATACGTACCTAAACTTGATGTCCTGATCTTATGAAGTCAATGACCTCTGGTTAATCTTTAATTTCTACATAAAATCAAATGAATGACTATGAAACAATATTGTTTGTTTACCGGTAAATTTGTCAAATACTTATTATTAGAATAAACCGAGGTGGATCTTGTCCAGTACCAGAGGGCTTAGACTCAGGGCCGTAACTTGTGGGGAGGCAGGAGGGGCAACTGCCCCCCAGAGAAGCTTCCCGCCGTTCAAGGAGGGCCCATTTTAAGACAAAATTTTCTTACTCTATATATGATACGAACATGAAATTATAAATGAAGCATCAAGCAGGTTCACTACACTACATAAACAAAACGTCACACAAAAGGTCAATAACACAAAAATGAGTCGTGGGCCCATTTCAGTAAAAAATGTCTACTATTAGGGCTCTACAAATAATATTTATTTGTATGGTTTTAAGATTTGTCAATATTGTACCTTTAATTAATTTGTCATGTATGGAACGGACCCAGGGGCGTAACTAACGGCCCCGCAGACTTTACTGTGCGGGAGGGCCCACAGGCTCTGGGGGGCCATAAAGAGTAAGATGGAAAGGGAGGTCCAAGAATTAGAAAAAAAATTGTAGGGGGCCCAAATACGCGTATTAATGCTTCCCCCCGAAAAACATCTAAGTTACGGCGCTGCTTAGACTCCCCAATTTTTGAGTGACAAAAATAATTTAAGCTATTATTTATATATTTTGGAAGTTTATAATAAACTTATGATATACCTATCATAGTCTGGTTTCTCCCCCCCCCCCCCCCCCAGTTTTTACCTTTTAGACTCGCCACTGAGAAAACTTATTTAAACAAAGCAGGAATATGTAATTGGTAGCGTTTATGCTTCGCAATCACCAGGTTCTAGTTTCGAACGCGGTGGCCAGCCATTCTGACAGGATTTTCCTCAGTTCTAGCAGGCAAATTCAGGAGCGTAGCTTTTAAATATAAGGCTCTGGCCAACCACGATGAATGTTAACGATTTCAGTGTAATTTGGCCCCGCAGCTGTATCACTAAGTTTAAATAAATAAATAAATAAATGATTGTTTTCCTCGAATATTCGTGGAATATGGTTTTATGCTCACTACCCCGCCTTCGATCCTTGGTGAGTTATAAAGCCTCAGACAAGAGCCGAATAGTAATTCGGGTCTTATTTCAAGCTATAGATTCCGTCTTACTGCTGAAAGTTCCAATGAATTAGTGAATATACCTTATTCAAATAATCGTTATGATAACTAGCTGTTATCCGAATAATATTTCCAATAATTATTCGTTATCCGAATAAATAATCGAATAACGAAGTATTCGAAATATAATAACACTAGTTTGAATAGTCGAATATCAGTTCATCTGAATTTTAACAGCACCAGCTTTAGCAAAATTCATTACATACAGTAAATTCAATAAACTGGCTCCTGCTTACTAACACTGGAAATTCTCTTTACTGAGCAAGTGCGTTTATATAATAAATACTCTGATTACGCATTATTTATCGTAAGTTAAAAAAAAAAAAAAAAAAAAAACGCAATGTCATCTAGTTCCAGAGTAGGGCAGGGAGTTTCCCGTACCTTGTAACCCTAAGCCCCAAAGAGAGCACTGCAATAGCAAAGATAGAGGCAGCAGCAGTGTGATGTCACAACGACCTTAAGGGACGTTGAACTCAGAGTTGCCTTATCCTTGGGTTGTATATGCTATGTACACATTTACTACTCTCGACCTTGGAGATTTTTTTTTTTTCAAACGCATAACCTCATTTACACTTTAATTCCAAGCCCGGAAATGAACTCTACGTGTACTTCCGATAGTTGGGTAAGCTGTACTATGGGAAATATACAGAAAAGTTCATCCTGCCACATAACTTTTATTTTTATATTTTTCAATTTATTTAATTAAATTAATAAATACCTTTGTAAAATATAATTTAATCATGCAAATAAGAAAAAACAGTATAATTTTAACGTTCTTCTTCAGTGTTGGGATATGATACATGAGGTAGACTTACAATTTAATCTGTGATTCAACAACTACCCATTTCAAAGTTGTGTTCAGATAATAATAATAATAATAATAATAATAATAATAATAATAATAATAATAATAATAATAATAATATAACCCACGAATCTCTAATAGAAGGACTCGAAAATAATTTAAAACACCACTGTATCCAGACTAAACTTGACTGATTCGAGTGGAATCTGATTTCAACAAAAAGCGAAAAATACACGAGAAGTGGATGATAACTGAATTGGCAGCATTTCCAATAATCAAAGCCCCTTCTTTGATTTAAAAAATAAATAAATAAATAAATAAACTATGGGAAAATTGGAATCATCTATTTATAGTATTAGTGATTAAGATCACTGCGGGTAGGCTAGACCGCCCCTGCCCTTCATTATGACCTTTGCGTTAACTGTTATTGTATTGTCATTTTACACTTCCATAGTACAATATTCTACGAAAGTATCAGATTTTATAAAACAGAGTTTTAGTTTCTTTTCTTGCCTCCTCCCTCCTCTTTTTGCTGAAATTATTACAAGTAAATACGTATCAACTCTATTGGTCTGGCACACTTGCACAGTTCGATTAATCAATCCGGAGGTATGGATAAAAATATTAAAGAATTTTGTGCTATTACTGAATCCATAATAAGTAAGTTGCATAACAACTGTTTTTCTGCCTGTTTTTCTGTATTGATTGTTAGCTCAAATCTGTTACCGAATATTTTTGGGGGGAGGAGTGGTATTTGTGATCTTTTATTATAGAAATATGTGAATTACTTTAAAATTTTAAAACGGATCATGTCCTAAAATTCTTGTTTGTACAATCAATGGTAGAAGTATGTTCATCCACGTTCTTTCGTATATAACATGGGTCGAGATTTCAAATGTTTTATGGATTAAATCGTTTAAACGTTTTAAATGTCTATTTAAAGTAGTCTGACAGTTGTTACTAAAGGTCACAAATGTTTTGCACATCATCTTACCTAAAAATAAATAAGTGGTTAAATATTTAATAAAATAGGAAATATTACAACTGGTAATGGAACAGCGCCAGCGATAGTGGCGTGCTGTTGAACTACACCAAAACTAAACCTAAATGCAATAGTACAGGCAAAGATCTTCAAACAAAATCACTATTTTCACAATATTAAAAATCATAGTTCGTACGGTATTAAAATGAGGAACACGATCGATAACGTGGGCTAAGCGAATGTAACGAAGGCCGTGTCGTGATGTTGACAATGTGGTAGAGTGGCTAATCGGATACGAATGAATTGTGGGATCACTTCTTTTGGGCATAAATTGACGTGAATGTGACAAAGACATGGCAACACCGCAACCATCTCCCTTGCTAACAGCGTGTAAAGGGAACTCGGAGCACCGCCTTCAAACGGAATAAACGCTGTCCCTTAACATAGTCTATAATGCATAGAGATCTCTTTGATGCAGAAATAATTACCTGCAAATTACCAAAACTGAAGTTAAATTGGTTACGCAGTGGCGTAAAGATTGCCCCCCCCCTTTCGGAACCGAACATAAAGGCCCATGGGCTATATGTGGTGATAATGACAACTCATTTTCTTGACTTCGACACTCATGAGGGTGATGTATTTTCACTGGTTATGCTTAGCTAAATTATCGAAAAAAGAGACAGTAAGTATACTTTTGATAACAACTGTAGATTACATTAGGAAAATAAAAAAGTAAATAATTCCATATTTTTCTGCTATCAATAAAAAATTGCCATGTGTGTGTGTGTGTGTGTTTCATAATTGAAAACAGTAGAGAAAAAATGAGTAAGATATATAATTATGCTAAGCGGCATCCGAAATGAAAGTTTCACCTTCCTGTTGGAATTAATAGCGCGGATGCCAACGCTCATAATTTCGCGGTCGTCTGCTTTTCCCTCTCTCTCGCTCTTCTCTTATGCGAGCATTTACGAAATACTCTATAGAAAGCTAAACAACGCTTCTGACCAGTTTCAGTTAGTTATATAAAAGATTACGACGAAGAGGGATAGCATATAGTGAATACAGTAATATTTGTAAACTGTAAATCAAACAGTAAATGATGAAACTGCTGTAGTGATGTCAGTAAGTCAATGTTACTTCCTATTGGACATATGGATAATCTGCGCCTCCAGCTCGTTTAGGCAATGCCTGGAAGAACGGGACCAACTCTTTAATTTTACTGTTTCACGGTTACAACATGGAGGCTAAAAGGTACAAATGATAAATGAAATTGATAGCATGAAAAAAATGTAAGAACTCAGATATATAGGGTGTTTCGAAACAACACCAACAACGTTTGAGAGGTGATTCCGGACACCAAGATAAGACGAAAAGTATAGACCAACCTAGGTGCATAAATCCTTCGTTTCGGAGTTATAGGCTGCCGAAAACATGAAAAAATGAACTTTAAAAGTCCATAGCTCCAAAACTATGGGACCTATCGTAGTCGGGTCAAGACTTCATTTAGGAACTAGTATGTGCCCTATCCAAATATCCATGTTTCAGAATCCTGCGGCACTTCCGCAACTATTATTATAGAAGTAGTTGGTGAGTACTACAAGTTATATGCCTGTAGCCAAACTCCCTCTATAAAAGATGTGTGAGTACCTCAGGATTCTGAAACATGTATTTTTGCATAGCGTACATATTAGTTTCTAAGTGAAGTCTTGACCCAGCTACGGTAAGTCCCATAGTTTTGGAGCTATGGACCTTTAAAGTTCATTTTTTCATGTTTTCGACAGGCTATAACTCCGAAAAGAAGCATTTGTGCACCCAGGTTGGTCTATACTTTTCGTATCTTGGTGTCAGGAATCACCTCCTAAATGTTGTCGGTGTTGTTTTGAAACACCCTGTATATACTCTAGAGCGTGAAAGTAACTCAAACATTCAATTGTACAATTCGGTATTTTTGGGGGATCGGAGGAAGTATGTTTGCGTTTTGTTAATCGTTCATTCTCTTTTCTTCCTACTTCGTCACTTGCGAACAAAGGATTAAAAAAAAAAAGTCAAACACTGCTAGGTACAGGGTCTCGTAAATATAATTGAAGTACAGTGTCGGTTGTCAAATGACTGCAACCACTTGTTGTTAATAATACTCAAGATAGGAGCGACGGGGGTATATACTTTTCCATGGCAAGAAACAGAAGCTCCCTGCTGTATGCTTAATGTTACTGGATGTAGTTGCAACGCTCATGGAATTATGAATATAAACCACTTTCTTTCTTTCTGTTTCATTTATTTATCCATTCATTTTTACTTAAAACTACTTTAACATATCAAAAACGTTTTCATTTCATTTCGTTAACATTTATACGAGATGGTAAAGAATATACATGTGTACAGACAAGCAAATTACAATGTTATGAATTAAACTCAAAATTCTTTAAATTCACAGGTGAAAACAAAATACTGTATCATACTTGTATATACTGCTAAATAAGATATTTTTAATTAAACCATTATCAATTTTTCCCCGCATATACCTATAGATATTGATGTAACAAATTACCAGAGTGAAAAATCAGAAAATGGACAAAAATTGTCTAATTCCTTTGCATCGTCATATAATAGGCAAGCTTGTAATTTCCTTTCTTGTATAAATGTACATGCCATGTTACCACCTTTGTGTGTATAAAAAAAAAAAAAAAAAAAAAAAAAAAAAAAAAAAAAAAAAAAGGCTGCGGAACTATGCTTCCTAAGCCAGCATCGGCGCTTGATATGTTGAAGCTTGCTATAGGTAACTAATGACTCATCTTTCCAATACTAAAGTGAGGCGAGCTTACCATCGGAAAATGTTTTCTGCACGCGTGGTTTAGGCTTCGAGCCTGCTAGGAACTATACGTTGGCAAATATCTCGTAGTCGAACGATTAAAAAAAAAGAAAAAGAAAGAAAGAAAAAAGAAATAGAAAAGAAAAAGAAATACGCACTTAATCAGGAATCTGTGTTGCTATCATCTTCCAAAATCAAACATTTAAAAATTCTGAAGAAAGGAAAGAATATCGAAATATGCAAACTCTTACAATATCCAAACCGAAATATAAATTATAATCCATGAAAACATACTTTCGACTATATTCTACTTCGAGCTACTCATAAATTCAGGCCATTTTCACTGAAGAGTGTACTGAAACGCATCTCAGAATGAATGGATTGTGGGAAATGTAAGTTAGAAGAGAATAGATAGTCCACCATACTAACCTATTAGTTCAACTGCGATTAACTATCTGATTTAGAACAACACTTAAAAAAAAAAAAAAAAAAAAAAAAAACTACCATTGTTGACTTTCTTCGAGGCAAATGAATAATGACACTATAGGTTTACGGTCAGTAATGGTGTATTAATTTTATGAAATATAATTATTTTCAAAAAAAAGTTTATTATTCATATAAAACTGAATATTCTACGGAACGAAACTCGAATGACCTACGATGAAACTTTAGTCCCGTGTTCTTCAATGATTGACGCGTGCTTTTTTTTTCTGTTTATGTTTCCATGTTCTATCTCGGTCTGGATATATGCGGTTATTAAACCTGTTGGTATACTTACTTGCCTAGCTGTATTAACTCCAAACAAAATAAAAAGCAGCTAGGTCTTCACACAAGAGAACGTGTGAGCGAATATGAAAAATTCCACCTCCATTCACTACAAAAGAATAATAATAACCAACATGTACATCTCCACTGATTTATTAGTTGGTTTTCATTTGTCTTATGCAATACTAAAGTTATATGGGATGGGATCAGTGCCAGATTTACGTATAAGCTAAACAAGCTTTGAGCATAGGACCCCGCTCTCTTAGGGGGGCAAAAAAAAATTAAAGGAAAAGATTGATTGATTGATTTTGAGTTTTACGTCCCGTTCAGCAGCGAGGCTATATGAGACGTGGACCTACTGATTAACGTGGAATCCGAACCACATGAGCTCCCGCCGGGAATCGAACCCGGGTCTCCCACGCCAAAGGCGCGTACGCTAACCGCTTAGCCACGGAGGAGCTCTAAAGGAAAAGAGAACTGCATGTACAATTTCAAAATATACTATACGATAAAAAACAATAATAATAAACCCTACGTATAACAACAGTAATTTGTGTTGTGTGGGCTCCTATAATGTAAGTAATGGGGCCCCCTTCCGCTAGCATGCTTCCTAAAATATCATTCGTTTGGTCATTTCTATATATTATAGGGTGCCTACATTTTGCATAGACTGGTTGCACAGCTGGACATGTAAAGGGCCTCATTACCTACAATAGCTTAGGGCCTCATCAAACTTAAATCCGGCTCAGAGTGAGATCAACTATTTACATGCGCCGGGAATTGAATTAGGTACAGTCAGCCGATGCATTCACCGGGTAAAGTTACAGCGCGTAGAATAGGCTCTTGGCATCACATTATCATGTCTCCAAAAAGTTTAACTCGAATCGTATGAATTGCCACGTCCCATCAAAATCTCAAATGTGATTTTCGACGCCATTTTTAGACTTTATATATACCTCCCGGATAATAATAATAATAAAATTT
Organism: Thermobia domestica; assembly: GCF_964235325.1. Taxonomy (NCBI): domain Eukaryota; kingdom Metazoa; phylum Arthropoda; class Insecta; order Zygentoma; family Lepismatidae; genus Thermobia; species Thermobia domestica. The sequence continues at coordinate 121,428,836 of NC_137466.1, read as the reverse complement.
AAAAACTCTCACTCATACTTAAAAGAATATAAGCAAAATTAGATAAAATTTTGAATTTCATTTAAACTTGGGTCAATTGGATTCATTCCGCTCTAACCCTTATTATAGTTGAAGCAACATCATTTTAAGGTTGTGAACGCACACTTACAAGAAAGAACAAAAATACTGCACATGATTCGTATGCAATGTCAATAATTTTATTAATTTATTCAGCACTTTTGTGGAAGACGACTCTTGAGAATGCAGACATCAAAGCATTGTATTTTACATAAATACCATGCACGTTTCTGACGTTGCTGCATAATTAATACGGAAACAGTAGCATTTCATTAGTGCTTTTTATTCTTTTGGGATTCATTTTGGTGTGTATATGAATACTTCTTTCTCTCGCTTTTCTAGCGAGTTAAATAATAATAATAATAATAATAATAATAATAATAATAATAATAATAATAATAATAATAATAATAATAATAATAATAATAAAAAGAACAATTTTATGTACCAGTTTAAACGAATTTAATTTCATAGTGCCACTTTCAATAAAGAAAAGGCTCAAAACTGTTATATATAGGAAACTATATAACAAAGACTCATAGGACTCATAGCAAAGACAGACGTGCAACTATTCGGTTAATGATAGAGGCAGTGGAGATTTTACTACTAGGCAACCATAGATGCCCGCTTAGGGGCGCCAGGCTTAGGTCTGCCGAGTTGCTGGTATAAAAACTTAAAATTGATGTATATTAATAAAATAAAACTGGCCAAAGCATTGAATATATGTTAGTGAAACTTGCACAGTATAACAGTTTCATTAATATTTAGTCATTTGGTCTGTTTTGTTTTATTAACACATGTTGATCATTTCCAAAGCTATAATGAAAATATAACGTTCAGTTGATAGTTAAAGAATAGTTATTGTTTCAATTCATCTTCATATTTTATTTTTGTTTACCGTCAACAATTTGCGTGCATCAGGTAAACTAAACTAGAAGGGCTGTGGTAGTTGCCATGCTTTTTTTTTCTCTCTCTCTCTCTCTTTCAAAAAAAAGAAAGAAAGAAAGAAAAGAAAAGAAAGAAAAAGAAAAAAACTCGGCTATGTACAAAACTCATACTACTCGTTTTTTTTTCTTTTTTCTTCCCCAAGGGGCATTAAATTTGTGCTTTGTCTAGGTGGCGAAAATTACTTGGAAATGCTCCTCGATAGAGGCCTGCGCAAATGTGAACATTCGTTTTTGCCGATATATTTTTAATTTATGTTTGGATGGCGGATATCCATGGAAAAGTAAAGAACGATACTTGTTATTTTTCGAAACATCGTCGTTTAAAATGTGATTATCCTGCTGGGGCAAATAACTGCACAAGCAAAATCATGTTTCGCTGGATTTGCTTTCGAGACATTGTAAGAAATATTGAGTGTAAACAGAACAAATGAAGGTTTATGGAAGAACAAATGAAAAAGTTGAGGAGGAACAGTGCGAGTTAAGGAGAGATAAGGGCATAAGAGATGCAAGCAGATTATTAAGGATGATCGGTGAAAGGTTTATTAAAAAGGGGAAACAGATATATGTGGTATTTATTGACCTGGAAAAGGCTTTTGACCGTGTGATTTGTGAATTGCTGTTGGAAGTTCTAAAGAAGGTTGGGTTGGAGTGGAAAGATCAAAAATTCATTAATATATATATATATATATATATATATATATATATATATATATATATATATGAACCAACAAGCAAATGTTAGACTAGGGCAGGAAACGACAGAGGACAGTGCAATTGAAAGGCGGAGTTCAACGGGGAGAATCTGAAGAGAACATCAATAAAATGTTAGGAAATTTGAGGAAGGGCTGTGAAGATAATGGGATGAAAATAAATGTTAGAAAGACAAAAGTCATAGTAACTGGAACGAAGTGGAGATGTCAACTACAGATGTAGGAGATGAGAAAATAGAACAGGTGAGTAGTTTTCGATACCTGGGTAGTATTTTTAGTGTTGGTGCTGTAAGTAGTGATTGTTATTGGTAAGAGGAGAGCAATTTCTACATCAAAAATGAAGAAGATGACGATATGAAGTGTGAACCTGAAATGAAAGCAAGAATAGGAATGACGAAAGAAGCCTTTAGGAGAAAGAAAATACTGTTGTGTGGGACCTTGGATAAAGAGTTGAGAAAAGACTCATAAAATGCTTCGTGTGGAGTATTGTACCTTATGGGTCAGAAACATGGACATTACACAAAAATGACTAAAAACGATTGGAAGTTTTCGAAATGTGAGTGTGGAGAAAAATGGAGAGAATTAGCTGGAGAATGAATGAGAGGGTATTAGGAATGGTGGGGGAGAAAATAACAATTTTAGATATTATTAAGAAGAAAAAGAGAAGTTGGTTGAGACATTGGCTAAGAAGGAATTGTATCATGAGGTACGTGCTAGAGGGTATGGTGGCAAGAAAGGGAGGAATGGTTAGGATACTATTGGCAGCGGAGGATACTACAATTAATGGACGATATCAAAACAGAAAAATCGTACGTGAAGATGAAGAGGTTAGTGGAACACCGTGGAGCATGGATGATTCTCAGCTGCGCTAAGTGACCTGCCAATAATGGTAGAATACCTATGATGATGATGATGATACATGCGATTTAATGTGAATTTGTTTCAAGTAGTTTATTTTCGTTTTTAAAGGATCTTTTATCTCCATTTCACTCTTGCGCTCACACCTTATTGAGTAACAAGTTTTATATATACAGGGTGGACCATTGGTATCTTGATACGCCTTTGTGACTTTTAATCTAATGGACAAAAAACGCTTAAAATTTTTACCATGCAAACATCGAAAGGGGCACATTATTCGACACTCTGTAATACCACAAGATTAATAGTGATGCCACTCCAAGATAAAGTTATATTTTTAAATGGCACTACGGAAGGTGATTACGTATTTCAAACCTACATGTTTAAGGAACCCGTATATTAGATTTGTTATTCAGGGTTCCAAAATAAGGATAATACAAATCACAAACATCGAAAAATAGGTTCTAAGTTTCCACCGAACATATGGATTTGAAATATGTCATAACCAGACGTATTATTATTTGAAAAATGTAGTTCTATGTTAGGTTGGCAACTCCGTTATTCTGATGGTATCGCAATGTTTCCCTGTCGACGTTTGAATGATATGAAATTTCAGCGTTTTTTATTATTTTTTTATCTGTTAGTTTAAAAGTTACAAGGGGGTATCAAGATAAATGGTCTATATTTCTGTGCGTAAAAAGAAAAGATATATATTCGTACTCATTCTTCTAAACACCCTTGTTTAAATTGTTATTATCTTTTTGGGGCAAATAATCGCTTATTGGGGGGGGGGGCGGTGGCTCAGTGGTAGAGCGTTCACCTCCGGTGCTTGGGGTCTCTGGTTCGATCCCAGCTCGCGCCCTGTGGACTTTGTGGTGGACAAACACCGTGCTCGTGGGTTTTCTCGGGGTTCTCCCGTTTCCTCCCACTTTCTTCATTCCACCATTTCACTCATTTCTCATTATCACCGTCTCCTTTAGCCTAACCGGCATAACCGTGGGACGTTAAACTTACAGATTTCATTTCATTTCATTTTCAATCGCTTATTGGGGCCTGTTGTGGGTGTGATTGTGATATTTTATACGCACGCATACCTCTAATTACAGAGAAACGATTTTTACTTTTGCTATTTTTACTTTTCCCATAAACTCTAAAGAGCTCCTTCATGGCGAAGCGGTTAGCGTATGCGCCTTTGGCTTGGGAGACCCGGGTTCGGTTTCCAGTGCATATGGTTAGGATTCTACGTTAATCAGTAGGTCCACTTCTCATATAGCCTCGCTGCTGAACAGAATATTAAAGTCAAAATCAACTGAACCCATAAATTCTAAATAGACTAACGTTGGATTCCCGCTAGAAGCTCTGTAGTTAAAGTAATATAGATCCACGCCTTATACAGCATCGTTACTGAACAACGACCTAAACTCAAGAAGGAAGAAACAAATCTTGCTCTAAACTTGTTCGGATTTTTAGAGAACTTGGGCGGTATGCATTGCTACACTATTCACCAAGAGTAACTTAAAAAAACTAAACATGGCGATCATAAAGGTTAGAAGTAGGTAAGTAGATATCTTCGGATTTCAAGATAACTACTCTCCTCTACCTTGTTCTTGCTTTGGAATAGTACCTAAAGTAAGCTGTATTCCTCGTTAAAATAATAACGTGTCATATATATTTTGTCGCTCATGACTTGAACCGTAACATAATACATGCGGTTATAATATACCTATAATAAACAGACAAGTGAAAATAGCTTCAAATATCACAATAATGTAATTACTAAGTATTTCTTTAATAATCCAGGAGTCCCAAACTTAAAAGATCTAGTTTATTTTCCATGGGTGCCGATCCTGGTGTCCAGGGCCGTCTCTCAAGTTTTCTTGGGGCCGTGTGGAATTAGATATCTTTGCTTGGGTTTCTAACAACGCAACACATACTTCAACCCCCCCCCCGAAATTTAAGGCGGGAATCGGCGCCATTGCATTTACTCCATTTCTCACCCAAACGATTCCAATGTGTGTTAGGAAAAAAAAAAAAAACATTTTCTCTACTCCTTCATTGGAAGAACACAGGTCTGGGGAAAGAACTTGAAAACGAAAATAACTCTTTACATACCACAACCAATCACTGAAACATCAAGAAATACTTTTTTTTTAAAGTATCCCCGGGATATAATACAGTATAGTTTTCATTTAAATATTTCCCCATCTTTAAAATCTGCAGTTCTGCCAAGGTATTCGTGAGTCACTGAAACCTGTTTGTCCTCAAGGTCACTTTCATACATTGCTTAGGTCGTGCAACTACAGTAGTATATATGTACTTTTGGTATGTTGCACAAAATATTGGATTTATTAATACTATGGGAAAAAGAATTGTACGAAGAATACGAAATGCAAGGACGTAGTCATATATATATATTCTCCCTTATAGAAAATAGTATTTGACAACGTATAAATAATCGATTATTACTTAATAATTATGCTCATATTCTAGCTAATTATACATTTTGTTCAGGATTGCATTCTTGTAAACAAATAATTTTTCACAAACCCATCTTATGTTAGCCAAATATCTTTTAATATGCAATGCGCTACTGTTCACAACATTATTTCTAAACACGTCATAAGATTTGTTCTATTAAATAGCGAACTTAATAATAAAAGTTGTTTCATTACTAGCTACTTACATATCAAAATAATAAATATAGTCCTCTATTTTAAATATATCTGTTTTCTTGCACGTATTGCGTTATATACTTTTGTTTGCAATTGTAGGACATTGATATAAAAGTAAAAACTTCCTCGATGTTATATGGTTAGCATATGTGCTTTTGTTGTGGCAGACCAGAGTTCGATTCCTACTTGGAGCTCACGTTTTTCGAATTCCACGCTATAAGTGATAATTTCATGAAACAGCAAGTAAACATTGTTTATCAATTAATGAAATGGAGTCCTCGTTGGTCTAATAGCTAGTGTGGTACCTTTTGTGCACGGGATCCTGCGGGTTCGATTCCCAGTGGAAGTACACTCATGTGCAAAATTATTGTTGCGTATCTATAACTGTCTTCTTGTAAGAATACAATTTCATAATGATTTTGCAGGATACTTTTAATACTGATACTATGTATACAATCGGGAAATGTATATTTGTGGTAAATTTCATAGCAGAATAGTTATAAATACGAAAATTAGAATGAGTAAAACAAAATGTCGCTAAATGGACAAAGAAAGTTTTATTTTCGTTTTTTCTTTCTTTTTTTTCTTATTTACTGCTCTTTTGACATGGAATTTGCCACACACATGTCTTTAACGATTATACAGATACTAACATTATAAGAAATACCGGGCGAATTTGTTATCAAACTATATTCCTACAACAACATATTTATAGACATGCGACAATAATTTTGGACATGAGTGTACATATTGAATGCATTACGGTGATTTGAATTCCACTTTAAATTCATATAGGCTCGATGATGAAAAAGGTGGCTAAATGACAATGCACAAACGAACAATAAATCGAATGTTAAAAGAGGGCACGATGGCTTAACGATAGAACGTTAACTTCTAGCATGAAGAGTCCATGATTTGATCTCAGTCCCTATGAATTGGTAGTGGACATCACGTCCATGGGTGTTCTGTTCTTCAATTTTATTTGAAAATGGTGTTTTAAAAGCACAACCTTCAAGTAGGAATTGATCCTGGGTAGCATTGTAAAATATTATGAAGTGAAAAATAAAGGGATGAAATTATTGAACCAGGTTTCTTTCAAATGGCACAAACTATACTAGATAAGTTCTGTTCATTCTTCAGATTTAATTCCCGCTTCCAAACTAGTATACGTGCCTTATTTTGGAGATGATCTTTCTCAACCATTCTTAAAACCAGTCGCAGAAGATGGCTTGTAAACAAAGAGCACATCCACGTTATTTCATTATTAATTTTTGTGAGGTTTTCTAGAGTCTCAGAAAATCCATCTTTACTGACTGACAGATTTAATTTCACTCAAGATTACATTTATTCCTACAAATGAGGAATTGAATGGACAGGAGAAGACTGATCTTAACATTCCATCATTTAACTCGTGTGACTAACCATATCAGTACAGTAAGATTTTGAGCTAAAACAGGTAACTTCTGAGATAGGATAATGGGTTGGATCGCTCAGTCAACTTTAACGGCATTCATCTCTTGCCATATGGAGAGGGAGTGGCTAAGAGTTAGATTCAATCAACACTAATGAAATTATGGACTAATATTCTCAGCTTAGACCAGTGTAGATCGGTAAGTACAGGCAAGAATCAGGGCGAGATTGAGCCTCACCCTTCCCCAACGATGGGCAGCGAAGGAGCATGGTAAATGAGGAGAATGATGCAAAGTACACAGCTCCAGTGTGAAAGGTCTCTGGTTCGAGATCCTACGCATGTGTGGAGGATAACGTCATGTGCATAATTATCTCTGGATTCTCTTATATCCTCCCACTCTCTTTTTACATCATTATTCGCTTAAATTTAGATCAAGAATATATACATGGGACGCTAAAGATATATTATTACTATTATTCTTATTTTTAAGTAGTTACCTCCTGCATCTTTACGGAAAAAATTGGGGGCTTGCGAATTTTCATTTCCCCCCATGCCGGATGATGGTGGAGAAAATTAGGGACATGGTATGCCTTCCTCAGGGGCACCCGAAGAAAATTTTCTAAGGGTGGCATCTCCATTGCTGCTATATTATGTCTGGTATTTAATACACGTGGTTTGCTACATTATGTCAGGGGCGGATCCAGGACGGAATTCTGGGGGGCAGGGGCGGTGCGTTGTAATACTGCTACTTAGAGCTACTTTTAAGAGCTCCAAACTCTGGAATGGATTTTTTTTTTACTTATATATAAAGTAAAAGATCCATTCGCTCCATATATTTTCGTAAGCCAGGGGCGGACCCCTTCGGGTGCCTATGACCTTCAAACGTATCAGTCCCCACTTACTATTCGATGTGGATCTGACTTAAACAACGAATGTATCCGACGAGAAATACGTATATAACTACATTAAGGTATTATGTTAATTCTTAAGTCGGTCATTTGATGAGCAAGTTTTCTGTTGACTCAACGATATCCAAAGTGGTAAGTAGGTATAGGGGCTACATACTTTAAACAATGCAAATTTATGCAATTTGGAATTTTATTTCAACTCAAAAATTAAAACATAAATTAGAACACATACCTTTAATCGATCCTGAGTTATTATGCGATTGGGCCACTTCAACTTTTGTAACAGCACTCCACATTTCATACATGTTGCTGGATTTTAATTTTTTAATGTCTTTTCTTAAAAAAATAAAATATCCAGCACTAAAACACTATAACTTTTTGTTTTATAAACAATTCTTTACACGTTCCTTTTTTCTGATAGTGTGTCACTACCACTATTACAAAAAATCACATGTTAAAGGTCACTACACTCAATCACAGCGTCTTCAGAAAACAATGAACCCATTTAGGAACAAATCACTCACTGTAGATACCTTGTCTTCCTGCAAATAATAATCCTTAGCATCCTACACCACCACACATGATCATAAACACACACACACGCACATCATTATTACATATAGTCAACTCGTTAAGTTTTCTTCACTTTCAGTTGTAATACAAATTTAGATTGTTTCCTTTCATTCAAGTCTTCACAAAAGCGAATTGTGTTCGGTAACAACCGAACACTTTATCACAGACTATACTTTAAAGATTGGATTAAAAATTAAATTTTAAAAAAGTCACTTGAACAGTTTTGTCATCCTGGGGTAAACAGATACAAATTTACAACAATCATTGTTAAAAACAAAATCGTCACTTTCTCAATCACGTATTTTGTACTTCTTTTTTTAAAAAAAATCAATAATATTGTTTTATTATTTTGGCAATTAATAAAATTCACTTAAATCATATTCTTAAACGAAATGGGCGTGTACAACACAGTTTACTGGCACAAAATTTTATGTTGTAAAGAATAAGATCTCACTACATAGTACTTTGTTTATAGTTACAAGTTTATTTGTATATAAATGCCATATGACACTATTCGACACACACAAGGACATACGGAAAATAATCACAGTTGACTTGGCTTTGGTTCTTTCATTCCATAGAATTTTTAAAGGTGGCAACAGGTGGAAAATTCATTCATTATTCAATATTTTTAGCTTTTTTTTTTCTTTACACTCACACATATTCACATACACGGAGGCATAAAATGTAGTCCAGGTACCATGAAAAAACGATCGTAAAGCGCGCGCCCCCTTCGTAGTTTTTGTTTTTGTTAAAAACTCAGCGAAAGAAGAAAAAAAAGTGTGCCTTCAGAGAGCACGAGAGAAACCACGTTGCTCCATCTATCCGCGTCGCTGGCTCTCACACACACAACCGGACGGACGGAGAGCGCGTACACTACACGAAACGAACCAAGTTACAGCTAACTGTATTGGCCTAGCCCACCAACCAACTTACTCGGCAGACTGACACACTTCTGAAGCCGGCTGGGCGAGTCCATGGATTTGGCTGGGGGGAGGTAAAAGGTTATAAGGGGGGCGGGAAACTGTGGGAGGGGAGGGGAGAGAAAATCAAGTGAATAGTGCATGTGTCTGTATATCCAACACCACAGATTGCTTACACAATCTATCCCTTTCTTTCTCTTTTCTCTCAGGTCTACCCCTCCCTCCTCCTCCCATTTACTATTTCTGTAGGCTCCCCCTCCTCACCTGTTTGATAAGACGTGCAAAATTCTTTTCCCACTGGCATTTATTTATCTCACGAACAAGCCCTTACTGGACGTGAAATGCATAACTTTAATTCATTTTTTTCCCTTTATTTTCGAACTTAGACACTTCAAAAGATAAGTATTACATACGTTAAGCAACTTTGAAATGTGTATTCATTTTTACTTTTTCTATTATTCGATGTTAAAGACAATGTGGACGCTGATTCTTTCTCGAGGCAGTTATTTTGACTAACGTTTTCAAACAAGATTGAATCTTAATTAGGACGGAAAAATGTTGCGTTTACAAAGATTTCTTACGGACATCAAGCAAATGTTTTAAATAAAAATTTTGACCGATTTACTTGCCTGTGCATATTGTTGTACTAGATATTGTCTGACTAGGACTGTAGCTAGAGAGAGGGTTGACAGAATACCCAACCCCACAACTTTGTCAACCTTTAGTCACCTGTGTTGTTTCTTGGTATGTATGTATGAATGATAGTTGAACTCAAGTTAGCTCCATTTCCCAAAAAATAACTCACCCTCCCTGTCTTAGTGCTCTGGTTACGGACCTGTGGCTGACATATTACGCAGTGTGAGGTAAATCTTAGGTATTTAGACTAGTTTCTCATCTTGCAAAATGTATCATCGATATTTAGGGGAAAGGATAATAATAATAATAATAATAATAATAATAATAATAATAATAATAATAATAATAATAATAATAATAATAATAATAATAATAATAAAGACCAGTTAGTAATTATCTTTTAAATGAAAAGTGCATCATTTATAGACAAATAACATTTTAAATCAAGTTCGTATTATTAATGCGGAGAGAGAGAAAGGTATTGGGGAACAAATTCAATTTGCTTCGGGGGAGAGGGGCTCTACGATTTAGGCTGATATTCGTGTTTTTCATGCATATATTGTTGATTAAAATTTGTCTATACTATATACTAAATTGGAAAATCAGATGGGGCAATTGCCTACCCTACAGCCACAGATAATGCCCCTGACTGTACTTTTTTTGAGGGGACATGTCATAATAATTTAGGGGGAGGACAGTGCGTCATGAATCTTGAAGCAGAAGAGCACACAGTGGTCCTCCCTTGACACTCAATTATACACTGGATAAAATGGGCTTAAATCATGCTTTACACTGGATAAAACTGCAAGCTATGATTTAGCCCCTCCCTTGATCATATCCTGGATCCGCCAGTGTGGGCACATATGAGTAAATGATCCGCAAGCTAATTAAAAATATTAATTCAATCATTTACTAATTAAACGAATCTTAAAATAACTTATATTGTTTAAGGATTTTGTCCTAAAGCAGGTAACATATTATATAATAGTGAGGTTACTTACTAAAACAGAACAGTACGAGCAAATGACCAGGTTCTTTTCCTTAAGTAACTTATTTACTAAATGTATAAAACGATCAAGATGGTTCAACTATTACAGTGGAATATAAATTGGTCGCTTTTGATTTTACATATAGTGTCACAATTATGTCAGTGGCTTACTTAAAAAAAAAAAAAAAAGAAAAAAAAAGAAAAAGAAAACTTCGTTTGACAGTTTTGTGGCCAAATTTATCAGGCGGCCAATGCAACAAGTTTCAATTGTGGTATATCATTGCAAACTCTGGCTATTTGTGCCATATAAACTCGAATATTTAATTTATTTTCTTTTTCTTTTCTTTCTTTCCTTCCTTCTTTGATTCTTTCTTATTTCTAAGATTTTCAAATCAAGGAAATATTTTAAGCATCGAAGATATTTTGTTTTTCATTTTAACGTTTTCGTAGAAGATTCCACTTTTATGAGAAAAGAATGAAAATGAAAATGAAATGAAATCTTTCGGTTTAACTTCCCACAATTACGCCAACTTGGCTAAAGAACACGGCAAGTGAGTGATGATGAAATAATTGCTTGGAATGAGAATGCGAGAGAAAACAGGAATACCTAAAGAAAACCTAGAGACGCGATGTTGTCCACCACAAGTTCACTTGGCTTGAGATCGAGCCAGGGTCCCCTAGCACCAGAGGTAAGCGCTCTACCACTGAGCCATAGTAGAAAATAAAATAAAAGAGAAAAAAATATAATTAGTCTCAGGACCTATCAAATGTCATTATTATATTATTATTTTAGAAATATATAATAATGTGCATTAGATTTAGAGTAATGCTAGCCTTAGCAGTAACATGTTCGGATATATAGTAAATAAACTTGGTAATATCAGGACTGAGTACACATAAAAAGGAAGATCAAAACTAAAGTTTCCTTACTATATATTATCTATAGACCGACTGTAATAATAATTTGGACTTTCTATTATTAGTACTCTCGTTGCAAGTGTCCCTCAAAGGAAAAAGTTTTACATGCATGAAGAAAGAAAGTGGATATTCATTGTTCAATAAACCTACAGTATATAATCATCTGGACTCGGACTGGACTACCTGTTGGCGAGATACTGTGAAAATTGTAACAAATAAATAGATAAAACTTGATTGAGGTCAGACATCGACCTGTTCATATCATTGCTGATAATACACATAAGATGCAATAAACAACAACCTCTCTCCTGTATTTTTGGACAAGTTTTTTCCTCCAAGACGTAGATCTTGAGTTTATTGGCGCCCTGAATCATAACAATAGTAAAGAATGTTCTCAAGTTTTTGGAAGGAGTGAAAAATCATGTCTATACTGTATTCAAATGTTCAGTTTGGTCACATATAACCCTTTTCTGTAGTTTATTTAGCCAACACATAGAGGTGAATCTAACATTAGGCGGATGGGAATGGTACCTATTCCCTAGCCCGGTTGTTCTATTAGTTCCACAGAAGTCAAACAGAGAAACAGTGCGACTTTTAACAATACTTCGTTGACTGATTATTAAGCAAAAGTGCTATAACTCCATTTTGAAATACTTTGTATAAAAGATGTTAAAAACAAACCTCTTTGGACATAATACTTACGAACATGTTTACATTCATTTTGAATGTTAGTGTAACGAAGATCTTGCTTTGGGTGTACCTAAAGATACAATTTCGTTTTCAGGTCAGGTTACACATTACATTCATAATGGACAATAACTTCATGGACACTCTGTCTGTAGTACTGTATTTCTATATGGTATAGAAAGTGCAGATTTCTCCCATTGTCATAAGGACAATTCAATACCTTCTAAAATGAAAGAGGTAGCGGACTTCTGACAAAAGAAAACTCCTTTATGGCTATATGGTCAACGAAATCCCGGGTTCGATTCTTGGACCGGGACATTTGCGACCACCGGAGCATTTGAGACCGGTTCCCGGAGTGAGCTCATGTCCACATCTCATATGGCCTCAGTGCTGATAGGGAATCTAAACTTCCGACGAACCAATCGCAGGGAAGAAAAGAAGCAATCCAGTGATACCAATCATTATATTTCTCCATATCATCCAAATCGCATAGTGAAAATGAATTGAAATGAAATCTTTGAGTTTTACGTCCCACGTTTATGCCGGTTAGGCTAAAGGAGACGGTGACAATGAGTAATGAATGAAATGGTGAAAACCCCGAAGAAACCCACGCACACGGTGTTTGTCCACCACAAAGTTTATTTGGCGGGGGCTGGGATCGAACCCGGGACCCCAAGCACCAGAGGTGTACGCTCCACCACTGTGCCACCGCGGCCTCTCCAAATCACATACTGATCGCCTTAAGAACTTCGAGACTTCCCGTCAGAGAGTTTAATTTAGTCACCATGGAAATGACACTGTCATAATGTAGCCAATTCTAAGATATACAAGTATCTAATTTGTGGAAAACTACAGGTTTCACAAGAGTAAGACGTGTTTTACTGTAGTCAATTCCCAGATACTCAAATGACTAGTTCGTAGCAAACTCAAATTTCTATAAAAATGAGGCAAAGTTATAGAGGTTTCCAGGTCACTAAACGCTTTTTTGAAATCAGGTGAATATAAGTAAATATCTTTAGCAAAGTTACTTTCTTCTTCATTATTGGACACTCAAAGAAAGCACGATGTAGATAAGAATTTAACTTCCTACGTATAAGGGCTCGTACAACTTGGAATGTGGTATAATTAGTGTTACCCATCAGAGGCGAGACGAGACGAGAAATAAGCCTGACTTGTCTCGTCTCGATTGTCGGAAATATGTTCTCATCTCGCTTTGTTTTGCAAATATGTATAGAAAATTTATGCCATGAATTTTCTTCTTAATTTTATCTAGAAGTTATCAGAACCTTCAGCATCACGGGATGTCCACTAAGGATGTGACACAACAACATTTAAACCAAATTTATTATTGGAGCATATTGTGTAATGACTTGCGTAACTTTAAATGTTTATAAATGCTGTTCATTGCGTTCGTACAAAATTTATAGTTTTTTTTTTTTTTACTATGAATCATGTAACACTAAAACAGTGTTTGAGATCTACGACTTGGCTGAACTTATGTTGTCCAGCAGACTTCTCGTCTCGAAAACGAGACGAGAATTGCTATGTTTCTCGTCTCGCCTTGAATTTGAAAATGCATTTCTCGTCTCGCCTTGAATTTGAAAATGCATTTCTCGTCTCTCCTTGAATTTGAAAATGCATTTCTCGTCTCTCCTTGAATTTGAAAATGCATTTCTCGTCTCGCCTTGAATTTGAAAATGCATTCCTCGTCTCGCCTTGAATTTGAAAATGCATTTCTCTTCTCGCCTTGAATTTGAAAATGCATTTCTCGTCTCGCCTTGAATTTGAAAATGCATTTCTCGTCTCGCCTTGAATTTGAAAATGCATTTCTCGTCTCTCCTTGAATTTGAAAATGCATTTCTCGTCTCGCCTTGAATTTGAAAATGCATTTCTCGTCTCGCCTTGAATTTGAAAATGCATTTCTCGTCTCTCCTTGAATTTGAAAATGCATTTCTCGTCTCGCCTTGAATTTGAAAATGCATTTCTCGTCTCGTGGACAACACTTGGTGTAATTTCGTCTTACTTGATTATGGCATATTGAAATTTGAATATGAGGCGACATTCTTAGGGAAATCGAACAACATTTTAAAGATGTACAACAATGAGCACTCTTTCATTGATACGAAAGCTATCAACGAGAAATTCAAAATGGATTATTTTCAGTTTGATTGAAGTTCAAAATAATGGATGCTAGAAAACTTATACTTGTATGTCTATAAATAGGTGCCCACCAATTTAAAAGGAAAGTTGACACACATGACGGTTCTAGACATAAAGAAGCTACTTGACATCGATAGTGTAGTAATAATTGCAGGAAGAGCACTTATAATAATTTCTAGAAAATAAATGTCAGACATCATGACAAGGTAATTATTTTCAGATTTTGATAAGTAGTGATTGGATTTTAAATTTAGCGAATGGACATTGGACAATTATTATGTTTTCAGAATTCGTCGTAAGACTGCTGGTGAAGATAAGTATTTTATTTTATAACTGTGTGAAACAACGAAATCCAATGTAAAGGTTATTATAATCAAAAATCTGAAACTATTTAAATCAGTAAAGTATCTCTAATAAAATGCTTACAGCAAAATGATAAATCATAAATGGAAATTAAAAGCGTAGAAGTATTGATAGTTCATATTCAAATTTTCGGGTGGATTGATATTTTACAAAGTATTCATAAATTTAGGAGAACCTTAAAAAAGAAACAATGATAATTTATTATTGTATCTTCCTATTTAACCTATTCCTGTACGATCATCCTGTTTCATAAGTGGCAAAATGAAAACCCAAATAACAGGGTTTTCCTTAGGATTACCTTTAGCGAAATTGATTCCGTTTGCTTAATATTTTACTAAAAAATTCTAGTCCACTTAAAATTAGGTGTTTTGAAAGAAACATAAAGATTTTAAGTTTTTATATTTCTTTCTTTCATGTTTCAGTTCAATGTTTTATACTTGATCTATATTTTTCTTTCCTTATCATTCTCGAAGTATATTTCATTATGTTCCATTCTTTAACTTTGTGTTTTATTATTCAAATTAAATAATAACAAAACACGAAGCCTTTACTTTAATGTTCTACGATATACTCTTTAGGAGAAAGGAGATGGATGACTAATGGAAGAATTAGTGAAATGAAAATGTGGAAGAAAGGGTAAAATCCACAGAAACGATGTTGTCCACCACAAACTCGCATATTCTGGGGTTGAACCGGGGATCCCTCACACTTCAACCACTTTTTTTTTTTAATTATATGATTAACAGAACATTTTCCAATTTCTCTGTTTTCCACGATTTTACCGATAACTTTAATGATAGGGAAACGAAAAGAGAAACATCGGAGAAATGCCCACCTGTTCAGTAAGACTCGAACCAGAAACTAATTTTGACTCACAGTCAGAGCCGTAGCTAAGGGGGGGCCAGCGGGGCGCCCGCCCCGGGCGCTGACAGCAAGGGGGCGCCGCCCGAGCAAGGAAAAAGAAAAAGTGGCGTTGAACATGAGTAAAAGACGAGTCGCCCCCAGAAAGTATTGGCGCCCTATTAGATAAATATTGCTGTAGGTTATCAATGAAATACATAGATTTCTTAAAAATTTTCTTGCTCGCTTCGCTCGCAACGCAAGAGTTTAAATAAGTCACAACAAGTTTGTACTTATTACTTAAAGATTTATTATACATGATTTCTTAATGACATGTGGTATACAAGGTGCCGAGTAATGACTTATAGTGTACGCATGAGCATTTTCAAAATCAGAAACGAGCAAAGGCGTGTTCGGCGTTTTGACAGTGATGAATTTGCTGACTTCAAAACGTTTTTCTACCCAATCGGATTAATCACGACGCACAGTGGGGCCAAAGCACTGAATTCTTGGCAAAAATAAGAATTCGCTATATGAAGCGGAAAATTGAAATCAATTAGTTCGGCGTATGCAGTGGCTACAATAATGTTATTTCGACATTATTTAATCAAAAACATAGAGTTTTAATCATAAAAGGAAATATCCCTTATATTCGCGCCTAAATTATATAACAGATTATATGATTGGCATAAAGAAACGCGTGGGCAATATGCTTTGATTTGGTAATTTACGATTGGCTTATATTCTTATGTATGAAAGGAAAGAGTGTACTTATTCATTTTACAACTGAAGAGTAATAAAATTGAAGAAAAGTTCTTGCTTCTCAAAATTATTTCAAAGTTGTGGAGGATTCGTTATGACAATGAAGATGCAAGGACCTTCAATACATAAAAATTATCTCATCACAAGTTCTCGATATGAATATATTATCAGATACATTAAACATATTATGATTTACAAGCATCAGTAACCTGTTCAGGTTGTTTCATATATTGCATCGTGCATTACGTGAGCTCATTTCATAGCTTGATTGGAACACTCTGAGCTGGAGCGAGCGGAGGCTCATTACAGTTGATTCCAATGTCACTTCTGTGCATGCATCACAAAAACACAATATTGAATTGATCAAGACCATTTTAATATGGTTCATAGATTGTTTAGCATTGGCGTTTCAAAATGTCGCCACCATTAATCAAATATGTTTGACTAGAGTTTAGTTTTGTTGGTGAATGACAGAGAAGTATGACTAGATGTTGGAAACAAGATGGGTCTGGGGGCAAAATTCCCAGAATCGACCTATATTCAACTTTGTCACTGCGTGCATGTCTAATAACCTAACACTTGTTCTCACATTCATCCCAGCTCAATTCAAAAGCAGCATTGCATCCAGAATGCGGTTTTCCTCAAACATTTTCATGTGCTATATTTTCCAAACGTGCAAATATGTGCATGTTTTCTCTTTGCATACAGTAAGAACAATGTTTCTGTTACGACATATTAAAAAATCACAGACATATTATGCCATATTTTCTAGTAAAATGCCATTCTATCGTTTGACCATACTTTATATGTTTTCAGTACCACAGCATTTTCCAAATATAATATTAAGTAGGGGATTATCATAAAAATATGATAATGATATTAGCATCATTGCTAATATGATTATTGACTACACATCACATCAATATTCTAAATATACAAAACGATACATACATGTTTGTCGTGTCACCATGTTTACCAGTCACTGAATATCTACACGCAATGTAGAAATAGTCGCATTCAAAATCAATTTCCTATCTTCTCTCCGGCTTCAGGGGATAACCAAATTTACACGTCCCATGAGTTCATTGTAAGTTGCTATCACTTATTTTCCTGCACACTATCTTACGTGTACACTATTAAGGCTTCATTATAACAAATTATATCAAGTCAGTCTTTTACTTCATTCTTCGAGTTTTTGCTAAGAATTGCCTGGTTCGGCCCCACTGTGCGATGGTGAGAATGAAGTTATGAAAGTGAGAAGAGTGAAGAGACACATTCAAGCTGCTGTTTGTGCGATAATATTAAAAATAAAGGTAAACGAGGGGAACAATAACATTTTCGAACTTCAAGCAGTTGTAGAATAGGGACTTAAGGGATCAGAACTTAGCCCAAAGAAGTTCAACTTTTTTAGATACTAATCACTACCAATGATTTATTTTTAAATTTCATTAACATATGAAATTCTTCCAGTTTGAAGGAATTTATTGGGGTCATTTTTTCATCAACTTTTTGTATTGTCAGCATATTATTTTGTGCATACGTGTCTAGTTGTGTGATGTTTTTATCTATCTACATACATACAAAACATAAGTAGGCACACTCTTAATATAAGTACGTGTTAGTGTATTTTAATATGTTAATTAATAATAAGTAGCTTAAATTCGGAACTTTCATTCATTAAGAAATTAAGTAATTACTATAATTTCAGACATATGTAGTAGCCAAAGTATATTTTGGATTTTAAGTACAAACATTGAACATATTCTTCACCTCCATCGATCAATATTTAGAAATTCACAAAGAAGACTCCTTCTGAATTTCCATTACATTTCACAAAATATTTTTTACCGTAAAAAGATCGAAATTAAAATGCTATTGATGTGGTCACATACAGAATAAAATTAAAATGTTTACAATTATTATTGGAAATTAATACTGTCACCCATTTCGAACAATTTAGAAGCACACAGTTTTTAATGTATTGAAATATAATTTCTTATCGATAGTATTAAACGTTGTACATAGTAGTAATTTTCCTGAACTGTTCTCCTAGTGAATTTGTATAGAACCAAACGTAGTTTTGTCAATCTTAACAAAAAGTCCAAAATAAGACTCTTGAAAACAGCTCTTATTTGAAAAAGAATACATAATGATCGTTTTTAGTTGTTGCAATGGTCTTTCCAAGAAGATTTATAAAAATTCAGCGTAGCATAACAACAAAAGCTGCTTTTCTTATATATATATATATATATATAATGATTGGTAAGATTAGTAAGATGAGTGTAGGGGCGCCGAATTCTACCTCGCCCCGGGCGCCGAAATCTCTAGCTACGGCTCTGCTCACAGTCATCAGCCTATCGCCTCAAAGTGCTAGACTACGTTCACCAACTATCCCCAATCAGCCACTGTACTCTCTGGAACATTGGCTATTAATTAAGAGGGAAAACTGTTACCTTGAAATGTTTTCTGTGCAATTATTATCTAGACAGCAATTAGTAAATAGCACTAAATAAATAAAAAAAACTTCGTCAAATTACAACTTTCATGAATATTTACTATGAGCAAGGTACTGCAAAAGTGGCAAAGTTTTATCATACTAATAAATGAGAAAAGTGAAAATTTTCAAAATAGAATCTTAATTTGATTATACAGAGTGCGGGAGAGAATGACATGATTAAAAATAGTTATTATATTAAGAGTAAATTATTAACTTTATTTGGTTTTGACAAATATGAACATAATATAGACACGAGAGCATTTAATTATTTTATGATTTAACTCACTAGAAAGGGAAATTTACTGTTCAAAAATGACATTTTGCATATAACCACCATCCCCACTGTACACACTCAGCAAGTTTCTTGCTAATGTCATTCATCATTCTTTGCTGCATCTCTAGAGGAATTCTTTCTACTTTTTCACGTTCGTGTAATGCATTGGTGATTTGGTACAGGTGAAAATTTGGATCATTGTACAAAATTCGGCATATGCAGTCTTCGAAATTCATGCTGAGCGGTTATGTAACTGTCATCGTTCTTGTGAAAAGCTTTAAGAGCAAGAGCACTTTGATCTCTAGTCCACTGCTCCATTGCCACTAATAATGCTTTACAGCAGTAAGTTCAAGATTGTATTTCTCACCTCCACTCAACTCTATCCTTGAAAAAACAGTGTTACAAAATCGCCCAATTCACTGGCGCACTCTGCATGTTTTATATCTTTTACAAGTAATACCTACTTTTAAATAATTAAATAATGAAGGAATTAATAATTGTTCTTACCTTATTGCATCTAGTGTAGACGATTGGTTAGTTGTGTGATTATGTCAAATTATCTTAAAGACAATAGGGTGGTAAAAATTTGCACTCACCTAGAATAGAAGAAAATATCATAATTAATTTTAAAAAATGGTTGGAAAATGAAAGACAAAACTTATCAATCGTAGAAAATTTAAAAGAAATCATATACACAATACAAAACTACGCAATAATCATGACATACACTTTAGTTCTAACTTGTATATAAATTTGTATGCTTATGGACATGATTGTTAGCACGTAATCCCATAATCAAATTTACATTTACTGGTGTGCAAAACCTAACTACGAAATAGATAAAGTAACATTTAACTCTGTGTTGTCAGTGAAAGTAAGCGAAAGCCCGTTAGTGTGTTACCAGAGGCTTCCCACATGTGGATAGGAAGCAAGACATTGTATTATATTACGACCATACCAACGAATGGGTTTGTTCTTTCAACACGAAACAGTTGAATGAAAGGGACGAGACAATTTGTATCAGTCAGAGAGTTTCAAAGGTGAATTGTGATGGCGTTGCTCGCAACGCCATGGCCTGGAGACAACATTTGGATGACTTGACATGGGGTAGAATCATCGGGGAACTGGAAGAAGAACGAAGTATGATAATTGTGGCCCAGGAGTTTGGTATTGTCAACAGTGTTGTTTCACGTACATGAGGGCGTTTCGAATTACAGACAAGCTGAGAAGGAGAGATGGTAATCGACTGTCAACTACCGGAGTGGACGACCACTACATTGTGAAACAGGCAAGAAGGGGCTGGCTCATACAGCGGGTGCAATTGCACACATATTTAACAGGTCTGCAAGGCGTCCAATCTCACACCCCACAGTCGCACAGTGACACTACACATATTTAACAGGTCTGCAAGGCGCCCGATCTTACACCCCACAGTGGCACGTCGACTGCATGGGAGTGGTCTCTTTGCTGACGGCAATTACATTGTGTTTCTTTTTCCTTTTCACTTCTGCGGCACCGTTCACGGTGGTGCGAAGAACTCTAGGATTCGACCGAGGAGCAGTTGGATCGCATTCCCTTCTCAGAGAGCAGATTCAGTTTGAGCACTGATTCTGCATGTACATTCATCTAACTCCTCTATAGAGGGATATAGTCTCTCGTTCTGACAGAGGCTGTGTGCAGCTAGTGGCAGCAAAATAGAAATAGCACAAAATATTCTGGACACTGTGAATACGGATCCTCAGCCTTCCTGGAGACAGTCATCATAGAGAATGAAATGTAAGTATACAGGTACGACTTGGAAACAAAGGTACAATCGACTCTAACTTGATGTTCTCCGTCGTCTACGTGACGCTGTTCACCAAACACAACCAGGTTTTTGGAGCTCGAAGTCCTGGCAACTGCATCAGGATAACATCCTCGTTCATGCAGCTCAGGTATCATTCAGGTTTTTTTCTTTTTTTTTCTTTTTTTTAAAAGGACAGTACACCTTTTGGTAGTTTGTCAGGCTCCCTACTCTCCGGACACAGGCCCCTGCGACTTTTGGCTATTCTCGAAATCAAAGTGTTGTGAAAGGAAAGTATTTTTACACCCGAGAGGACATCAAGCGCAATGCAACGGCTGCCCGAACAGCACTTCCTGAGAACGGGTTCAAATCTGTATCTGTATCTGTTTTGATCAGTGGAATCACGGCTGGACCTGGAGTGTTGACACAGGAATGAACTTCTTTCAAGGATATCAGGATGATAAATACATCAGGTGAATTCATTCTTTTATCGGGACCATGATCGAATATTTTCGAGACAGCGTACGTAGAACGTTTTTGTTTGTCTATTCAATGTAGCCTGATGTGTTAATATTGTCGTACTCTACTGATATTTTCCAGACACTAAACTCTCGGTTTGCTGTACCCTGTTTTCCTTCCAGCAGGATGTTAGTTAACTGTTAATGACGGATTAAAGATCAATCTGTTTCATCCTTTCTCTATCATAGTTAAAGTGTATCTCTTCTTGTTTGCTTCCTTCAATTCATCTCTGTTAGTCCTTTTTCTCCATGATACGCATAACATTCTTTTCCAGCATCACATCTCGAAGGGTTTAGGACACTTTGTGAAACGGTCCTATGTACTCACTTTATCAAGAACTTAAAATGATCACATCTTTAAAAGAATCGGTCACTTCATGAAATAATCACTTCGTCAAACGTTCACTTCCTGAAACAGCTACTTTTTCAAACGGCAGGATACTTCGTCTATCGGTCACATCTTTAAATGAAACGATCACTTCTCCAAAAGAAACGGCCGCATTGTCAAAACCAGAAAATGGTCACTTCCTCAAAAAACAAAAGAACTACCACGTCAAAATAACAGATCACTTCATCAAATATTCACATCGTTTCATGATGTGACATTTTGAGGAAATGATCATTTGATTGAGTGATCATTAAAAGAATCGGATATTTCGTCTGTCATTCCTTCAAATGGTCACTTCCTTAAAGGTTACATTATCACAAGAAACGGAACGATATGACCGATTCTTTTGCCGACATAGTTGTTTTTTTTTTAGTTTCTGAGGATGTGAAGTTTTGGGCTTCCGACGATGTGACGAAGTGTCAAAACATGTTCTTTTATCAATAAAGAGCTACACTTCATACAAAACTCTTTGATATATTTTTCTTGTTGTTATTGACATTATATCTTTTGTTGCTGAAGAGGCAAGTACTGCAATAATTTAGAATTGAAAGTACAATAATAGACCATTCTTCTGTCTTTAAGTAATCTTGTGTTACAATCTATTCGTAAATGCAAAACAACTTGAACTCCATGAAACGCCAAGTATTTACTCGTAACATGAACATTTAGACATTGTGCAATAGTTAACATCCAAACAACAATAATAATAATGATAAATAGATAGAGTATCCGAATAATTTTGACTGATCTTGGCACTCTGGAGACTGAAGAAAACGTTTTGAAGTGACAATAGAAAGGTTTGGAAGAAGAAACGAGAAACGTCTAGTGTATATTTCTATAAACACTACCAAGTGGAAGTTTTGCGAGGATAAGACATACTCCTATCTGAAAAAATCCACATTAGGCATAATCCTATCTTACAGTATAACATTACTTAGAACTCAAGGGGTTCTATGTCCTCTTATCTTGAGCTGAAGCTTATTCTTCCATAAAATTACCCAATTCATGCAATATTTATAAAATACAAGGCTCTGCAAAATGTGAGTAATAGTAGCAACATTTTCGAATGTGACTGTACAATTCTATTATTTCAATAGTATTCACTTAATATCTCACTGGGAACTCCTTAGGTGAATAAAATTAAAGCAAATATTATAATAATAATAATAATAATAATAATAATAATAATAATAATAATAATAATAATAATAATAATAATAATAATAACAATAATAATAATATTAATAGTAATAATAATAATAATAATAATAGTAATAATAATAATAATAATAATAATAATAATAATAATAATAATAATAATAATAATAATAATAATAATAATAATAATAATAATAATGAAGAAGCGAGGACACTTTTTTTTTAAACCTAATACATAGATGGAGCCATTGTAGAACGCAGAATGTGTGTTTCTGTTGATTTGAACATAAATTTGAAGTATCGATTCCAAGTTTAATGAGAGAGGATTTATAGTTACTCTATATATTACGACTAATAAATTAAATTTATTAGATAAATAAAAAAAAAAAACTTTCAGACCAGAGTACTACACTTCTTTATTAAAAGTAAAATAATGTATAACAGTTTTAACAACTTAACGTTGCCTTCCTTCAACACTCAATCCTACAGATTAATGTGAATCCGAACAGTATTAACACAAAGAATGACACGCAAAACAAAATACACATTTAGTGCCGAGGATTGAACACAATACATCTATTGTTAAATTACCTTACAAATTATTCATTATTATACGTCTTTTTCATGTCCTTTATCCATTTGGAGTTCAACTTTTAGATGTTGCCCATGACGCGAGACAACAAAAATGTATTTCTGTCTCGTCTCTTCGAAAAACTGTTTGTAGTTTCGTCTCGATTCCCGAAAACCTTTTCTTCTCTTCTCTCGAAAGCTTTCTAGTCTCATTCAGTTATTTATGTACAAACATTATGACATTATTAATATTATTATTATTATTATTATTATTATTATTATTATTATTATTATTATTATTATTTTACCGAGAAATTGAATCGTTCTGCGTTAAGAGAGGTTCACAAACATTTACATATTTGATATGTGATAACAACATTTAAACCATACTTATGATTTGAATATATTGAGTAATGAATTTTCATATTTTCTTCGTTAGTTCGCACAATCATTTTATCAATGTATTGTCTTTACACTATGAGACACTTAAGTAAAACTAAAACAGTGTTTGACATCCAAGACTGAGGAGAATTAAGGTTGACCACGAGTCGAGATAAATCTCGTCTCGTTTACGAGACGAGATTTATCATATCTCTCGTCTCGTAAAACTATTTTTCGTTCCGACTTTCGTCTTGTTGGCAGCACTAGCGCCAAAGTTATTTGAAATGTGAATCTCCAGCTTTAACATGGAATTGGTCCCATATGCGCTCGCCACGTGAATCGAATTTTGGTCTCTCATACTAGTGAATACATTAACCATTTAACCGCACAGAAGTCTATCTTATAGCTCCTCTCGCCTTGTAAATGAGTCAAAACTATTACGGTATTTTTAAAATCTGGTTCGCTTTACAAATATATTTGAACAATTCGTTGAAGATTTATATATACATAACGATCCCAGCATCACAGAACATTTCCAGAAACTGTTAGTGGTAAACTGATAATTGATTAACAAAATACAAACGGTCAAATCTACATATATTTTTAACTATGAAAAAAGAAGCTTCTAACGGGATTATTTTCTTTTGTGTATTTAGGAAAAACAATTGACCACTTAAAAAAGATTAACTTTTAAAAGGCTTTACCGTTTTGTGTCATGGTCGCGTACAAATGCTCAATCTTCTGGAAGAACGAAGAGGAAGAAAAAAATGATTTGTCGGGTTCGCCATTTGACCCTTAAGATGCAATAGAATCATTCAACTAATGTAAGAATAAGAATTTTATGCTGAAAATGCTTTACAAGTGAAAACTTGAGTAGCTCCATACACACAAGAATAGTTTTTTCTTTTAAATCAGAAATATTGAAAATTAGTTTCAGAAATAATTTAAATTAATATAGGTTTTTCATAGAATGGCATTTCTCTCTCTCTCTTTTGTTTAATAGATAAGGTATAACAAAGAAAATATCAACACTTCTGAGATTATGGCGATCAAATTTTTAGAAGGTACATGAGAGTATAATAATAATAAAAAAAGGAACTATTTGCACTATACAACAAATTAGTCCGTATCTTAGAAACGTTGATTATTATATTTTTGAAAACTTTTCCAGTACTTTAAAGCAGTATTTTTCAAACTGCTGTTCGAGAATTCACGCTTGGTCTAGTGGCTAGCATGCTTGACTTCGGTTCGCGTGGTCCCGGGGGAAAATACAGTTGAACGACCAACGTGCTTCGGATTCCACTATAATCAGTAGGTGCATGTCTCCTTTAGCCTATCAGGCATAATCGTGGGATGTTAAACTAAATCAAATCAAACCAATCAAACTGCTATCCGTGGGCCATAAATTGTCTACGAGGTTTGCAATTATACTTCTCTTAGACTGGATATTAATTTTAAAAAAATAGATAATAAATAAATTTAAGTGAATTAAGTATCAGTGTATCAGACACTATAATTAAGAGTTTTAAACAAGTTTAGATCGAACAAATAATACAGTATTTTTTTTTTAAATCTCTAACATAGTAAGCAACTTAATAAGGTAAAGATTATACAACGTCTAATAGCTCCTGAGAGCTTTCAATTATTAAAAAAAACTAATTTGTATTTTGTTCTATTAAAATACCAATATAAAATTAAGGGAATTTTAATTAATACTTAAAAAAAATATAAATAAGTGCAGTAGAGTCGAATAACCCACTCGCAACTATCCAGCCTAATTGAAAATAATAATAATAATAATAATAATAAAGTGAGGAATACTTTTTGAACGAACTACTCGACTTGTAACGCCTTCATAGAAACACGATTTTATCAAGGAAAAACAATCTTCCATCATGGACCTTTTTCAAATAACTAAAAAATTATAAGTTTTGACTCTTTAAGGCCTACTTTTTCACATTCATGTAATCACTTATCAATGAACAGTAAACAAAAGTGTAAATCATTTTTAAATAAGTAGACCTACATTTTACGTTTATGTTTTGTTCATCATGTAAAAATTATATGTATATAATGTGTTTTCAGCAATTAAGTTTAGCATCTTTTTATGTATTTTGCAATTAAGTGAACATTATAAAATTTATTTTAAAATGTGTACAAAGTTTTTATTCTTGGATTTCCTTTCTTTGTAACAAATTTTTAAAACGTTCAGTATAGTGTAACAAACGTTTACTAGGTACGTATGCATTAATTGAAAATTTGGAGCGAAGCGATCGACTTTATTGATTATTCATAGATTTTTTTTAGTGCATCAACTGTTTTTGTGAACGAACATGACATAGTTGAATTGGGTATTTGAAAAAATGTGCTGTGTGCAGAATTAAAAAAAAAAAAGTTTCGTTCTATTTCTAATGTTGAAAATTCTATTTTCCATTGTTTACAATGAGAATTCGAGCACCAAATGCTTTTCAAATATCAAGTCTATGGGCATCCCGTTTTTCGGTGATTATTCCTCAATGGTATATCCAATCTTGACATGCGACTCTTCACGACATTCAATGCAAGCTCTCGAATTACCACGTCAAATTTGGTGAAAAATGGTTCAGGTATCTTGGAGCTCCAGTTTTTCGGTGATTATTCCTCAATGGTATGTCCGATCGGGACATGCAAGCCCTTACTACACTCAGTGCGTGCTCTCAAATCACCACGTCATATTTAGGTAAGGCATCTCGGAGGAGTATCCGGACAAACAAACGCTTTAAGTCGAGTAAAAAGGAGGAGTTTTCTACTAAGAGGTTAGAAAATATTATTAAGGCCAGATATTGGTATAAACATTGTGTGTTTTTAATTGTATGTGTATGGGGGCAAGATGTGAATAATTATAGATCTTCAGATTATTTGGCTTCCTGGCCTTCCTTTCGCCACATTAGGAGGATAGTCGGGAATCTACTGTATACTGGTATTACCATATGTCCAAAATACTTATTAAAAACTGACGAACTTACTTTTTTAAGAGGACAAGTGTAGGGTAGTTTGTAGAACATTCTGACCAATATAAATGGTCACCATTTCAAAAAACAAAACAGTGAGAAACGCTGCTTTAAAGAATTACGGAAAACGCGAGTACACTAGTTACGGTACAGTAAACAAACCGTGGTATACGTATGAATAGATATACCACAAGTGGTGTTTTCTCACATAACACACGAAACGCTTGAAGAAGGGAATTTAAAAAAAGAAAGGGAAAAAACACCAGAAAGAAGTAGGAAAATAATACTTAAAGAGCGGCACGAAAAGGCCATGAAGAGATGAAAAAGATGGAAGAAACAAAACAACAAAGAAAGAAAAGGTAGGAGGAAAGAGGAGGTCGAGGACCCTTGAGTGATGAAAGTGGCTCCAATAGCTATCCAAAAGATGAATTATCGGTTGCTTCTCCCAGTTAGGCACTGTTTTATCTAATATATTTTTTGTTCCTTCAATAGCGTGGATGAAGATAGAAAAAAAAAAGTGCCGCGTAATGTTACTGAGAAAGGACAGGAAGATGTTTTCTCTAACCGGAATTGCTTCTCCTTGTTCTGTCCAAGTAACGGGACTTCTTTTCGACAATCAAACACCGTCACAACCAAGCTTCTTCAGGGTTGACAGCTACTCCTGTTGCCAGATAGTTTTAGATTTATTTTATACCTATATAATATGGAATTATTTATTTTCATTATTGTATAATTTTTGTACAATATCTATAAAGAGTACTTCTATATTGAAGATGGATTGAAAATTTGATAAGTCAATTTTGTAAAATTATAATTTGTTCCAGCCACGGTGGCTCAAGGATAAAATGCAGTTATCTGGTATGTGGAATTCTTGCCTCGATCCCAGCTCCCGCCAAATGGACTTTGTGGTGGACAAATACATATGCGTATCTTTTCTTGAGGTTGTCCCGTTTCCTCCCACTTTCTCATTCCACTATCATTCATCTCATCATAACTGTCTCTCTTAGCCTTGGTATATAATCATGAGATGTTAAACTAAGAAAAAAAGTTTATTCTATTCGCTCCAAACTTGGTTCTACATGAAAACTTCGTGTGTCATAAACTAACACTAAAAACAAAAATATGAGTAAATGTAAAATTTATATTCTATCTATTTTTAAAACAGTATCTAATGTAAAGATGTACAGTACATAGTGATGTATATTGTGTAAAATTTGATTGATTGGTGCCGTATTGTATGCATAATGTGCGTCAACACACATAATACAATCTTACGGCTATCAATCGCAATTAAATCTGCCTTATTCCTTTTTATCTCTTGGACTAGCATCCTTTGTATGTATACAAACACTAACGTTCAGGTTTTTACTAATTTCATTCTTCACTTTGCCCTTTAGATAGTAGCTTCGCTTCAGAGATGTGACCAGAGGTATTAACTCGGAAATATTTTAATACAAGAGGATGCATAAGACAACACTTGTTTTTGTGTGTTTTTTTAATTCTCAGTCTGAGTGACCATAGCTACATTGAATCGTGGATCCATTGGGTCTAGTCAACAAACACATAGCTAGAACACTAAGACACAGTAGGAGAAAGATCCTTTTGGGGTCTCTACTTGAATTCACTTTACATTCATATTTTCAAGTACATAAATGTAACCAGATAATAGGAATTTCCTTCATGAGCTACGAAGAAACAAAAGCCTTTAAACTTTCGGGGGTGAAAGTGATCACTGGAGTGCTCAGTCAATAGGAATGTATTCAGAACCACTGACATTCCCAATAGCTACTGTTTGTAGAACAATGTATAGTACAATAGTTTCTTGTAGCACCACTTTCCAAACCAACAGACATCTCTATATTATTAAACACCGACAAGATGAGTGATCAGTAAATGATATTGTTACAGATTTGTTTATGTGAGGTATGAAGGAAATTGTAGGTAAGTGATTGGTGTTATTGGACAGAAGCCAGAAATAGAAGAAGCGAAAGGAAATTACATTTAGATGTAATGTTGTAGATGTTTGTAGTTAGTGATTTGTAAATTATGTATTATAATCATGAATTCTGTTATGATAATGAATATCTATAATCATCAGAGATTGATCCAGTCATAGTTCGATTACTTGATGTATGAATGATGGGTTAATAAAAAGCTCTATTAAGCTGTGATTATTTATTTATTTTATTTAACAATCACCAGATACAGCTCAGAGGTCATTTTAGACTGGATATCTAACAACAATAATAACCGTGGAAAGGATTTGGGAAGGTATCTATTTATTAAATACCATCATCCCGGCATTTGCCTGGTAGGATTGACGAAAACTCTGGAAAATCCCATCAGGATGGTCGGCGGCGGAAATCGAACGCACGACCTCCCGAATGCGAAGCCAACGCTCTACTACTTGAGCTAATTATTATGAAAAGTAAGATTAGGAATTAGATTAATGTTAGTATTGTGCATGCCCATATGGTACCTTAACCATTGTGAGACGTAATGCAAGTGGGTATCTATTGGCTGTGGAAGCTTAGCTGATTCCTTTGACATCGCCTTGTGGGATTGGATTAAAGGCATGTAGATTATGTAGAAGTATAGTTTAGTAGAGTTAAGGCCTAAGGCAACTCTGATAGTTCAAATACATTTTTGATTCTCTCCTGCTTCACTCTAGTGTGCATGCTGATTCTTATGCACACTAGGCACTAAAAAAACAGCGCTAAGAAACACTAGAGTCTGCAACATCAAATTTACTAGACAGCTTCTTTAAGTTACCAAGCCAAAATTATTAGACTTATTGTTCTGTACAACATACGACGTTGCCTCGGAAAGTCACGAGAGACGACAATAAATACTGCCATACGACGAGGCATTGAAACAAAGAATCATCCACTGTCAGCTTAGAGCATCCCAAGTCATGCTGTTTCGACACGTTACCAAAGTTCATGCACTGCAGACGTGAGGGATCTCTGCTGTGAGAGCTCTTGTGCAATTATTGAACAACCATGTTCATTATGTGAAAGATCAGGTGAACGTGCGGTCCAAGAAAGCAGTGGAACATGATACATGCCCAGGAGTTGTAGGATGTTGCATGCAATACGAGGTTATGTATTGTTCTGTTGGAAAATAGATCCACTCAGGAAGCCTAGAAGTGGGAACACAATTCTTCCCAGCGATGCAACGGACGCTGGTCAATCCGCCTACAGACACCTATGATGTGCATTCAAAGAGAACTGTGAAAAAATGCCCTAACGCTTCAGATGAAAATCCTATATTCGGACACTGGTTAATATGTAACACTCTCGGCTTCTTCTACACGTATGGTGTGGCTGCAAGATCAGCAATAGTCACATTCTCTCGGTTGGTATTGTGATGATCCGTCGAAATTTTTGATGCTTTCCTCCCTCTTCCTTAAGTCAACAATTCCATATTCGCATGACTTTATGCTATTCTACACGCAGACAAATGTCGCCAAGAAAAAGTATATAGTCTCGATATTCCACAATTCTCACACGATCAGAGACAGAATTCTGCTGCTGTTATTTTTTTGGCTCAGTTACCAATAAGTCATTTTTTAAATGTCTGGGCAAATTAAAGTCGAACAAACACGTACTGTTATAAAAGGAATGCTTGTCGGACCTACTGTGCAGCGGAACTGCATTCCTAATCATATCACTACCCTCTTACGCTCTACAAATTCTGGCAATATCGGGACTATCGGATATTTCCTTCCTAGTATTGCAGTTTTATTGGCCAGAAGTATCACGTCATAATGATTGCTCTATGCCACAATAATTGCATCATATAATTGCCTCATCCATAAGAAGCGTTGTACAGATGAGGAAATTGATGACTTCGGAAAATAACATCTAGCATCAACAGATAGGTAAGGGACATGCCTTTCTCACTCTGGTGTGACGGGTTTCTGGTCATTTGGATTTGTAGTGACCATTGTGCCCGTATGTTTTCTCGAATCGGTTGTTTTTTTCACCATTCTCTTCAACTTACCATTTCTTCCATCACTATTTACTTGCGCATGTTTGAATCATATATATCTACAGGACATAATCATGGAATAAACGAAAGCCTCTGCCAGCAGATAGAGGAAACATAATTTTATTTCACTACAATCGAATCATCAAAAAAAAGTATAGAGGCTACTTCTACTTATAATAATAATAATAAAAACTTCTACGTATAATAATAATAATAATAATAATAATAATAATAATAATAATAATAATAATAATAATAATAATAATCTGAAATTTTGATTGGTTCTTGTTATATACCTTCAATTCTCAGTATTCATTGAGTATATAAGAAAGCAGCACTATATTTCCTGCCGGAACCAGGTTTTAACCTACCTTGCTCCAGTCATCACTCTTTCTCTCTCTCTCTCTGTTCCTTTGCTTCATATACCTTTTCTTTCTTCCTCCCTTCGTCTTCTCTCTCTCTCTCTCTCTCTTTCTTTTTACGTAGAAGTGTGTGTTCGTAGGCTACGTATTGTGTTCCGTCTTTTCCCTTACCCCATTCTCCGATTTTATTTTTCTTTCGTCATGTGGGTGGAATTACATAACGGTAAATACTTCTTCTCGAAGAACAAGATGCAACGGGACTCTTCTTCTTTTGATTTGATGGAATGGGTGGGTTTTAAATCTTATATGACCATATGACGGAACGAGGAAGATTTTTTTTTTCTGCAAGGGGGAAAGAAAGGAAAAAAAAAAGACTACTCAAATTTTCATGAATGATTGGTGTCAGCTTTTTTGTGTGAAGGAATACTATTGTGTTAAATGGAGGAAAAGGAATCATATATAATGATAATAATAAAAAAGCTGAAGGAACTAATCTATAAAATCGCAAATGAAGTGTGAATTATGTGATGTTCTCTGTGCTACAATAATGGAACAATTTCACCGAATATTACACTTCTTTGGTTACAGCATGCAAATTTCATCACTCCACACGCAATGGTTCTAACCTATTTTTTTTTCTTTTTCTTTTCATGCATATGAAGAAATAGATGATTTGATGAGGGTACACTGCCTACAAATATAGGGTAAGATTTTATAATACTAACTTTCTCGATAACTTGAAAGTTTGCCGGATTGAAAGCAACACATAATTGTAACATCCTAACTTGAATAATTTAAAACCAAATTATTAATCAAATATATCTGCACTATTTTATTAAACTTCCTTTCAAAATGCCACTTCCATTGCATGAAAACATATATAAAAATGTATATTCTTAAAATCATCTCTCTCTCTCTCTCTCTCTCTCTCTCTATATATATATATATATATATATATATATATAGGGGGTCAATAAAGTCCTTTGCCACCCATTGTATCTTCGAAACGACTGCGAATATGAGAAAACGCAAAAACACGTCCATCATTATTTTAAGGGGCTTGAATTTTGAGCTATAAGAGGTCCACCCCAGACACCCCCATATAGGGGTACTACGTTGGGTTAACTTGAAAATTTTAAATGGCAAATGGGATCGAGTAATATATCGTTGGAAAGGACTCGACGAGAGAAATATTTTGCCGAAAATTTCAAGTCCCTATGTTATCCCCATCCAAAATTGCGGGGTTTCACATTTCGTGTCCATAAAGTCCGTTGCCACCCCATGTATCTTCGAAACGACTGCGAATATGGGAAAACGCAAAAGTAAGTCTACCATTATTTTAAAAGATCTAAATTTTGAGCTATAAAAGGTCCACCCCAGACACCCCCATATAGGGGTACGTGGTGTCAACTTGAACAATTTAAATGGCAAAGGGGATTAATATATCGTTGGAATGTTCTCGACAAGAGAAAAATATTTTGCCTAAAGTTTCAAGTAACTATGGTGAACCCATCCAAAATGACAGGGTTCACATTTCGTATCCATTTAAAATTTTTAAGTTGATCCCACGTACCCCTATATGGAAGTGTCTGAGGTAAACCTTCTCTATCTCAAAATGTAATCCCCTTAAAATAATGATGGACGTGTTTTTGCGTTCTCTCATATCCGCAGTCGTTTCGAAAATACACGGAGTGGCAACGGACTTCATGCACACGAAATGTGAACCCCCGCCATTTTGTATGGGGTCAACATAGGAACTTGAAACGGTCTAGAAGATATTTCCCTTGTCGAGACCTTTTCAACGATACATTATTCGACCCCCTTTGCCATTTAAAATTTTCAAGTTGACTCCAGTAGTACCCCTATATGGGGGTGTCTGTGGTGTACCTTTTATAGCTCAAAATCTAAGTCTCTTAAAATAATGATGAACGTGTCTTTGCGTGCGTTTTCCCATATTCGCAATCGTTTCGAAGATACAGTGGGTGGCAACGGACTTTATGGATACCCTATATATATATATATATATATATATATATATATATATATATATATATATATATATATATATATATATATAAAATCACAAAACTAATACAAGATACAAGCGGTTTTACATAAATCCTGCAATACAATATCAAACATTATTACTTTCCAAAAGATAACAGATATATCCTTAACTACTACAAAACTTCCTCTTTTAACTATTCTTTCTAATATTGGTACGTTTATACTTTTCATGCCACCAAACCATCATTTGATCATCCAACATCCTACGACAATTCTCTTTTCTCCTTATCACAAATTTTGTTAAGATATTTTTGCAGCGACCTTAGCAGAGCTACCCGACATTTGACTCGACTGGTATTTGTGTCTCTGTTCGTTTATCCGTCTGTCAATCTGTCCGTCGGTCTGTTCAATTCTAACTATCATAAAAACTTATTCGGTTTTAATGAAACTTGGTACGTGTCTTCTTTCCACTTGCAGAAATAACCATGTTGTTTGGGGTTGCAAATCATCAAGAATAACCGGGTAAAATGGAGTAAAATCCAGCCCGTATTGTAAGTTTGAACATACTCGTATACATGCACGACAATTTTTCAATATCATTTTTGAAGGTTAAAATTATTCGATTATGACGAAAACACAGAGTGTAGTTGTTTTAAATTTTTAAAAGGACATTTTGATCATCTCTATACTAGGGTTCCAAATCCGCCAAGAATGAAAGGGTGAATTTACCCTACCAGCACCAATTTATTTTTCTTTCTTTCTTTCTTTTTTTAACGGTAATTTTCATTCAAAAATGTTCAATTTTAATGCAATCGTACATTTTCTTCGAGGATTCCCGATCATTCCATCTGTATGAAGTTGAAATCAGTAAAGAATGAAGTAGTGGTTCTATTCCCGCGATTATAAAATATGATCCATATTTTATAATTGGGGGGACAGATCCACTACTTCATTCTTTTTATTTTATTTTAAGAAATCGATTTCATCGATTTTTGATTTCGAGTTTAATATCTCTCGTAAAAATATTAGATTTTCATGCATAACTTTTTTTTTTAAAGGTTTCATAATGATTCTCACTACTTGGATTTGAAATCAATCGAGAACGCGAGAGTGAACTTATTTCCGCCTCGAGTTAAAATAAAAATGCTTTATAATAACTTTCGTAAAAATTATTCAATTTGTCACAATATGGTATACGATGTACGAGGTTTTCATATAGATCTAATCCTCACTATTTAGAGTTGAAGTCAGTCAAATTTGAAGACTTATTGGCATCACCTACCATGATCTAAAAATTGTTCTATGATACCTTTTTTATTTTAAGAAATCGATTTCCGTCGATTTTTTATTTGGAGTTTAGTATTTCGTTGAGCACCTACAGACGTGGACCTACAGGAATCAAAACTAATGAGCTCCCACCGGAAATCGAACCCGGGTCTCCCGCGCCGAAAGCGCTACTTTAGGGTTTAATTTTTTCTGTTAAAAATTCCAATCGTCTAAATTGCTTGGAGCTGCAATGTGTGAATATCAAGATAGTGCATTCTTTTCGATTTTATATAAATATTCTAAGTGAAAATTTGAGTTCTCTCGTGGCTAAGCGGTTAGCGTTCCCGCTTTTGGCGCGGGGGACCCAGGTTCGATTCCCGCCGGAGCTCATGTGGTTCGGATTCCACGTTAATCAGTAGGTCCACGTCTCATATAGACTCTCTGCTGACAGGGGAGCTAAACTGAAATCAAATCAGAATCAAAAAATTAAGTGAAAATAGTATTAAAAGCACTCAGACTTTTGTAAATATAGTGTGTGTTTTGTTGAGGATTAGAGTTGTTCCTATAATTAATGTTTAACCCTAGTTTAACCCATGTTTAATTAATGTAAGAGAGAAGAAGGAGAACTTCAACAATGAATAACAGTATTACTTTAAAGTTTGATTAGAAATTTGCTAATCTATGTGTACTAGTATATAGGTAGAAACAACCTATAGAAAAATAAGTAGAGATGGTTGAATGAACACAGACATAACCTAGTTGACGTATTCAACCTAGCTTAAAGTAAATGAAACATAGCTTTTCTTGACCTGATTTGTTTTTCAGGAACACTAAATTAATTTTAGATATAAGGAATTTCAAATCAATGTTACTGTTTACATAAAAAGCGCACTAGTTTTACAACTTCTCCTCTCTGAAAGGATTAATTGACTTTGTTTCGCCAAAACTGGTACCTATATACTTTCGAATTGCAAGTACAGTATATTTTCAATTATTAATATGTTAAATAGCGAATAATTGAGGAGATTTGTTTCAAATTTTGGAAAATTTCTTTCTGACACTCCTGATGTAAGTTTAGATTGCATATTATATGTATGATATAGTAATATGTGAGTCATACTATGCGTATGTAAATTTCGATCTCACATTAACTGTTACAAAGAATTTAATGTAAATTTGTATTGAAAAAAAATGACCAAACTTTATTACGATGAAAGTCTTACTCGTTTTTTCCGGTACGCGTAGCTAGAGAAGACATATTCTTTATAAATTTTAGATTTTTTTTTCTCGTAAATCTTATCATGTTACATTTCTTAATATTGTATTTAAGAGTGTTTATGGAAACCAATCATATAACTTAAAATCTTCCTGCACGTCAACAGTTTGAGAACTGTAAAACTGAATTACTTGAAATCGTACGCAAAGCAATGGCGCAATTTATTTCTCAGAATTACTGGCACGATCTAAATCAAATTTTGGTGGACGAGTAGTACCTCATCTAAAAAAAAAAAAAAAAAAAAAAAAAACTATTTGGTCGCCCGACTAGGCAGGAGTGTTATGTGGGAATAGTAAGGAGCAATTATCTCCCTTGGTTTGAAAAATAATGTATTTTAAGAAATTGTATAATATTATTAATATACATTTTTTTAAGCGTGAAATTCTCTTGGTGGAAAATCTTGGCTCCTGACAAACCTGAAATGACGCTTCGGGCTTGGCTTTATTTATACCAGGTATATGTTACTTTACTTTCCGGTAACTACTGGTCGAATCTGAACGAAATTTAGTTGATGATTGTGAGCTTAGCGTCCCTTTCAGCAGCAAGGCTTATTGAGACGGGACCTACTGATTAACATGGAATCCGAACCACACGAGCTCCCGCCGGGCGTCTATGGGATAAAGATCGCTATATTTAGTGGCCGGGCTCGGTTAGAGACAAGAGCGGCTGTGTTCCACAGCTTTGCACGCCGGGAGCTTTTGAGTTCGGTTCACATCCGCTTATTTGTTGTATTGAATTCAGTGTAGATTTGATCATTTTGACTTATTATCGAGTTGCGTTACGATGCAATGAGAAAAAATTGGTAGATCAGTATATAACTGAGAGTTGGCATCGATAAATTGCGAATAATAATAATAATAATAATAATAATAATAATAATAATAATAATAATAATAATAATAATAATAATAATAATAATAATAATAATAATAATAATAATAATAATTATTATTATTATTATTATTATTATTATTATTATTATTAATGCAAACTTTTGTTTTATTTTTTAAAGAATTCTGTAAGTCCCTCATCATTCCATCTATTGCATTCTGAATGAGCTCTCAGTGATATTTTGTAAAAATCAAGGTAGCCTAAGTTAAATCTACTTACAACAGATAATTGTATCAATTTAATGGAAACACCTGGGGTTAGAAACGTGTCAGATGTCTGGGTTGGCCACAGTCAGGCGGCGACCACAGCACCGAGCCGTTGGTGGTTGTGTGTTAGGGCAAACTATGTACTACCTGAAGAGCTGTAGAACGGTAGTGTGCAGCGAACTGTGTAGACGTGTTAGTGCAAAATTTGCTATCTCTCTAATTGCCAAAGAGGGCAAATTGTTGGCGCTCGGTTATGTGATGCGGGGATAATGAAAGTGTCGTGAAAGATAGGTCCAAGGTGATGATGCCTACAAGATTTACAGCGAAACCATATCGATGAAGAGAAACAATGGTCAGAAGAAAATCCTCTCTGACAGCTGCTACAGAGCATTAAAGCAAATAGTCACTCAGAACTATCGTGTGACTGCCATGCAAGTCATGGAGGAACTCAAGCAGCACCTCCTGCAATCTCTGACTGTTAACAATCACAGTCCGCTGGACACACGGGAACGGGTTGCACGGGCAAAACCGCTGATAAGAAACCATAATGCTTTAGCACGACGCTAATTGGCCGCGAACATACAACATGGGCCGCAGATAACACGGAAATATATATGTTATTGTTCACCTTATTTCAAACCACCGGACTTGTTTATGTGCGGTGGTCACCAAAAGAAACGCATGATTTCCAGTGTCTTCGCCCAATCATGAAACATGTCGGTGGCTTTGTGAAGTTATGGGCCCCAATCTTCTGGTTTTCAGTAGGTCGTGTCCAGATGCTTACCGGTTGCGTCACTGCCGTGATTATGTGGCCATTTTAACAGACCATATGTAATCTACGGGCTAGATGTAATTTCCGGGTTATGATGCCACACTCAAGGACAATAAAGCATTCATTCACAAAGTTGGAGCTGTTGGGGCGTGGTTTAACGAACGTGTGGATTAAGCTGAGCACCTCACCTGCCCACCTAATCTCTAAACCTGAACATAACTGAATATTTGTGAGATACAAATCCGTTTTGAAGATTCGAATTAGGTACAGATTTCCTCTTCCATCCCCTCTCACAGAGCTGCATCAGAAGTGGAATAATATTCCATTTGTTAGAGCCTTTCTATTTCAAGTGTACTCTCGGAAAATATGTAGAACATTCTTCGGTCCCACCCCAGCCACCCTCTTACGGAGAAAATTTTCCCTTTGCTTTGGTGAAAGAAGTGAAAAACCTCGGCTGTTTTGCCAATTTGTTATTCAGTCGTTTGATCTTGGCGAATGGAGATCGTAGGTTACTTAGAATGGCTAACAAGATAGTTCACAGCGAAGCTTGTGAAAAAGTTCGGAATGTTTCAATGTGGCATTCCTGCTCGAATTCAACCATTGAAAGATCTTGATCATAGTAACTTGTCCCTCCTCTTTCGAGGAAGATACAGGAAAACATACATCGACAGCAGCGCCAACAGGGACATACGTGAAATAGAAATGCTCTAGTTCTACCATTCACGACTTCTATGATTCCATTACACGTCGTATCAGAGCTGTTCTGAGGGCGAAAGGTGATCCAACTCCATATAAATCTGATAAGTTACACTTTTTTCATGGTTTCCATTACATTGATAAATATCTATATATTTAGAATATTTACCAAATTGTAAATTCTCATTTGCTATATTTCCTTATTCAATTCTTGTATAGGAACACAGAAAATCTATTGTTTCGTTGTCACTCTCCAAAATTGCTTCTAAAATGGTTATTTTCAACCAGGTTAGAAGGTTCCATTTGTGATCCATAACTAGAAAGCAATCGTCGTTCTGTGTTAATCAGATTTTACATACAGTGAAGTGGCCTACAGCAATTGAAGTGTATGAGAGCATCGGACTCAACTAGCTTCGCAGTGTACAATACAGAATTCAACACATCTTATCTTGAGAATTGTTGTAGTAGGGCATGTTAAGACCAATAATTATAGACAAATATATTACGGTAATATATTATTTGGATCAAGAGATATTTAAAGAAAAAGAGAAAGAAAATTAAAAAAAACGTTTGTGATCAGCAAAGAATAACAAAGAAAATATAAAGTTAGTAATATTTATTACATTAAAAATAATGACAAGAGAAAATATTCAATAGATAATCAAGCACCAGGAAAATATTTTTGCACACAACTTGCTATTTTTATTACACACATACACACACACACACACACACACACACACACACACACATATATATATATATATATATATATATATATATATATATATATATATATATATATATATATATATATATATATATATATATAGTAAGCGTACGATATTCGAAAACGACTTATCTCCCACCCTAAAAAAAAAAAAAACGATGTGGGTGCTGTTAATTGCGTTTTATGTTTGCCATCAGCTACTGTATAAACAACCTGGCGCCACTTCATAATGAAGCATTTTCACTCATTCTTTGTAATTTCAAAGCACCATTGTACGGAATTGAGGTTTTCTATCTGCAAATACAGACAATGAATATACGAGGGCTGTTTCCAAAGTTCATGCAACACGGTAGTAATTCCACAGTTAACCTTGATTAAACTGGTTAGATATGGTAGGTGAACAGCAAAGGTAGGAAAAAAAAGAAAAAAAAATATATTGGCGGATCCGAGAAGTATTTGAAGTTTTTCGGTTAAAGAAAAGGGTAAGGAAGAAGTAAACAACACCTAATCAAAGAAGGACAACTATAGAGGAAGGGAAGAATAACAAATAAGACGAAGATTCATGAATCTGTACGAATATTGGGAAACGACGAATAGACACAAGAAAATCTACAATCTGTCAAGATACTCAAACATGGCAACAAGAAACATCAATGAACAAATTAAGAAAAGAGATGGAGAAATATTGCAATAGACAGAACAGATATAAAGTAGATATAAATAAGTTTTCGAGAAAGAACTATTTAAAAAAAAAATAGAGGAAATACAATTGAACACCTAATAGGTCTATAAAATGAAGAAATAACGTGCTATATCTTCAAATTAGAAGTTTAGAAAAAAAAAAAAAAACTTCAGTAAACTGAAGACCGTTAAATCTGTTGAACCAGATAGGATCATAGAATAAGGAAGAAAGACTTTTGGTAAAAATGGTGTTAAAATACTATCGGATTTAATGAAGAAAATACTATATACACATAACAAAAGTGAAGATTACTCTCAAGAAGTCGTATGGTTATGCAAATTCAAAGGAAAAAGAGACACTCAAGATTGCAATAATGAGAGGATCATAGAACTATTTTTTTTAAAAATATAATTAATATTTCTAAGACAGTTAAACAAGGGAGTCTCGAAGATGAAGTCATGGCAGCAGGATATTAGCTTGATGGCATGTCGGTAAACGGATATCATCTTTGCATATTCAGACAAACAAATGAGAAGTTTTGAAAAGTTTAATCGAATCAACGCGATATTTTTTCCTATTTTATGAATGAACCTTAACAGTAATAAAAACAGATTATTTTTAAAGAAAAAAAGGGGGACAGTTTTGAAATGAAATAAAATTTCTTTTCTGTTTTTTAAGTTTAAGATCCCACATTTATCCCTTTTAGGTTAAAGGAGACGGGTGATTAATAAAAGTGAATGACTTAGACCAGACCCGGATTAAAGGGGGGTTTTAGGGGGCTATAGCCCCGGGCCTAGGGGCCTCCACTCTGGTCAAAATCTCAACTGGCTATCTGAAAGGAATCATGAAAATACAATCATTATCATAAAATAAAATGTGACCAAAAATATGAAACATATTCCCTTAACTTTCCTACTGTGCTTTCACAAATCTTTGAGGCTACATCACTCATTTTCCTACTAAACAGTTATACAGTTTTGTTAATAACCCCGATCAGGAAGTCGCGATCGGAAAGAGGGGTTCCCGCCGTCGAATGTGGCGGTCGCCGAAGGTAGCAGGCACCCGTCCGCGGTGACACGACGATCTACTTGTTCAAAGTTGCCGACCTTTTGCCGAGGCGGCAAGCGGTCGAAAATCGTAAAATAAAATGCTCTTTGCCGACTGTTGCCGACCGTCAGGGTCGGCAAAACAGTCGGAAAGGCTTCTTTCCGACCCTCTGCCGACTCCTTATGCCGGCCTCTTTTCGACGACGGCGCCGGCGCATTTAATGCTCATTTCCAGATGTTTGCCGACTGTTCGGCAAGGCAATTATTCGTCGCGGTCGAAAATCGCGTGGAAAGACGCCGGCAATCCGACCGCGGCATCTGGTCGGCATGGACAAATTGCCCAACTGTAGGCGGCAAAATCCTGATGGGGAAAGTGTACAAATATATATTGAGTTACGAAGTTTTTTTTGGGGGGGGGGGGCGGATTCGGTTGATCCTTCACAGGGGCGCCCTGGTGAGAATCTCAAGAAAACACATAGACACAATGTTGTCTATCAGAAACTCACGTGGACGGAGATCGAACCAGGGATCATTTGCACCATAGGTGAGCTACTATGCCACGTGACCACTCAGCCATCATGCTCCCTATGTCATTTAAAAATAGTGGAGAATTAACGAGTCCGTTCGTAAGAGAATCGGAGAACGGAACGTATAAAATCAGAAATAAAGTGTACTATTCTGTATGGTATATATTGTATGTATTATAATATTCATATGTATCTATTATATATATCTGTATGTATTATTTATATTCGTTTATATTTTATTGTATCATAAAGAAACCTGCTTTCTGTGACTGTATTTTGTATTACAGCTCAGCAAGAAAGAATTAGATGTACGTATGTGAAAAACACTAAACATCGTGAGAACCAAAGACACATCATCCATCCATCCAAGAAAAAATGAACTTCCGTGTACACGTACTCTTATAGAAATGCGTATCTTACAACCTGTAACTAAACACACACCACCCTCGCTTTGATCTTTTTTCTTTTTAAATATATATATATATATAAATATTTGAACACGGTTTCTTGAAAGACTTCTTTTTATATATATATATATTCTCAAGGTAAGGAAAAGAATCACAAAAGATCAACCGAGGAAATACGAAGAAAGAACTACCGACAGAAATAAAAAACAGGACCGAAGCGTCAACAATGAATATAAACAGAAAGAAAGGGAGGTAAGAATTGAGGGGGAGTTTCTGACGAAGTGTATATGGTTACCTCTGTTGAAACCAAAGAGGTTATATTCCTTGTTTAAATGGTGGTTGTTGTACAGAAGGAGTGGGACGGACTTATATAGCTGCCTCTTCTTCTTCTTCTTCTTCCCTTGTTCTTTCCGTATTCAAAGCTGGTCGGTAATGTATATTCTAAAGGGGGTTGGTTGGTTGGATAGAAAAGCAAGCAGCTAGAATAGTAGGAAGAAACTGCCGGAGACTTCCAAAAGTTATTACAGTGGGATGAGGAAAAGGAAAGGAAAATCCCAAGTTCAACGACCTTGGAGACCCTCTGTGCGACGGCAGAATATGTTTTTAACTACACAGTTTACATCTAGAGAACGCAATTAATTGGATTTACATTTAACATAACCCTACTGGATAAGTTTTTCCTTCTTTGAATTAATACTTAACTTTTCTTCCCACTTGAGGGTCTACAAAGCATCTTTTAGAGAAATACTGGGATTAAAGCTTTATGAGAGTACTTTCAGAATAATCAATGTATGAAAAAGATGTATTATTATTATTATTATTATTATTATTATTATTATTATTATTATTATTATTATTATTATTATTATTATTATTATTATTATTATTATTATTATTATTATTATTTTGAAATTAATTTTGTGAAAACAAGTAGCAGTGTCATATGGTACACCACAAGAAGGAATTTGGTTTATCATAGTGTACACAATGTAAAAGATGAATTTTTACATTTTCCCACAACATCCATTTCCCACTCAAAAGCTTTAGTAAAATGAGTGAATGTTTGAAAATAGAAGATATAGTCTATATAAGTCTTCAGATTTGTCAAGTAGAAAGTAATTTAGTTTCATTTTCACTTTCTGCATTGCACGAACAGATTGGCATTTTTTGCATCCTGAGCATTATACTAACCCGCTAATCTCAACAGTATTGCGTGTAGCCTACAAAACAAGGACGATATCAATAATTACTTCCAATAACAATACATGCGAAGCCGATTTTTTAAAAATTATATTTTGGGATAAACTGGATGGATCACCTTCATCAACTAACCAGATTCCGAACTTTTGATCTATATCCTGGTGAAAATTGATGGTGATTCATCATGTAGTTTTTGACATTTTGTCTCCCGGACGACACATCAACAGACATGAGTAAATAATATATAAAGGAGTTTGTGGTAAGTGAACCTCCTTGAAAAATAATCTGTAGTATAGAAATTAACTATGCATTTGTGTCGCTTTGTTCTCCCCATTGTTTATTTTGAGTTATGTAAAAAAAAAGAAATAATACAAATGAGTACTGATAAAGTATTTTGAGTTATGCATAGTTATGTATAGTTTCTGCATTCTTCACATTGTTTAAGCTGGTAGCTCTTTTTTGGATAAGTCCATATGAAGCTTTAAGGTTTGAAACCGCAATGACTTCAAGAAACGGGAACTGGAATTGTCCAGTCAACCAAGTGAATCTTCAAATAAATGATCATCTCGTAATCATAAACAAATGCTACTCGAATCTAGTTCGTTTCTCCATTTTTTAAACGCTTTAAACCGAACACTAATTTTCTTTCGTCATTTCAATGTAAAACACGACAGCGTAGCAAAACGGAAAAGACTACTGTTTTCTATTACAAAAATAGCCCATTTCGGAATAAATTATGATCACAGATGCATCATAATTTTGTGCATCATAATTTTGTATTTCTAGGATTTTGTGTGGCAAACTGCAAACCGATACAACTTAAATAAAACGCTGATATATAACATTTCAAGACCAGAGCAGAATGAAATATATTAAAAACTATACTTACAATGTGTTACAGTTTCAAGGACCTAACGTCCTCTTCATCAGACACAAACACTCTTTTTTTTTTAATATATTTTTTTAATAGTTTTTAATATATTTCATTCTGCTCTGGTCAGAACTGTGTTTTATTTGTTACTCTACTTATCCAGAGCCATGGAGTTTGTTCACAACATTTCAAGAACGTTAGTAAAATACCTAACATAGTGTTTGGGAAAAATATGTTTGTATTTAGAGATCTATTGTTTTGGGCTCCAAGTGGGTACAAAATCCCTTACTGTCTTCACTAAAACTGCAAAATATATGAAGTTTTTTAATTTATCTTATTTACCATGATCAAATTCCTTCATTAATAAAACAATAAAGTTCACATTTTATATTATTCTTTTTCTAAAAAATATATCAGTTATAGGTGTGTACTTCTCAGGCGAGCTGACAAGATATAGATTTAATGTGACTCAAATTAGTTTTTATAAGGTTGAGAACGGGAAAAAAATAATAAACAGACCACAATTTCCCTATTTCGGTATACCACCACAATTAATTTCTAAATATGTCTTTTTAATATGTTCTACAAAGCCAGCTCAAAATTCCTTTGCAGAAGGAACGGTACTCCTTAAAAGCATTAAATAATTAACAGTTGGATATTAAATTTCAATGCAGTAAATGATCAATGGAATATTCAATTGAAGAATTGTTTTCTTAAAA
This sequence comes from Thermobia domestica, assembly GCF_964235325.1. NCBI lineage: Eukaryota > Metazoa > Arthropoda > Insecta > Zygentoma > Lepismatidae > Thermobia > Thermobia domestica. The sequence goes on along the minus strand of NC_137466.1, from coordinate 121,384,213 downwards.
AAAAAAAAGAAGAAGAAGAAGAAGAAGCAAATGTTCCAATCAGTGACATAAAATCAAACACACAACATCTGCTTGAAAGTAAATTCTACATTATTGTTAGCTTTTAAAATTAAAAAAAACAAACATATTGAGACATGAGATTTACAGTAATTCATAGATCTGATTGAGCTAAACAAAATAATGTGGGTGACTGAAAATCCTCAAGCGTAGTTTTCGAAATAATCGATAAGCAGTGGCGTATTTAAGATTTTGTTTCGGGGGGAGCTATGCACATCCTCCTGAGTAGGTGTGTATATATACTGGGTCTATGTAGGTATACAGTAATTATATATACTATATATAAATTTATCTATTTCGGGGAGGGGGCTTGAGCTCGATAACCATCCCCCTAAATACGCCACTGTCGCCAAGTATATTTTTATGAACCTAAAAATTGGTGCTGTACGATAACCATGGCACTTATTAAGATTAAGCTGATACTGAAACCTAGTCTAATACACACAATATGACAGAATATTGCTAATGAGACACGGCACCAAAATCAAAATTAACACGTAAATTTTACTTTTTTGCATCAGTTACCCACTTTGCTGGGTTAAATTAAGAAAAAAAAAGTAATATGTTCCGTTAGTCAGTCACTTTTTACTATTAGTAAAGCGCTCTCTAATATCGGTCATATTCGATGATTTTTATATTTCTCTTCCCTCCTCCTCTCCCATGTTGCATGGCTGAATTTAGATTTAAACGTCATCGGAACTGCCACTCTTCATCACAGCGACTCCGGAAACTATGGATTCGGCACTAATATTGATAATTTTCCATGATTTATATATATATATATATATATATATATATATATATATATATATATATATATATATATATATATATATATATATATATATATTAGGGATGGCCAAAACCGATTCCTAGTGGAACCGGTTTTCGGGTCTGAACGGATCCGGTTCTAGAAGATCCGGTTTTTCGGATCTAGGTTTGGAACCGGTTCTTCGGATCCAGGTCTGGAACCGAAACTTTGTGACCATTCCTACGCTAAACCCGAGCTGCTGGCAAGCTGTGAACAGTATGCTAGATGAAATGGTGGAAGCGGCAGGCAGGCGCCCAGGCGGCGGCAGCTTGTCTCATTTGGCTAAATAAACTGGGTAACTGGCAAACTCATTGGTTAAACACCCACTGGTGGACCAAAATTTTTTTTCTGGGGGCACAAGCGGGTCTGGGCGAGGAAGACACAAGCGCATGGTCCTCTTTGCATTATTTTTTGAAGGTGAACTTTATGCCTCCTTTACGGGTCTTTGGGGGCTTTCGGATCCAGGTCTGGAACCGGTTCCTAAGATCCGGTTCTGGAACCGGGTTTTCAGATCCAGATCTGGAACCGGTTCCTAAGATCCGGTTCTGGAACCGGGTTTTCAGATCCAGAGCTGGAACCGGTTTCTAAGATCCGGTTCTGGAACCGGGTTTTCGGATCCAGGTCTGGAACCGGTTCCGCCGGAACCGGAACTTTGTGGCCATCCCAAATATATATATATATATATATATATATATATATATATATATATATATATATATATATATATATATATATATATATATATATATATATCATACTCTCCCAAGTTGTAAGGTTGAATTTGGATTTAAACGGCATCAGAAGTGTCAGTGTTCATCTCAGTGACTCCAAAAACCATGGATTCGGTATTAATATCGATAATTTTCAACGATTATATATATACCCCTCCCCATGTTGCGGGGCACGGCATCACTCATCGACCTCGAAAGCTATTAATTAGACATGATACCGGTCATTTCGATCATTTTATATATATAATCCCCTCCCCTTCCCCAAGCTGCAAGACTGAATTTGCATTTAAACTGCATCGGAAATGTCACTGTTCATCTCAGAGACTCAGAAAGTTGTAAATTCGATAATAATATCGGTCATTTTTGATCATTTTTACATGTCTTCCCCCTCCCAACCCCTAAGTTGCACCTTCAAAGTGATATGACAAAAATCATCTCAGATTCGATCCTCCTCTATGTTGAAAATTTGATCGAGATCGGTTGGGTGGTTCAAGAGTGATAAAATCACAAAGACAGTTACTTTCATTTTTATTTTATATGTACATCTCCTCCTTTTCCTCCCCTAAGTTGCACCGTTAAAGTAAAATGATGAAAGTCGCCCCAGGCCCGAATTTCATCTATATTGAAAATTCGAAAGTGATTGGTCGAGTGGTTCAAGAGATTAAGTCACAAACATAGTCACTTTCAAGTTTATTATATAGATTAAGCAATCGATAGATCGCATCATTGAGCGTTTGATTCTCTCCTAACTAGGGATGGCCAATTCCGGATTTTTTACTTTCCGGAATCCACAAAGTAAAATCGAAAAAAATCCGGATTTCGGAAAACAATCCGGAATTCGGAAATATTCCGGAACTTAGATAATTTCGTAATTCAGAAAAATTCCGGATTTCGGAAAAATTCCGGAATTTAGAAAATTTCGAAATCTGGATTCTGAAAAATTTTGGTCATCCCTACTCCTACAGTGACGAACATACTACTAACACTTATATAATGACTCGTCCAGTCCAAAACGGCTCTTGTCCATTTATATCAAATACCAGAAAACAGAGAAAAACTGTAGGATCAATGCGTTTTGTAGAGCAGGAAATATTCGCGGATGTTCAAGTTCTTCACATGAACACACTGAAGTATTCCCAGTTCAACAAAACATGTAGATCCTACATTTTTTCTAAGCTTTCTGGGATTTGTTGTAAATGGACAAGAGCTGTTTTGGAAGTGGACGACTCATATATCGTAATCTTGATGCAAGTGTAACTTTTAGTTTTAATATAAAATAGTACGGCCAAGCTACAGACTCGAGTGTTTAAGCATGATTTGATTAAGGAACAAGCAATGGAAATAATAATTTAGTTTGTTCCAAAGAGCCAAGATTTTTAAAGTAGTAGGAGAAAGAATCAATGCTTTTAATTTTGATGATGATGATTAATAATAATAATAATAATAATAATAATAATAATAATAATAATAATAAAGTAACATTTAATTTAATCGGGATCCTTTTTTAATTTTAGCAGTTGAAGGGTTCTCATTTACCAACTTTTAAAGCTTGAGTGGTTGAATTGTAGTTCAAAAAACTTGTTGGAATGCTGCCAGCGAAAGAAAAGGGTTGTTTGCAATTGATCTGGGTTTCCACTGCCTTTCCTTGTGGTTGTGAGTCAAGCATTAGTGTGTTGGAATGGTTAGGGATGAATGTATCGTCTTTCTCTTCGCGAGGTGAATGAACCCTCTTTTGCTTTCATCCCCAAAAGGTTGGTCTCTCAAGATGAAGCAAGCAAGGGTGAATGTGCTTTTACTGCTGCAATGTTGCCATGTTGACGTAGAGCTAGTTGATGGATATGGAAGTACTAAGAAAGTTGAACAATTCTAATAAATTAATAGAACACAGTATTCTCTTTAATACATTAAACTCTATAGGAAAACTTAAGTTCTAATAACGAACTACAAGGCTGTTTTTATTTATACAGTACTTATTTCCAGTTTTTGTAACTAATTAAAAAAAATATTTAAATTGAAAGTACGCACTACAGTAAGAATCGTGAAATTGGTTAAGATGCTCGTTATGATCCCATTATCTTGTTATAAATTAGAAAGAAGTACTTTACATCATGTTAATCCTGCAAGAAGGTTTTGAACATCCCATAAGGATTCAGCAGTGTTGAAGCTTTCTTCTTAACATTTGTGATCCTTACAATCACAGAATGATTAAATATCCTCATTATTATTGTAGATGAGGTCAGTACGGTAGGCACATATATATGTGTATGTGTGTTTGGGAATCTGACACACAGACCCATAGCTAGAGGTGGTTAACGGACCCCAGCACCCCTACGACCATTTCCAACCCTCCTGAAACTTTTAGTTGTTTGTTTAGACGAATATATGTTCAAAAACTGAGCAGTCAAGAATGTAACGAGAACTCAAATACGCGTCTATTTGAAGCGTTCGCTACGCGTTTTTATTGCTCGGAATACGCTAACTATGTATTTAAATGTGGATGGCTAATTACAATGCACTGCAAAAGCGAAAGCAATAAAATCGCGGAGAAAAGGTCGGCTTGAGCGTATTTGGTGCGTTTCGGAACAATAGACCGCCTGCTGTTTAAAAGATGTCTAAAGAAAGGCAGAAAAGGAAAGACGTGTTGCCAGGCAAGGGGATTTTAGCAAGAAACAGCTGCTTGGAAGATGCTTTATGCAGAATATTGGAACTCTGCTATTATAGACCTGGACCTGGCAAAAAGACCTGGAGAAACCCTGACTGGCTCACAGTGTGATTTATAACTCTGGTGAAAGTAAAATTAGCCAGTAACCACCTAGATCGCGTTCGCTGCGAGGGTAACGCTTCGAAAACGCATTCTCGACTAGCCACAGACTAACTGGGCGGCTATTCGAAGCGTTTGCAAAGCTTTTTTATTGCTCATGCTTACGCTTGAAATACGCTAATCATGTATTTAAATGTGGATGGCTAGAGCCTGTCTATTCTACCTGTGCCCTCAGAAACTATGCAAACTATACTTCGGCCCAACCCCCGCCGCCCTCTGACGGAGGAAGCCCTCCCTTTGCTTAGGGAAAAGAAGCGAATGACCTCAGCTGAGTTGCCAATTTGTCATTCAGTCGTTTGATTTTGACGAGTGAAGATCATAGGCTACTCAGAGTGGCTGATAAGACAGACCACAGCGAAGCCCGTGAAATAATTCATTGTGGCAACGATTCCGCATCTAACAATTGAAAGATGTCGGTCGCAGCAACTTACCCCTCCTCTTTCGAGGGAGGTACAGGAAATCACATATCGACAGTAGCGCCAGCAGGGGCACAGTTAAAATGGAAAGGCTCTAGTCACAATGCGCGGCAAACGCGAAAGCAATAAAAACGCGTAGAAAATGTCGGCTTGAGCGTATTTGGTGCGTTTCGGAACAATAGACCATCTGCTGCTTAAAAGACGTCTAAGACCGCGTTTCCACGTTACATGAATCTTGTAGCTGTCATAAAAAAGATCATGCAGCCCGATCTTTCTATTTACTGTTTAGGAAAAAAAAGGAAAGACGTGCTGCCAGCCCTAACAGCACAAGATGTGCTAGGCATGTGCCATTTAGGTATCCCAGCTATTTTTTAGGTACCCGACATTTGACACATATGGTATTCATGTGCTAAGTATGTACCTAAAGTTTCCTAGTATACAATCACTTAGAAAAAAGAAGCAACAAATACATCAAATTTGGGAGATGAATTTAAAAGAAAGAGATGACATAACTGATGAATAAAAATTAAGATGAATCGTTCATACATATGTGATCAGTTAATTATTTAAGTATGTTAGGGATAAAGAATAAGAACCCACTCAAGATTGTTAACTTCACCAAGGGTACTGCTTATACCAGTACCAAGAAGGTACGATACACAGGGGTATATTTGACAAGTGCAGGTATATTCCTTTCAGGTTCTTGAGGTATATAAGGTACATGCCAGGAACATGCATAGCATGTTCTAAACTGCCCAAAACAATGCTCTGTACGTGACTGGAATGTACCTAAAGAGCTGTGAATGATATTCGCTTCTGCCAAGAACACACCTAGAACATACTAGGCACATTCCCCAGGTACATGGTAGGCATGTGCCTAGGGGTGGACATAGACTGTGACTATCACTTGCCATTCATGTGATTTCTCTCTCATAAGTACATAAGGCACGTACTGGGCACATTCCAATGTATCTGAGGGAACGTGATAGTCTTATACCTGCTATGTAATTGTGCTGTTAGGGAGCAAGGGGATTTTGGCAAGAAACAGCCGCTTGGAAGATGCTTTGTGCAGAGTATTGGAACTCTGCTGTTATAGACCTAGACCTGGAAACCCTGACTGGCTCACAGTATGATTTATAACTCTGGCGAAAGTAAAATTACCGAAAAACCACCTAGGGCGCGTTCGCTGCGGGGGGGGGGGGGTAACGCATCAAAAACGCATTCTCGAATAGCATAACCCTTAACATCTTTCCAAAGTAATCTCCTCCCGCATCTTGTCTAAGGCAGGCTGCATATTGTCCACAGGAAGGGCAGCCAGGTCGAGGCAGAGGAAGGCAGGAGAGGATATGGAGAGAGGCCTGAGTGCACTGAATGTTTGTCTCAGTTACAACGTTGAAGAGGCTTTTGCCTAGCATGTGCTCGAGAAGCTTTGTTGCATTAACATTTACTTACAGTACTGACCTCGGCTCGGCTGGTTTGTCTTCTGGTCAATATACAGCGGGCCTTACAGTACTGGTTACTGGCCAGTTGACACGAGAACCCCTATTACACATACCAACCCATTTAGTTTTCTTTTTTAAAAAGTACCAATTGTACAAGGGTATCTCTAGGGCTTGGAAGAAAGGCTCAAGACCATTAATTCATACTGGCTACACAATTACTCAGGACATTTGGTTTGCGTTTTTCTTGTGAAGAAGTGTTTTTAAGGGTATTCATTAATATTAGTTTCACTTTGTTCTTTTCTGAAACATCACAGAAACCAAGAGAGTTGTGCTAAGCTTCCTCTACTTTTCTAATAAATTATGGAAAACTAACATGAAAATAATAGCGAAAGTTTCAATATGTTCTTGTTCATGAGTTTTTCGTTTAAAATTATAAGGGAATAATTGCTGTTAAGTATAGAGTGAATCAGAGAACTTATTTAAAGTTAGGAAAACTGATGAACAACACGTTATCATAATGTCTATTACTATTTTCTCTATTACAATTTCTTAAACGTTCTATCATGATTATTTTCTGAATTAACTACGAAACATAATTAGCGCGGACTATATAATATATATAGAATAAAATTAATCGGCGTATCATGTTGGGTCGACTCTCAAAATGGTATTTCGCCACCGAATGCCGAATCCGTGATCAGCACAAGGAGTGCACGTGCCGTTAAGTTATATGAAACAACGTGATTTCCACACTACATGATAAAATTACTTGATTAATTCAAGAAATCGAATGCCCGGTAAGTCGATATTGTCTAGCATTAAGAAGTTAAGCTTAGTTTCAATTCCCTCAACTCATAATGTAGATAACATCGATTGTTTGAGAGAGACATTATCGAGAATCAAATCTGGTACTGTGTAATGCGTACCAAAATCGAGAATGTAAACCAAATATTCATTCTATTTTCCTAATCTATAATAAGTATTACATTTTCTATGATATAACGTACGTGCTACGTCAGATCTCATATAAGTAGTAAGTAGCATTTATAGAGTGACGTAGACCCTTAATTATGTGGGAGTAGGATATTGAGAACCAGTTTCTGTGTTATCATACAGTATAGGCCCTGGTTTTAAGTTCTTTCCCCTCAGAATAACATACAGTAAATCACATAATAAACACATTTACACAGAAAGGACATTACGAGGTCAAAAACTATCTCTTGCTCAGATATCCTATATGGAACATAACCTGTTCTCAACATAAAGAAGTAGGAAAAAAAGTTGCGTTGTAATCATACGTGTGGGGATTAATAATATTGAAGTTGATTTTTTTTTAATGAGAACAAATTATCGAATTATCTTATTAAGACTTAATACTAGATTCCATGTTACAAGCTATTGTACATTTTTACTGCGAATATTAATATCTCATCGTAAATGTAAAGGATTACGAAAAAGAAAGAAAATCCACAAAATTCTGAAAGTATTTATTTAAAGTTATTTAAAACTTAAATGAAATGGAAATTAAATTAGAACTCTCAGTTTAACGTCCCACGATTATGTCCTTTAGGCTAAGAGAGACGATGATTAAAGCAAGTGAATGGTGATGGAAGAATTGGTAGAATGAGAATGTGGGAGGAAATGGGCGAACCTCTCAGAAAACCCATGGATACGACGCTGTCCACCACAAACTCACTTGTCAAAGAGTCGAACCTGAACCCCAAGCACCAGAGGTAAGCACTGAGCCACCGTGCCCCACATACTTAAAATTTAAGAGCTGATAATAGTTTCAGGTTATTATAACTCATTAATTGATGAAATATGTATTGTTCTCCTGCTACTGTTATCACGAGAGGCTTGATGGAGATATATATGTAGTATCAGTTTCACTTTAATCGTGGCGGGTTAATGTTGGCGCTGTGGATGACGTGTTTTTCTTATCGGCATAAAATAGTTTTTGTCAGTTTTTTTTCGAAAAGTACGCATGAAAATTTACCCGCAAGCATATAATTTTGCATAGCTCGATGAGATATATTGATTGATATACGTATAATCTTTGGATACCATTTTATTCATTATTCGCTAATTCTAATGTAAAAATTTATTAGGATCGCCCTGTGACACTTGGAGGATTGTACCGTTAGTACGTCAGTCTGTTACTTAGCACGATAATTCTTAAACGAAAGCGAATAATGTTTGAATTCTGCTTTCAGCGTAGCGATTATTTCGGTCGAGTTCGTTAATGGAGTTATCCGTTAACATATATCCATGGGTAACGGTGACTTTAACGACGACTTCCCACAACTCCTTTAAAAGCTATAGCTTTCCCTAGCTTCTATGCAACCTGTACAACAGCAAAGGAATGTTGGACGCCTATGATAAAAGGATATGTAGAAAAGTGGCTATTCATATTTCATACACGGAATCACGTGATCTTCTTTATATATATATATTTTTTTTAGCAAAGTTTATTTTATTTATTAACATAATTGCACATACAACTATGGAGTCATATCATAGGTGTATATTTTTATTGACACTGGTTGTTCAAGCATAACAGGAATTGTGATACAGTCTATGATTTGAAACATATGTTAATTAAATAAATAAACTCTGCTAAAAATAAAAAGAGAATAACGCGGTTCCATGTTTGAAAGCCACTTTTTTACATATCCCTTTATTATAGGCATCCAACATTTCTTTGTTGCTGCACGGGTTGCATAGAAGTTAGGGAATATTAGATTTTAAAGTCATTTTGCACCCTTAAATTGTCATGGGAAGGAAAGTTGGAAACAAGTCGATCAAGGGATATACATTTATTGTTAGAAGTATAATTCAAAACATTTGCAAAGTTACGTTAAGAGAAAAGTTGTTCTAATGGGATCAAACACATAATTTCCTAATTCGAATTGAGAATGTAAACAGTTTGTCGTTTGTTCTTCACCTAATATGTAACCTATCTTTGTTCGAAATGTTTCTGGTTCTATCTCAGACCATGTGAAGAGTTTCCTTATACAAAAGTTGTCTGTTTTCTCTTAGTTTCATTATCCACAAAATCTCTCCATCAATTTTTAATATCACCTATATCCATTAGCTTATAGGGAATATACGTATATGGGAAGTGGAATTTAAAGATTACATTTCGGGCATACAGATCACAAACCTTGTCAAACGAAAATATGATGTAGTAATACGACACATTTAACAACATAACCTTCTGTGTAAAACGAGTTAATATTATCACTTTCGTTGCATTCAAACATTTCATCACAAAAATAACATAATTCAGGACATTTAAAACTATAATGACTTTCAACGCGCTTTTATTTGCGAAATTTTACTTATATCAAGGGATCTTGACCCCCCCAAGCAAAGTCTGAAATGACGCTCCTGCATAAAACATTTGCTATGAACCTGTCTTCTATGTTTACCGTAGATGTTTTATGCCTGATTCCCACCCTGTACTCTCTGATGGGTGTCTATCTAGAAAGGTTCCAGTGCTCAATATCAATCACTAACGGTTGGTAAACTAAAGTCCTGCAATCAAATCTGTATAATAGGCTAAAAGAAAAAAGAAAAAAAAAAGAAACTATAACTTCATATAGGATGAAAAGAGAAAAGGCCAATATCCAAAAGGGTTAGGGGATCAACCTCCTATTTTTTCTTGATCCCATGATTTTTAATAGTTTGTTTTAAAATATACTCTACTCAATAATTCGACACTCAGATACTGAGAATGAAGCGTAATTTTCATTCGAATATAATGTATTACTCCTTTCCCTGTTTTAATCGTATGCCATGCGAGTTTGTGGTGGACAATATCGTTTTCGTGGCTTTTCTCTGGATTTTCCCGTTTCCTTCCATGTTCTCATTCCACAAATTCTTTCTTAATCATCCATCTTCTTTAGCTTTATAGGACATAACCACAGGATGTTAAATTAAAAACTTCATTTCATGTTATTTTTTAACGCTTTCCTCTTTCAAACTTTTGAAGCTAATCGGTCCCTATAACTTTTTTTTTTTTTTTTTTTGTTCCTTTTAAACATTTGTAGATGAATGGGGCCTGGAAGTAACTTGATGTCCTAGTCTTCTTCCTTGATAAGGGCTTATAGCAATAACGATTGAGGAGAGAATGCTGAATACAAATCAGGCAGAATTTATTTCCACATCAGATGAATGGGGCCTGCAAGTAACTTGATGTCCTAGTTTTCTTCCTTGATAGGTGCATATAGCAATAACGTTTGAGGAGAGAATGCTGAATACAAATCAGGTAGAATTTATTTCCACGTCAGATGAATGAGGCCTGAAAGTAACTTGATGTCCTAGTCTTCTTCCTTGATAGGAGCATATAGCAATAACGATTGAGGAGAGAATGCTAAATACAAATCAGGCAGAATTTATTTCCACGTCAGATGAATGGGGCCTGCAAGTAACTTGATGTCCTAGTCTTCTTCCTTGATAGGAGCATATAGCAATAACGATTGAGGAGAGAATGCTAAATACAAATCAGGCAGAATTTATTTCCACGTCAGATGAATGGGGCCTGCAAGTAACTTGATGTCCTAGTCTTCTTCCTTGATAGGAGCATATAGCAATAACGATTGAGGAGAGAATGCTGAATACAAATCAGGCAGAATTTATTTCCACGTGAGAGGAATGGGGCCTGGAAGTAACTTGATGTCCTACTCTTCTTCCTTGATAAGGGCTTATAGCAATAAAGATTGAGGAGAGAATGCTGAATACAAATCAAGCAGAATTTATTTCCACGTGAGATGAATGGGGCCTGGAACTAATTTGACGTCCTACTCTTCTTCCTTGATAAGGGCTTATAGCAATAACGATTGAGGAGAAAATGCTGAATACAAATCAGGCAGAATTTATTTCCACATCAGATGAATGGGGCCTGCAAGTAACTTGATGTCCTAGTCTTCTTCCTTGATAGGAGCATATAGCAATAACGATTGAGGAGAGAATGCTGAATACAAATCAGGCAGAATTTATTTCCACGTGAGATGAATGGGGCCTGGAAGTAACTTGACGTCCTACTCTTCTTCCTTGATAAGAGCTTATAGCAATAACGATTGAGAAGAGAATGATGCATACAAATCAGGCATAATTTATTTCCACGTCAAGCAATGTCTAGAATGGAATGATTTTTAAATTTCAACGTTTACCGACAAGTTCAACGTTTATAGACTATTTTAATAGGTCTTTGTATATTTATTTTTCAAGATATGCTTATCCCCCCCTCCAATAATTAATCTAATCTCTCCCAAGAAATAGAAACTTATTTAGGAAAAAGAAATGTTATACTTACAATTATATGGGTGTGTTTTGTATTTTTTTCTTGTTGATATAACATATGCTGTCAATTGTAAACAAAGTTATTAACCGGTTTTTGATTCAGGTTTTGCAAAATATCTTAAAAAACCTATATAATTGTGTAGATAGCTATACAAACTTGTCACTATCACGCGAAACCATTTTTTTCTGCTAATCTTTCAATAGAAAATTGATCTAAAGAAAGGACAATGAACTATATACTAAAATTATGTAAACAACTTGTTTGAGATATGAATATTAATCTCATTCATAAATATCATACCTATAATTAGAGAAATAAAATTCTTTTCTACAAAAGTTACAATACAAAAAGAATTCGACAATGAGGTACTTAGCCTACTTGTAAGAATTTTTGATAAATAGTGTATGTTGTTCAATGTCATTCAATTTTTATTTTATTTTACTTACTTTGGAATTACAACACATTGCATTCATTTCAATGCTCATAATATTGCACATCTTACTAAAACCTTATAGAAAGATGTGTGCCTTTTCAAACCAGCATAACGAGCAAAAACTAAACCAGTGTCTATGATCATTATACAGTCATCAGAAAAAAAAAGTAATTACTCCACAACTTGTTCTTATGATGATCTATCATTTCGGATAGAATACATTTATTTTAATAGAAATTTCTTTGATGTAAAGTATAATTTCCTGTATTCTATGTGCGTATTAAAGTTGAATTGTTTTACGTTTATTGTCAGAAGAAATTGGTCAGGTCATGTGTAGGTGCCTGAAGCAGACTGCCTTGCGTTTAAGATGGTAAGGAGCTGAATTTGATCTGAGCCGCTCTAGTGAGTGATGAAATATATAAAAAACTTTTGGAAAATGAATAAAAAAAGAGTCACGTTAACTTTGATTTCGAACGAAGTTGAATTGAGCAGGATTTTATACTAAATATCCAAATAGTAGGATATTTAATGAAAACTTTACGATTGTACTTGAATCACACTAATTTTTACTTCTACCCATAAATTCATGCTGCAAATAACTTCCAATGCTGTCAAATTACAGATACGCTTGCAGAAATGGGAAAAATGAAATGAAATCTTTGAGTTTTACGTCCCACGGTTATGCCGGTTAGGCTAAAGGAGACGGTGATTATGAGAAATGAATGAAATGGTGGAATGAAGAAAGTGGGATGAAACGGGAGAACCCCGAGAAAACCCACGCACACGGTGTTTGTCCACCACAAAGTTCACTTGGCGGGGGCTGGGATCGAACCCGGGACCCCAAGCACCAGAGGTGAACGCTCTACCACTGAGCCACCGCGGCCCTGCAGAAATGGGAGAGGACATACGTATTTATATCTTTGAAATTACGTTTTGGTGAAACTAAAGAATAATACATCATTCCCTCACGTAAACAAGCCGTCAAACTGCATTAACTCACAAACCAAAAGCTCAATTTGACACCGGGAGAATTTGACAATAAAAGAAAGCCTTCAATAAAAACCTCGTTTCGTGGCTTCTTGTTGATTGGCTACGATGACGGCAGAAGCCTTAGTGAGATGAAAAACCAAGAGGTAGATAGTATCGGGAGCAGGAATAATTATGCAGAATTAACTTTAAGAATGTTTCTGGAATTTTTCAATATTTTCGGAAACAATAAAAATTAGGTTGGCAACTGGCAAGGTTGTGTATGTATTGAAATTTACAATGTACTTTCACATTTTTTTTTCAAAATAGTAGCACTAGTAACTTTACTACTTATAATGTGCTATAATCCTAAAGTAACCAATATCACTTTAGTTCATCGTTGGATAACATGTCTTATAAGATATGAATTAATATATAGATAGTATATCAGCAATAATAATAAAAGAAAGCATGTTGAACACATTGGTTATCTTAATGAATCTCTCTCTCTCTTTCTATATATATATATATATATATATATATATATATATATATATATATATATATATATATATATATATATATATATATATATATATATATATATATATATATATATATATATTCAAAGAGCTCATCCGTGGCTTCGTGGCTCCATGGCTATATATATACTCAAAGAGCTCCGTACACTGTTGTGCTCCTACTGTCACTTGATGAGTGTCATTTTGATCCTTATAGGTGGCGTGGTTATCGTACAGGATCAATTTCTGAATTTACGAACAAACATTTTGACTTTCTCAAAACTGCGCATGAGAATTTAAACTCACTCACATAATTTTCTTCAGTTTAACAAGAGCTATGAATTAATACTTATGTCTCGTTTCGGTACTTTTTTTTCGTTAAACGCGAATATTGTAGAGTTATTATAGATTGGAGTTTCTGAATTATCATTTTATCCGCATTTCTAATCCCGCACTTAAATAAATAATTATAATAAAAAGAACTCTTCATAGCACAGCAGAGGATACCATTATTGCTGCCAAACAAATATCAACATTACGTGCAGTATTTGCACATCAATCCTTTTGTGTTAGGACGAAAAAAAAAAATAATAATAACGCAATAGAAAGAGAAAGGGATCCATCCGTACGTCACTTGGTCGTCATGGTAACAAAGCACAAGCTACATGTTGAATGCGCAAGCACGGAACAAAAGGAAAACTAAGCCAGAAATGGCAACTCCAAAAGTCTCTGTAGAAAATGGAGAAAACAAAACAGAAAGGAAGAAAGAAAAAATGACTGAAAAAGCGACTGAAGAAAAGACTTGTCAGATGCAGAGGCACCAAAAATCTTTTTATTCGAGGAGTCACGTAGGGATAAATCGGATTAAAATGAAGGCATACAAGAATAACAATTGTATTTATTAACCCTGTTGCCTTCAGAGGAAGTAAATAAAGATATGAGTCCACAGGCGCTTAAAAAGGCAGTAATTCAATTTCTTCTAAAGAAATTTTGTTGGGTTCATGTTTTTTCAACACTAAGAATATACGCATTCGAGTTCTTGCTGCCTTATGTTTCTCATTATATTTTTCGATTGGTGTTTACTATTTTATTAAAAATCCTGATCCTTATGTCTGAGTAGAATATTTCGTGTAGCAGAATGCACTTGTATTTATTGTATGGCTCCAGGTTTTCTCTCGATAGAGAAAATTTTCGATACTAACTTAATATCGTGTAAAGCAAATGGGAATCCACTTAAAAGTCAGAGATACTGTCTAACTGCAGTGACTTCTTGGTCAATGGCAAAGTAGCACGTAGGCCTATAGCTTAAAATCCATTAAGGAAAAAACAGCTGTTATGCAGGGTGACCCAAAAGTAAGTATACACCCCTGCATTGATCAAGTATAACATTCTATGTTATGGATTTATTTGCTGCAACTGTTCCGGGCTTAAGTTATAAGTAAAAAAGATGTCAAGATCAAATAATAAAGAAACTAGGTCTACCTGTTTGATAACAATAAGAAATAATATAAAATACAGTGAGCTGATCAGTACGGGACTATATACCTACTTTTGGGCCATCCTGTATAGTCGAACATAGAAGCTAAAAGCCAGAAATGATTTATTATCGGGCAACTGTTGTAAATAGATCGTCAATACCAGCTTTGTATCAGCTTTTATCAAGCTTATATAAGTGATATTGATTTCAGTTCTCTTAGGTATTAAGTCACTGCGGTAGAATTTTAATAATAATCCTTATGAGCATGATAAATAACTGTAAAGCTAGCCATTACATTGATCACAAGTTATCCAACTAGAAAACTATTTGCTAGATGGTCTCCTAGTGCTACAATATTTGTGAGCTGTAGGAATTAAATGAAATTTGGAAGAAAAGGAAGGGATAAATCATAACAACTTTTTTTTTTTTAATATAACAAAGCCGACCGACAACAGAACCACCACAAAAGTGCTAAAAACCGACTTCAACAAAAGTGCTAAAAAGTAGAAAATAATAACTAGTTCATCTTCGATAAAGTTTCGATATAATTAAGCATGAGGTTATACGATTATTTTATTTTAAGTATTGGTTTCTTTTATTAACAAATCAACTGTCTAATCATTGGAACTGTCGAATTGGAACGGTCGAATTGGAATCATTGGAACGGTCGAATAGCTCACACAATGAGCCATCAATGAATGTGTATACGGATATTAACTTGTTTGAAGTCTGAAATATGATTTTTTTTTTCTGGGCAGGGACAGGTCAACTCGTGTAACCTTAAATATGTTATCAAGAAACTTGAATAAACAGTCATTTTAAAGTTGTCAGGACAGCTTCAACATTGAAAGTGAAATTTAACGAATAATTGTAAGGACCATCACCAGTGGCGTATTTGGGGGGGGGGTCCAGGCTTACTTACTATAGTAAAGTATATGAAATATCTTGCAGAATTTTCACATTTTCAGGCAAAGCCCCCGCCGAAAGTTAGCAAAGCCCCCCCGAAACAAAATCGTAAATACGCCACTGACCATCACTATTAAATAGAACAAAAGTGAACGAAATATATCTATTAACTAATAATAACTTTGCTGTAAGGGAACAACTCCTTCTGATCAACCCATGTCATTGTGTTATTAATTTTAACTCTACAATTGTTAATTTTAAGCGTTATTCAAGCACAAGAGATTGAAATAATTAGTATTCAGAGTAGAAAAGCATTTAATTTTACTTTTCATTGAATTCTAAGCACATTATCAATAATGGCACAATCTGGTCACCAGTATTATCGTAGTTCTAGTTTCATCCCTGTTTATTGAAATTCACTTCTCTCCGGGCGCGAAACCTTCTGAAGTCCAGTGGTGGATCTAGAAGGTAAAAACTGGGGACAGCCATAACCCAGACTATCATAGATATATCATGAGTTTACTAAAAAATTTAATATATATATATATATATATATATATATATATATATATATATATATATATATATATATATATATATATATATATATATATATATATAATAGCTTAATTATTTTTGTGACTTTAAAAATTGGAGGCTTAGCCTCGGGCTAGACCCGCTACTGCTGAAATCATCACTACTTGTAACTAGGGATGGACAAAACACCGAAATCCGAAAAACCGATATTTCGGTTTTCTCAAAAACCGGTTCGGTTTTACAGCAAAACCGGTGTCGGTTTTCTCCAAAAACCGGTTTGGTTTTTCGCCTAAACCAATTTCGGTTTTATCCAAAACCGGTTTCTTTTTTCTTCGAACCGGTTCGGTGAAAATTTTTGGAAAATACATAATACTATTTGTGTGGAAACGGAATTGGTTTCCGGAGAACAACGAAACACTATTCTGGTCAGAAATAGAACAAATTTTGGAATAAAACCGGAACCGGTTTTGAACAAAACCGAAACGGGATCCGGGAAAACGCCGAACCGGTTTTGCAGAAAACCGAACCGATTTTTGGATAAAACCGAAACTGGTTTCGGTGAAAACACGGTTTTTTGAAAATTTTCAAAAAACGGTTTCAGTTTTCCTAAAAACCAAAAATCGAAAAACTGGTTTTTGTGCTCACCACTACTTGTAACCTTAGTCATGACGAGAACGTTCATTTTAACACGTGCACTTGCCGGTACAATTTAAGTACAAAAACCCGAGTACATGTTAGGACCCCACTTTAATACAGTAGTTGGTATCGTTGTATGGTAGTTCTTAATTCAGGAATTGTATAAACCAATTACACAGTCCATATGCCGCAGTTCTTCATTCTAATCAGATTTTAAGAACTATATACTAAATGGTTCGAAGAGCTAGATGAAGGATTTTACATTAATTTTTAAAATCAAAAGAAAAAAGTAAATAAAAATATAAGAAAGCTTACATAGGTTAGATTTAAAAAAAGAAAACACCATGCTTTCAGGAATGTGCAAAACAACTTTTTCATGAAAGATCGAAGGAATGATTGGAAAGAAGAAAAGAACGAAATAGGAATCAAAGAGAGATGAAATGAGATGAGAAAATTTTGTACCAGGAAACTAATTAAAATTTAATTAAAAGAAATATATATATATTCTTGTTTATGTTTTAGGATTTCAATTTAAAAATTCAATGTTTGTAATTAAGTGTCAAAGTATGTTTTTTTTCTTCTTTATTTTTGGGGATGATTAGTTAGGCAGTTCGTTATATAAATATAGGTCGCTAGTTCAATTACCGATTGATGTATCTGCGTGGCAACGCTGCTGCTCGAAAGCACAAGAGAGAGCTTTGTCTAATCTACGGCACAGACCGCAGATTTATTGCTTGTGAAGAATTTGCCAATCTGTCTTCACCAAATTTACAACGTTTTTAAAAGTAGGTTACTACAGTACTCCATCTTCCAGAAGAAATTCAAAGTAATATAAATAAGTCTTTAAAAAAGAAAAACATACACTTCACTTCTTAAGTTTGTTTATGGCCTATATTGACTTCAGTGAGTTCTTCTTTTAGTCTTTCAAGTAATCGTATGTATTTAAAAATGTTTTTCTTTTTAATTTCTGGTCAGTTCGGTGGCCATTCAACAACCTACAAATTGTTTATACTGCATTTGGTTCCTCCTCGAAATATTAAGCATAGCAGTATAAGTCTACAAAGCAAATTTTAGGTACAGTCATGCTCAAAGAAAATTTGTGCGTTTATCTCCTTTCGTAAATCTTTGTATTCTTATTCATACATGAAATTAAATCAAAATTATATAAAATTCTTTTTTTGTCTAATTTTTTCTTAAACGAAGAATAGTGACGTAACTAAGTGGGGGGGGGGGAGAACGAGTCTTGTGCCCCGGACGCCAGATTGGAGGGCACAAAACTGGGCAAATATTTATTTTTACTATAAGGCATGGAAAGGAAGTTTAGTAAACTAATGATTATAAAAAAATACTTCAGAAACTTAACAGGCATACAACGACTCACCAACCTTAGGATCATATTTATCTATATATATAAAAGAGAACGTACAATCCTTTGTCCGCTCATCACGCTAATACGGCTGAACCAATTTCTTTCATTTTTGGGGGGTTATTAGGATTTGGACCCTAGATGGTTTTTATCATATCACTTTAATTTTTAATTACCAGTGTCTTGAGATAATTGACCATTCAGGTGTCCACAAATCCTTTGTTATTAGTTCATCATAGGTAAAAATAAACGTATTTATATGCAACCCGCATGACCGTGTCACTCGGCAGGTTAACATAAATGACAGGCGATATACAGCGGAAAATAGCTTGAATCTTCTGTTTAAAATTTTTTAATTGATTTGCTTATTTTTACAGACACTTTTACAATATGCCAGCACCGGGATGACCGCAGCGAAGCGGGGCGGGTTAACATAAATGACAGGCGATATAATGTTAAGATTTACTGCAATCTTCTATGGTTTTTATCATATCACTTGAAAGCGAAAAAGTAAAAATTATCTAAGTAACAAAGTTTATTGCGTTCCGGGGTGACCGCAGCGAAGCGGGGTGAACGCTGCTAGTACAACATAAGTTAGTTTCAGAGCTATGTTTTGAAGACACTGTAAAAACCTACGCAGTCAAAAGAGCCCGCAAAGTTAAAGTATAGTATTTCAAGCTTTTTTTTTTTAATAACTTACTTCGATCTAAGAGATTTACAAAATGTCCGAGCATAATATTCGATGACAACAGCTTCACTGTTTATCATAATTAAACATTTTATTCTAAAGCAACAGACTGTTGATTCATTCTACACATATGCACATCCCGATATAGTTCTAAAAAAATTGTGATGTGCAGTTATTATGACAAGAGTATAAGAACATGTCAAGCATGCTACTCTCAGATTATTTGGCAATCAAATACTAATTAGTTTGGTATTTTATCTTGTACTTAAAGTTTAATTATGTACTGCAATTCTGCAATTCAATTATGTATTACTATTCTTACTCTATAGCGATCGACGTTAAAATCGGAAGTGCTTGATTCTTGACAGTTCCGGTTTGAATGAAGGGCTAAGACAGAAAATGGTATTTATTGTTGGAATGCTAAATCGATTTCAAAAAAGCTACTTCTCGCTATTGCTAACCATTTGTGCTCCATGTAGATCAATATTGGAACCAGAAGTTATCTAGATTTCTATCAATCGTAGTTTTAATCGGAAATTAGTAACGGAGAAGAAATATATTATTGGTACGCTTAATCGACTGCAGGAAACCTTTCTCGCTATCTATTACAGTTTTCTATCCATAGTGATCAATATGAAACTCGAAATGGTTGATTTCTACCACCTTCGGTATGAATATCCTCTCTGTCAACGAATTTGATTTCTAACTTTTTACCCTCTACATCATACTCAAAATTTATAGCAATCCATCAAGTAGTTCTTCAATTTTTTTTTTTTTTTTTTTTTGTCTCCTGGACAGAGGGACAAACAGAGAGGGTAAATGTAAAAAGAAGTTTTGGTAAGAAAAGAGAACGCTGCTTAAAAACGAGAACGAAAAGTTCAATTTAAACAGAAAATGATAACAACTACTAGAAGTCTACTTTATAATATGACAACTTTGAAGTGATACAGTAACAGTTTGATTTCAAAACACTGTGAATGACATACGTCAATTGCTGTCTTTATTCGAATCATTTAGACATTCTATTTGAATATTTTTTTTTTTTTTATTTTGTAACTGGATCCGCTACTTTTATTATTAATATCTTGGAACACTGAAATTACTATATTTTAATTCACGACGCTAAGTGCAGAATTGCCCATTATGGATTTGCCTAATTTTATATATATATATATATATATATATATATATATATATATATATATATATATATATATATATATATATATATATATATATATAGTGGCGGATCCAGGATATGATCAAGGGAGGGGCTAAACCATAGTTTGCTGCTTTATCGAATGTAAAGTAGGATTGAAGCTCATTTTATCCAGTGTATACCTGAGCGACAAGGGGGGCTATAGCCCCTATAGTCTCCTTGAATCCGCGTCTGTATATATATATATGGCCATTTTTGGCAGTTTTACTTTTTTACCATATATTATTAAGTATATATGTCACATCATGTATTACTAAGTACCTAACTTAACAATATATTTATCTGTTACGTCGCTAGTCAGTTTCAGAGTTGTTGTAAAAAAGGCGGGTATCCACTAAGAAGTTCACACTTTGTCTTTTGTTTTTTGGTTCTCCTGAAAAACTAGATTTTGTGACAACCGCCCTAGGGTTTTAGTTACTAGTTAGTGGACTGAGGTGAGGATATATACAGATGTTTAAAATTAAAATAAGCAAGTTTTTGTTATCTTACATTATATTTTGATAATAAACCACGAATAAAAACTCGAAGAACAAGACCACTTACAATATTAAAAACTTAAACTGTATATTCTGCTCTTCATAATCTCTGTTATACGTAAGGACATAAACCAATCAATCACAAGTCCATTTTGATCTCCTAATTTTATTATTATTATTTACTCCGTTATGTTTTTTAAAGAAAAGTTGAAGGGAAAAACAGCAAAATACACACTAGCTGACACCATATCTTTTATGTTTTTTGCTCAAAGTCCCTTAATTAGAACCGCACTGTATAAATATGAAAAAGCTATAATAGTGACGTGAAGGGGAATAAGACAAAAGTTATATAAGAACTCTCCATGTTTCGTTTCATTTCGTAAATAAAAAAAAGGAGAGAAAATAAACAAAACCAAGAAAGTAAACATAAAATAAACAGGACAAATCAGTTGAGAGCGGAAAAACACACTGTTAAATAAGAAGACGAGAAATTTGCATGGCATTTTGTATTGTTTAGTCCAGTCCATTCAAAAACAGAGAAAAGCAGGAATGAACAAAAAGAAAGGAAAAAAAAGTACTAAGCGGAAGACAAACAAATAAACCACACATATGCATATATACACACACATACACCATAGCAACTGTCTGTTTGCAGTGATGCATATTCACAAAATAAAAGACCCCGTTGAAACAATAGTATTGGGCAATAGACATGATGCATGTAGTATCACTATCACAGCAGTACACCAACCAAACCATCTAACGTTATAGTAAGCAAAGAACTGGAACAATGGAAAGTAAAATGAAAAAACACAATATATATATATATATATATATATATATATATATATATATATATATATAGGATATACAGATCTATCTCTCAGAGAGTAAAGTTCCCCTCTCTACCTTCTTCTCTGTTTGTTTTTGGATGATGATGCTTGTTACCGTAACAAACCTATCTTCCCTTTTCCCTACCAGCAGCTTCTGTTGCCTCCTAAGGTTCAGTTAAGTATTTCCCAATTACCTTCTCTTGAAACTGATGCGATTGTCTTTTGTTACGCATCTTTTGCAAGATAATACTTCACACTCCTTCATTTTCCCTCTCTCTCTCTCTCTCTCTCTCTCTTTCTCTCAGTCATTTGCTTCATCAATCCGGAAATTTCTTTATTCTAATTTGTCTCTCTTTCTCTCTTATTCTAAGAAGAACATTTTTTAAGAAAAGACAAAGCGTATCTCCCGGAAATGTAATTTCATTCTTGTCTTTCTTAATTTCAGATGCAAAGTTGCAAACTGAGACATACTATAATGAGAACATGTCGCGTATCTATCGAAACTGTGAAGATCAATCATAGTCTTTCTTTCTTTCTTTTCTTTTAATGATGATTATTTTGTCATGCACTGTCCAGTAGCTCAGGGTAAAATAATTCGCGTAATTCTATTCATTGGCAATTATGGAAGAACAGTCTCTTATATGAACGTAATCTAACCCTGTTTGGATTTTGATTTTAAAAAAGATAAGTAAATGTTTCACTGTTGATCCAATATTGGTGAGAATGGTTAAATTACACAGCCACACAGCCCCCCCCCCCCCACACACAAATAAAAGTTGTTTGTACCGGACTCCAGGGTTCGGATTCGACGTATTTTGTTACTCAGAATCCAAATGTGGGAAAAAGTTTAGCGATTTTGAATAGCGAGAATACACATAAGACAGCCATAGAGAAAACAAAGTGAACCCTATGGTATGGATTCGATGTATTTTGTTACTCAGAATCCAAATGTGGGAAAAAGTTTAGCGATTTTGAATAGCGAGAATACACATAAGACAGCCATAGAGAAAACAAAGTGAACCCTATGGTATGGATTCGACGTATTTTGTTACTCAGAATCCAAATGTGGGAAAAAGTTTAGCGATTTTGAATAGCGAGAATACACATAAGACAGCCATAGAGAAAACAAAGTGAACCCTATGGTATGGATTCGACGTATTTTGTTACTCAGAATCCAAATGTGGGAAAAAGTTTAGCGATTTTGAATAGCGAGAATACACATAAGACAGCCATAGAGAAAACAAAGTGAACCCTATGGTATGGATTCGATGTATTTTGTTACTCAGAATCCAAATTTCGAAACCCCAAGGCGATCGACTGTTTTTTTTTTTTTTTTTTTTTTTTAATGGGCGAAACTGTTTAGCGATTTATATGTGTATTTATTTACTCCATTTGAAACCAAGATACATTTGGTATTTGGAGGGTTCAGACAGTCCTCTTTCTTGTTTCAAATACACTTAGAAAAAGAAATATGTTACACTATTTAATACACATTATTGCAAAGATAATCTGCTACGCTGTAATATACTTTATCCACCAGGAATCTCTTGAGTTTCTTTTTAAAAACATTTATATTTTCTTCATTTTTTATTTCTCTGGGCAGCTTATTGTATATTTGTACTCTCATATGGCTTGGGCCTTCCTGTACTAATGTTAGTTTTGTAAAATATTGGCTTTTTTCATTTTGGATAGGGAGAAGACACGTAAGACAGCACACACGTTTTTCGCCCATAAAACAAAATTGACACGGTCAATTGTCTTGAGAATTCGAAATTTGGATTCTGTATAACAAAACACATCAAATCCATACTCTGAGGTCTACTGCTCAGAACTTTTGTTTTTCTGTTTGGCTGTGTTATGTGCATCCTTCCTATCCAAAATCTCTAGTTTTTCGCCCATAAAAGTGACACTGTCGATCATTCTGGGGTGTCAAAATTTGGATTCTGTGTAACGAAATACATTGAATTCATAACGAAATTCATGAGTTCGTTGCATGAAACGTTTATTTTTTGTGATTATGTGTGTGGCTATGTTATTAATTCCATTGTGTCGAGAATAGTATTTTTATTGCTATTATTAGTACTGTTAACAATTTAGGGGAGGATTATTGACTAGATGGTATTTTTTATTAAAAACAAAAACTCATAGAGTTAGTTACCAAATTATTTTTTGTCTTCTTCATAAGACGGGTTTCCTAAGCCTTTTTGTGCATTACTAGTAAAGTTCCTGGGTCTCTACAGAATCCAATCTTTTCAACAAATACAACGCGCTACAAATTCCACAATTCAACACTCTAACACCACTCAGAGAGAGGTCTTGAGGGAAGCCGCATCCCTAAAAAAAAAAAAAAAAAAAAAAAAAAAAAAAAAAAAAAAAAAAAAAAAAAAAACTAATATCCTAAATCTTATATACAGGAATTAGGACAATAGAAATGTTCTTTCTTTAGTTCATAGCAATAAGATCGTAATTTTTGTTTTTACTACTGTGACTTCCTTCAAGACCCGTCACTGACACCATTATAGAATACAAAACGTTTATTTCCGTGCATGAAGTAAATACTCAAAATTCTTCACAAAATAACACTTACCTCCACCAATTTAATGTTGATAATAATTAAGCACGAAACGGTCTACTACGAAAACATAATTCTGATTTTAACTTGAATTGAATAAACGAATCGCAAAGTGAATGAAATAATCCAATCAAACAATTACTCAACGAATCCAACTGTTCAAATATGCACTCAGTTCTATGCTAAAGGACAGCGTTTATGAAGTTTGAAGGAGGGCTGCGGTGTTGCCGCATCTTTATACCCACTCACGTCAATTTATGTACGAAAGAAGCAATCCACCAATCATTCATGTCCGCTTAGCCTCACTCCTTTAACACATGGTAACATTGCGTCACAGTCTTCGTTTCATTCAACCAGCTTCGTGGTTCTTAATGTGGGCGTTAACGTCCCCGGGGGTGCTGGGGTCCATAAACTATTTAGGAAGTGTTTGAGAGACAATAAAACAAAATTTTACATTCCTTGGTAAAATATTTAACATGCAAAATTTTTGAAGGATAGCTTGTGTTTCTTCAATATTTCTTTTGATCAATCACTTAATAAAACTTACGTATACTTTTGCCTCATCTATATTTCGGTTATTATATCAGTTTTGTTGTTATTATATTGTAGCTTTAAAAAAAAAAGTCCGTCAAAGAAACGCTCGTTGGTTCCTTTCTTTTGGAAAGTGATGGGGCAAACGTATGTTAAAAAAGTAAATGGACAAAATTGCATTTTTCGGAAGAGAAAATGTAAGGAAAAGATGGCTAATATAAGACAAATGATAGAATTTCCTTTCACTTTACGTATACTTTAGGAATATGAATTGGTATAAGGTGACGGAGGGGGGCACTCAGGACAATAGCATTCATCCAAGGGAGCGCTAGGCTCGAAAAGGTTGAGAACCACTGGTCTAGTTCACGTCATCGATTGTGTCCCATGTTTTCATCTGAATGGAACCAGTCTTAATGCAAACGAAACTTTGCAATTGTAACAAGTGTAATGCATGAACGAATGGTTATTTCTTTCAACACTAGATGTCTCCGATATGCTTTATTTGAATGCTAGATGTTTCTGACATCAAGTTTGCTTCTACTGGGTCTGTGGCGATGTGTTTAATGTTTCGTTGATTTGTAATTATATAGATTTTCAATGGAACAGTGGCGTACACAGAATTTATTAAGGAAGTGATTTCAGAAGAAGCATGGTTTTTGTATAAGTTACGTATGTTAATTTGATAAATATTTCTTGTTCCACAATATCTTCTTGAAGGCCGAGGAGGGGATTTATAACTCGGAACATTACGTATAACTCGAAAGTACTGCAATTGACTTTAAATTGGTATGCACTTATGTTAAGAAGACTTAGATATTCAAATTACCATAATACATAAGCACTGACGAAGTAATGTAAGCCAACGGTGAATGGTACACTCAAGACAGTACCGGAACAGTAATGTGTTATGTGCTCTCAAACTCCAATTTGGTATTAAAACGTAATTTAGTTCTCAATTTGAATTTTTTCTCTCACCCCACTCCATTCCTAAATTAGCAACACTTGCAAAACTCGTGTAGTTACGCATGTCTTTCAACATATAAATATACGTTTTCTTTCCCGTAATATGAAAGTCATCTCGTAAACTTGGCAACATTTTAATTTCTTTTTTAAAGTCCGCAGACGATTCAATGGATGTGTCATGTGGAAAGTTCCTGAATTTAAATAGATAGGTAGAATGTACTGTTATGATATAGTCTCATCACCTCTCAACCCACGTTGATAAAACACACAGCTTTCACTTCATCGTCTGCTTCAGGCCTTTGAGGAGGAAAAAATAGTATACTTTGTAAGAAACGCCAATTAAATGTGGTGATAATTTGTTTTAAGGTAACCTCCGATGGAGCACATTGGGAGATACAAAATGTTACTTAAAATACAGATTATTCGAAAAAAACAAAAAAAAATGCACTTTCAAACATTTGGGAACTTTGCATACAGCAAAAAAGAAAGAAAAAAGAAAAAAAAGAAAAAAAAATAATGATCCTAGTATGACTACCACTTTAGCACGTTATTTTAACACGAAGAGTCCGGTGTTATGGTTAACACAGGCCCGGTGTTACCGATTTGACACAGACGATGTTGACCGGTGTGAAAATAACATCGTGACGCTGTTATAGAGCTAGGCGAACGGACGAAGGAACGCGGAAATAGAAACATCACTACAGTTTCTTAATTATATATGTATATCATGTAGGCTATTGTTAGTAACACACCAGGTAACACGGTAACACGACAGGCGATTGAGATACTCATATTAATAACTCTATCATGTATTGGTAGTAACACACCAGCTAACACGGTGAACGCAGGCGATTGAGATACTAATATTAATAAGTGTATCATTTATCTGTGGTCAGCGAAATGTGTTATTTAGCTAAGAACAATGACTTAGCAAAGGTACCAAAGCCACTTCAAAAAACTGTTTATCTGATAGATACACTTATGCTGTATTTTTAACCTATTCATTGTCTTCCAAGAATATTATAAATATCCAGAAACTACATTGCGGCAAGCGACCTGCAAATAATGGCAGAATACCTATGATGATGACGACACTGAGAATTTGTAATAGTTTTTGTCATCAGGAAAGCTTTACGCGGTATATTTGACATTTATATCAAACTAACGAACAACGTATTATATTTTCTATATATATATTTTTTTACGAAAATAGTTTTGTGAAAGTATGAATTTTCTGACAAAAATTTACGTGAGTGCTGCCATCTGTTGTTCCTATATTCAGATGCTTCTCTTTGTCGTTGACTACATTTTGTTCCTCGTAACTATTTATAAATAGTTTATAGTACACTTTGTTATCCCTTAAAAGGGTCATGTTCATTTTAATAAGAAAGAAAAGCTTTGTAAAAGTAGTTTATTTGGTAACTGTATATCAAGCAACATCAATGATGAATCGCTAAAATGACTCCTCACCATGTCAATGAGTTGATTTAACAACTACCTTTACTACAGCTATGGAATTGAAGTAGCACCATGCTTGTGTAAAAAAATTTACCAAATTCAGGTAACACAAAGCCATTGTGATGTACTGACAACCATTTTTTAAACTTATACACAATATCAAGTGCTAATAATCCCGAAACAGTTGTTCGAATAATTATCTACATAACCAATATTTTGTGTGCTTTTTAAATCAATGTCACAACTTGTAGTTAGGTATTTAGTGATAACATAGTTTATGAACTAATTATTAGTTTCTCAAAGTACTACATAATATGTAGTACATACATACATTTGTACAAACGGTAAGTTCCCTTACTAATTATCTTGTTTACAAGCGAAGTCAGACGTATGACAGAGTGAAACGAGCTACTGCCCTTACGTGAGATTTCTTCGAGGCGCCCTATAGGGTGTTTCAGAAAGAATGACCCTATTCCATAAGAGTCATCTTTTACATCAATAAAGATGGAACCTTAGAGCAAATTTTAAAATACATATCAAAACTAAAATATTCGTTTGGTGTAACTATTAAGTTACTGGTTCATGTGGTTGTAGGTAGGAGTCCTCTTGGTTCACTGCAGACCATACTCAAACTCATCCCATACTTACGCGAGCATGTCTAGTGTTACTGTTGCTATGCGTTATCACAGTTTACTTAAAGTTGTTGGAAGGAGAATCATATAGACGGAGTCTTCCACAAAACTCCACACACATACACACACACACACACACACACACACACACACACACACACACACACACACACACACACACACACACACACACAAACCATACTTGATACTGTACAAGCACACGAGCTAGCGAGCTCGATGCATCAGGGAGATTCCTAAACCAGCAAATTGCAAATTGCACCAAGAGAAAATTTGATTTTTTATGTGTATTTTAAACTTTACTTTAGGTTTCTATGTTCATTCACGTAACAGATATATCCATATGAAATTGGGCTATTCTTATGAAACACCCTATATTTAACAGGATCGAACACTAAATCACCTAGACGTCTGCTAACTTAATTTAACAATTTGAAAAAAAGAAAAGAAAGAAAGAACTTTAAATAAGAATTAAAATTAAGTCTATAGTACGGTCTTTCTCATCTGGACAGAATTTCATCAGAGGGTCTCGGTGACTCAGTGTTGAGCGGTCACTTCTGGTGTATGAGTCACTAGTTCGATCCCAGTGAACACCAAGTGGTCTTTGTGAAGGACAAATACTATATGTCTGAGTTTTCTTGGGGTTCTCCCACTTTCTGTCAATTTCTTCATTCCACTATTATCCATCTCATTATCACTCTCTCCCTTACGCTCGGTGCATAAACAGGGACATTAAACTAAAGAAAAAATTTCAGCACTGCGTAAATAGTTTTTCTAGTATCTGGCAGAATTGATTTGTGTTCAACAATCGTACACAATAACAAAACAAACCCAGAAACAGGGCATGTTTAGAGCTCCGTCATTTCTATATGGTTAGCGCACGCGTCTTCGGCGCGGGAGATCCTGGTTCGATTTCCGGTGGGATTGAATGTGGTTCGGATTCCACCTTAAGCTGAAGATTCACGTCTTATACAACCTCGGTGGAAAGGGACGTTAAACTTCAATTTATCCATCTTCTCATGGATTATATTTACTGACTTACTGCCCTTATATTCTGCCAACCTTGTAAAATAATGCGGTAAACTACCCACGTCTACCCCCCCAAACGAGCAGCAAAGACTACAAAAAATGAAGTAATTAATCAGAGACTGTTCGTAATACGTGTAAATATCGCGCACAATATAGTGTCAAATTTGATTAAGGTGGGACATCACTACTCAGAATATACATATTAAAGGAATGTCTTAAAAACATTTTCCTTTCCTCTTTATAATCGTTCTTTTCTCTGCTACAATTCCGAACGTTTTCTATTTTTTCATTCTTTCCATTTTCTTAAAAACAGTTTGAAAGTATCAATACTATGCGGCAGCCGAAACGTGACGTTTGGCGTGAACAATAACAGAGCAACACACTATTGGCAAATCTCAGTAAAAAGTGACATGTTTACAAAGTTCTCATTTCATTAAGAACGTACAAGTGGACTCCTACATCACAGCGTTGGCAACGTTACTTAAAGCGGATTGATAAGTGTGAATTAAAGTCTGAAGGTCAAACGTCAATTCGGTTGCCTCGTATAACAGTCCTTTTTCTTCGTCTTATACAATCTTCTAAGAGGCACTTTTAAAAGTATTAATAGAGTAATTTGTTTCTAGTAAGTAAAGTTTAAGCTTATTTTAATTTAGTGAAAATAGATAGATATGTTGTATAAGTATTAAACTCAGAATTTCATCCCATGGGGAGAGTTTCAGAAGAAAAGAAATGAAATAAAATATCTAGTTTTATGGAACCATCATTATGCTCTATAGACTAAAGGGAACGGAATGATTAGAGTGAGAGCATTCAAGAATTATCGAATCGCGCATGTGTTTACAATTCACATACGAGAGTGAATGTACCCTTATTATATAATATGATAACATGTCAAGATTCAAGTGATGCTATCAGAAAAAAATAAATCAATATTAGCTTGTAACCCCACTTAATATGTGCAAAATACTATTGTGTGTGTTATTTATATGTGTAGTTCATGTAATCATTGCGAAAAATCTAGAAATCAGTACAATGGTGCTTAAAAAGACTAATTATTATCAGTAGAGACCCAATTACATTTTATCATATCATATCGTATTGATTTAATGGGTACATAAAGGATTAGTGCGTCTTTAGATTATTATCAAGAAGGAAAAATAAACAAAGTGTGTTTTTTTTTTATTTTGATAACGAGAAATATTAGTTAAACAATAGCATTATATTATGTTTCAAAGATTATTCGTCTGTCTCTGCTTTTCTCTTCTTTCATGAATCTATCGCCATTTCTTTCTTACGTTTATTATCCATCTCATTTAGAGCACAGGTACTATGGAATGTTAAACTAAAAACTTCATTTTGTTTAATTTCATCTCCTTCTTGATATGTGACGTACGTTATTTATTTATTTATTTATTCAATATACAATACAACAGGCTTATTGCCCAATTATAATGTTGTGTACATACAGTAAATGTTACATACATAAAATTCTTAATTATTTATATAGAAAATTTCTTGTTTTACTATGATCGGAACCTATTTTCTGATAAACTATATACATCCACTTTATCGAGCTTACTTACAATGTAATTACAGCCTCCACATAGAGATTTAAATAATATATTGCTTCTGGCTTTCGCACAATAAAATATCCCCGTATTCTCTGCTCTGGTTTTGCAAGTGGGAATCCGCAATGATATTTTCGAGACCAACTCCATACAATCAATCTTATTATTTAATAACTTGTATAACAATAACAAGTCCAACATCCATCTTCTTTTTTCAAAAGTTTGAAAATTAAAGTTGTTTACTAGATCATTGCAGGAAAAATATTTGGGATAATAACTAGTTTTTTTTTTTTTTGGTATGTAAGCATTTCAAGAATTTCCTCTGAATGCTTTCTATTTCTTGAGAGTATTTTTTTATTATTATTATTGGCAGTCTATATAGTAGAACAATATTCTAATTTTGATCTAACATATGTAAAATAAAGTGTTGCTAACGTTGTCTCACTGAAAAAATCTTGCCCTATTCTGTAATTAGTTTCTATATGCGCTGTTTGTTATCATATTTATGTGTTGGCTGAAATTTAGTTCAGGATTATACAGGGTTGGATAAGAGTTTAAAGAGTTGCAGGGTTAAGATAAGCATAAGTTCAACTCTCATGGTCATATATTTTGTAAGCTATATCAACCTTAAGCTGTCGTACTAGTTCGATTCCAGGTGGCAGTTCATCTGGAGGTCCCCGACTTATATAGCCTCGAGACTTTAAGGGACGCTGAAATGTAAATTGACCAAACCACCTTAAGAGTCTTCATCCCGGCGAAATTAAAATACCGCTAATTTTACAGTAATTATGTAATATCTTCAAATAGATAAAAGATAATCGAAATGTGGAACAAGACCGCCCTAGACAATATTATTTTACATGAGAAACCGTTATCACGACTCATTTATCTGCTTTCGATTTCGAGCCATTTTGAAAATCGGCATTTATTTTCGCGTTTCTAAACAGATGAAAACGGAAAGCCACTAGGTGACTTGTGATAACGGTACCTCACGCAAACTAATATTGTCTAGGGCGCTCTTGTTCCTTATTTCAATTATCTTTCACGTATTTGAAGATATCACATAATTACTGTAAAATTAGCGGCATTTTAATTTCGTTGAGATGAAGACTCTTAACCTCACTTACGTAAAATCTAGTGTTGTCCACGAGACTATAATTTATAGAAATTTCTTGAGTCTCGTAATTTCAAAGACTGCTTTAGTGTTACATGACTTATGGTATAAAAGCTACTAATAGATAAAGTAATTGTACGAACATAACGCAGAGCATTTGTCAACATTTAAAGTTTCACAAGTTTTAGTAAATATACTCCAACAATAAATAAGTTTTAAATGTTGTTATATACCATATCCTTTGTAGACCTCTCCTGACGTGCAACAAATTTTATCAGTTCTAAGATGAAATAAGAACAAGATTAGGGCATACATTTTCCACATAAATCTACAAAACGAGCCTATAAAATAATTCGACACGATAAAACCTATTCAAGAATTGAGACTACGAGATTTGTACAAAATTTTACAAGACGACATGTGAACACTTTATTTCTCTCCTCGTGTCACCTCGTTGGGAACACAAGTAAAAAAAATAAAAAATAAATAAATAAAAAAATAAAATAAAAGTTAATATGTGGTTAGGGTTCCCTTAACGATGTTGATGCCTGCACAATCTTTGTTTTTAACCCATTGATGTATTGTACTGTATATGAAGAATTATAATTATTCTTATTTGTTCTTTTTGAAATTAAATGGAAAGATAACATTTTGATTTTACTAATATGTTCTTTAAGTCTTTGATCTCTCAAAATAAATTTGCATTTTATAAGAATTTAATATTACTTAATTTTATTTATAAATATAAAAATATACCGGGTGTATCAAAATTCCCGGAGCCATAGGCTAATTTCGTTATGCGTAAAGTTACGTAAAAATGAAAAAAGAGAATAGTTGTTGGAAATAGGTGGTTTTCAATCTAAAATGGCAGAAGTTTCCAATTACACTACCGTTTCGGTTTCACACTGGTAAAACGACCTATGTTAAATAAAAGAGACATTTCCAGTTCAACAGAGTAATCGAACGGAACGTTAAGTAGACACACAAATGACATGGCGAAGTGCACATTGTTATGGTGGGAACCTAGAACACGTCGAGTCTATTTCCAAACAATGGCGTATTGTCGGTATGGTGAAGGTTCAAGAGAACAGCCTGTTGAATTGGCAATGTCGTTTTCTCATTTAACATAGGGTACCTTACCAGCATGGAGCCCAAACGACTGCCATTATTATAAAAATTCCATCATTTTAGATTGAAAACCACATATTCCCAATAACTTTCCTCGTTCTATATTTTTACTGTTTTCATTCATAACAGAGTTGACCTATGGTTCCGGACTTTTAAAACAATAGTATTGTATGAAACAAAATTTAACTTTCACGAAGGAAGGGACATTTAAATAGATTTAAAGAAAACAGTACAATCAAATCACAAAAATGTCAGCTTCTTCGAAGAGAACAGTAATTTACCATATAAAGTTAGAAATAAAGATGGTGAAGGTACTCAATATCATTAAATGCAACGAATATAAATACATGTATTTACATTCACATTTAACACCTAAAAAGCATGAGCTGGAAGTCACGCGCGCTGTTTATTTGTGAGATGTATGAGAATAAGAAACATTGGTATCAGAATTGAAGAAACTCAATTTGACTAAAAGGAAGTCAACTTTTCAGAAAAAAGGTTTCGTATTTTTAAAACGAAATTCTGCTGCTCTGTAGTCTTGAATTCAAGTTATTATAGTGCCACTTCTCTGTCTAACGCGCGTAGTCATAGGTTTGATCCTTGCTGTAAGTATTTACTCCAGGAGGATGGAAGTTCAAATAGTGATTTGGATCCCACTTTACTTTACTCATATAGCCTCGGATGCTGAAGATGAGCGTACAACTCCAGGGAATAAATTTAACGTACAAGGTCGCACCCACGGGGATCCACTGGGTCAGGACCCCTCCCCCCAAAAAAATTCGTAACCCAACATAAATGTGTACACTTTCTGAATAAAATTGTACTTGTTTAACAAGAAAATAATTGATGTAGCATGAACATTTGATCTTACAGTTCATCTGTACTCTTTCTCTTATAAAAACAATCTAGTTCTTTCATTTTCTTTTCTGATAATATAGTTGTAAATATATTACAATTATTTATCATCTTTTCGGGCACAGAATAATACCCGTTCAATACTACATAGACGTAATGGTTTGTAGTATTGCACCCCCCCCCCAAAGCTTGGGCTCCCTGCCAGCAAAAAAATTCTGGGGTGCGCGCCTGACTCTGTATGATTCTTTGTTCAATTCCTTTACAATTAAACTTACCAACTCCAAAGAAGATCTCTATCCATCTCTCAGCAGGCAAGGTCATGCTCAAAGTATTTTGAGACCAGCATCGAGTAGAGGTGGTGGATTTCCTGGTGAAAGGTACCTCAATTACAGGATCATACTATGCTTCACTGCTGCAGAAACTACGGGATTCCGTCGAAAACCAAGAGGCGTTAAAAGCTGACCAAAGTTGACCTATCCTTCGAGACAATGTCCCAGGTCACAACTCGCATATTGCCAAAAAACTGAAGAACCATCATGGGGGTATGAAATCCTTCTACAGCTGCATGCTCTCTTGACCTTGCACCATGTGATTTCACCTCTTCCCAACCAAGAAGCCATTTTTGAAGGGAAAGTATTTCCAAGATAATGGAACGTTGATTTCTGGGATCAAGTAATGGCTTTTGGAACAATCTGAGGACTTCTATAAGTGCATAAAGCAATGGGAAAAGTGTAGGGCCATTCAAGGTTCCAATATAGAGAAGGATTGATGTATATAAAATTCGTTTATCTCAGTCAATGGTGAGTCAAGGGAAATCTTTAATGGACACTCCTCATATTAATATAGTAAATTTTTATTCATCCATAATATCTTGCTCAAAGGAGGGTAAATTCCGAAGCCTTCCTTGCGAATACAACTAGTTGGGAGATTCTTACAAAGCTAAATTTGATACCATCACAACCAATGTTTCAAACTAAGTATTGTTACCGAACTTCGTTCCTAAAACTTAACGAAAATGGCTAAAAAAGGGGGGGGATTTTACATAATCTAGTAGGAAGACATTTTATTTTGAAGACACCACGAGCAATTGACTTAACTCTTAACGCACCAAGCCTAAATCGTCAACGTTGTTTACCAAGCTGGGGTCTTCTAGGGACCCCAAGTATTATTTTAATTTCTCAACTTATTTTTTTATTTTTAACTTTTTATTATTATTTTATTTTTATTTTTAATTTTTTATTATTATTTTATTTTTTATTTATTTATTTATTTTTACGAACGTATCATTGATCTAATTATGTAGCAGATATTCCAAAAGGATGCAAGGCACATATAAAAATCAAGAATAAATTGGTTCTTATAGTTGCAGCAGTATCACCAAATATCACCCTCTGGAGTCCCTAGAGGACCCCGCATGGTGTGTTAAGGGTTAATTATATCCATGCAACTGTGTTAAATCTATCTACATCAGCGTGGTTTGTTCAACTATTCTTACATTACCTTAATACACGTGTGTGTAGGCGTGTGTGCAACGATGGTTTCGCCGGTAACTTTAACTTTCAAGTACTTCATTCTAACAAAAGGAACATTTCGTAATCGCTTACCTGAAAATAAAAGAAAGAAAAACATATTAGATTTATCAAAGATGTGCATGAACGATAAAACAATCTTATAGATGTAGTAAACATACCAATTTATTCTTTTCATATTAGACTCTCGGCTGTCGTATAGATTTCTTTATGTGGACCTAACATGATGAAATAATTGTGGAGCTACAAGGTGACAAACTTTGATCTTGAAAGTCAGAAAAAGAGAAAATAAAAGAAAGAAAGAAAAAACTAACAGAATTAGTGCATTCAGTGTAATCACTAACTAAAGAGCCGTATGGTTTGCGAGAGCTCTCTTGGAACAGTTTTCATTATAACAAAGTACCAGTTATTCTACATGGTGGACGGAAATTAACTTCCTATTGAAAATTGTCTATAACTTTTTGATTATTTAACAAATTTTCATGGAATAAAAAGCATTTTGTTCCTTAAAATGGTAGAATTCATGATATTTATGTCAGTCCCAATATCATGGCGCAATGTCTAGCCTTGCTTCAGTAGGCTTAACTAAATACTCTTCAGCTGATTTTGTTCATAATTCATAAACAACTCTATAACGTGGAGTGAGCCGTCTCTTAAAGTATCCATAAATGGTAATTAATTTTTGAGGTGAATTTTTCAGATTTTTTTCTTTAAAAAATTACTCAGGCGATTTTGCTCATATTTTATAAATGAACACCATAAGACCCTTACAATATAGCAAATGTCACCTCAAGAGAAAAATAAGGAGTAGTTTATCCTTGGAAGTAAGTTTTTTTTTAATTTTCTGAAAACGCTTATTAATTATAATTTTCTTAATATTTTATAAATAAGCGTTTTAGTAATACAGTAAGTGGAACATAATCTGATATAGTTTAATAAATGAAAAGGAAAACGTTTGGTGCGGTGGCCCATACCTTTTCTCTTTAAATATGTGTTTTAAATAGATTTCTCGCATATCATTAATTGAATAGTTTTAAATATTATTATGCTTATTTAATCTAATCTGTGTCCATTTTAAGCGATTTACTTAGTACAAATAGTATTATGAGCCTTCCACATTTACCTTTATTAGGGGTAGGTATTATTTCTATAAGGGTAGGAGGAAAATTCTAAAAGCTCTCTTAGAAGCTCTAGAGATATTTCGATAATTCTTAAGTTAAAATTCAGTCTGAATACGTTGAATGGTATGGCCTCCAGGTGAGTACCTATAGCTATATATCGGGAAGAACGAACAAATAGATGAACAGATGGACAGAATCCAAAAACTACTTTTCCTGTATAGGGGCCATCATCTCATCTCAAGTCAGCAATCTCTCCATTGGTTTAACACAGTTTTTCAGCTCTCCCTATCCTGGGCCAGACTTTTAATTTCTTTGTAACTTTTCTTCCCTATATCCTGTCATTATTGGTCCGTATATTTCAATTGCGGCCTTTCTCTATTCTGCTGCAATTCCCTCCATAGCTACTAACGCGATTCCTTTATGTCTCATAATGTGTTCAATCATCCTATTTCGTCTTCTCGAGTACTCTTTAATATACTACTGTTTTATCTTACCATTTCCAACACTCCCATTTTATACCTTGTGGATTCATTTATTTCATTTTTCATTAAACTTCTATAGCACCTCATTTCAAAGGTTTCCATTTTCCGTTTTTTTTTCTTTTCTCCTAGTGTCCATATCTCACATCCATACAATAATACCACACTCCACACATATGCTTTAATCATCCTTTCCTACAGTTCCTTGCCAATGTATTCGTAAAAGTTTCTGTTTTTCTTCAAATATCTTCTTCGCCTGAGCTATTCCGAATCTTACATCTTGTTTTCACCTTTATCACTCATTATTTTATTCCCTAAATAACAGAATTCCTCCACTTCTTGCACCAGGTGATCTCCTATTTTAATCTGCTAGTGCATCTCATAACTTTTATTTTGCCCTTGTTAATCTTCATGTTGATTTTGCTGCTCAGTAGCTATTGCATACTGTTTAGACCTGTCCCTATCTTTTTCTCACTATCTGCCAACATTACGATATCATCCGAAAATCTAACCGTATGTATTTTCTGCCCACGAACAGTTATTCCTATGTTGTGAATAGGGGTCATGAAACATGTAAATTTGTTGATATCTCAAACTCAATTATTTTTGACAAATTCCACATTTTCTCCTCTCCTACCGACGCTTGAAAGTAAACATACAGACAAATAAATGAGCATATAAAAGAATAGGATCTGACATACAAAGAATAAGTGGAAACTCCTCTGAAATTTATTTTTTATGAAAAGTAAGGAGAGCACAGTAATGCATAGCCTCCCCGAAATTATGCATTCTTAGTCATACCAATTTCCACAACTTCAGTGCAATAGCATTATTTTTTGGTAATATAACAAATTTCTTCCTAAATTTTGCAAATTTAGGGCTGATTTTCGATAGTAGCACGGATTAAATCTGAAACTCAATTATACCCATTTCCCTTACGACTAGCACTTAAAACCAAACAAACACGAAAGGTGTTTTGTAAAAATATATCTTTCCTGTTGTTTCTCTTTGAGTCGTTAATTTCATTCTCTTATGCTAGTTCTTAGATTTCTGCATGACATACAAATATCTCAACGTCATTCAGAATTCACGGATTTTGAAACTTGTTTTGTATCCTTTCTGATTTCGGCCATTCTGCTTAACACAATTACCGTCATTCAATTCAATATATATTATTTATGATATCATTGATGAATTACCAAGAAATGTGTATTTTTTCCCTGAAAGCCCTATCTGTATCTCTGTCTCCCTATCATTCGTTCCTAGCTGTTTACATTTCTCCATCACGTACTTTCTTCAAGGGATTAAAATGAATTTAAGGTAAACCATCTTTTACATACTCTATATCTAAATTATATTTTTTGTAGAGCACATAGTGATGCATTCTGGTCTGGTGGGGCCAACGAAAATCTAGGTCTCTCTCTGGTTGCGGGACTGGCTAGGACGGAGGAAAATGTGCAAGTGGTTCAGGAAATGTTCACTCGAAGTCCTCAGAAATCACAAAGACAGGCATCTCGCGAAAGTGGTTTAACCCGACATACAATCTGAACTGTTCTGAAGGAAGAGTTGAATTTTCGCCCATGGAGATTACATTACTGCCAAACTCTTGCAAACATACCGCTAGAATATCTGCAGAAGTTTATCGCTAACATCCTCAACCGTTTACGAAAACTGGTGGTGCTTATGTGGAATTTTAGCAATGTATTGTAAGGAACAAAATGCTTTTTATTTCATGAAAATTGGTTAAGCACCAAAAATGCTATAAACAATCTTCATAGGTTGTGACAGGAGATCGCTTGGCATTTCCAACCAAATAACCGTATCAAATATCCTCTATTAGAATTCCAGACATGAAACAAATTCCCTAAAAACTTGCTGCATCCCTGCCGGGATTCGAACCCGGGACCTTTGGATTAGAAGTCCAACGCGCTATCCACTGCGCCACAGGGACACCTGAACCATCGTCTCCAGTCCTGAAGACTGATTTCACCTTCAATAGACGTTATTCCGGGCTTTCTAGGTCCGACTCTCTTAATATTAGTAGTTCCCCAATCACTTACGATCCTGAATTAACGCCAAATGTGTTATACCCCAACTGGAATCGAGCCTGGTACGATACACAAATCACTTGGCCACACACATCACAGTGGGGTTCTTACGTCACACATGAAACTCGTTTAAACTAGTATTTACCTGAACAAATGGTCATTTACTTCCACTTCCATTTAATTCCACCGAGATAAATTCATGCAAGGTACCCAAGGGCGTCATATGGGTAGGGTAAGGATGGGCAATTGCTCCCCTTAGTTTGAGAAAGCTACAATTTTTAGTAAATTGTATACTAATACAATAATTATA
The DNA here is from genome assembly GCF_964235325.1 of Thermobia domestica. NCBI lineage: Eukaryota > Metazoa > Arthropoda > Insecta > Zygentoma > Lepismatidae > Thermobia > Thermobia domestica. The sequence continues at coordinate 121,345,217 of NC_137466.1, read as the reverse complement.
TATATATATATATATATATATATATATATATATATATATATATATATATATATATATATATATATATATATATATAACTTATGTCGGTGGATAACCTTGCTCTCTCCTCTTGGCAAAATCTGAGATGACGCTATTGGGGCGACCATTGTAACTAATTACTTGTATAGTAAATTGACAATATTGTAGATAGTTTATGAAAGCAGTTTGTTTTTTATAAACTTTGTTGAATTACACAGTCCATAAAAGACTGGGTTGATCACTTTTTTTTATTTGGATCATTTTTATTTATTTATATTTTGGACAGCCTGTTTCAACTTTAACTTAAACAAACGGGGCACATCCTATAAAAATCTAGCTATAGTATATTCATTGTTATGCACTTATTTTTTTCCTGAAATATCAGAATTAATTAAATAATAGGTTAGCATTCACCCAAAGTGATTGATAAAAGTATAAATATTTTGTAAATATTGCACGAATGATATTAGCTTATGCTTTGAAGAAAAACCGGTACATTTCGAGTTTTAAATAATTTTTGGGGTAACAGATAGTTGTAATTCGAAACCGTCTCTGCCAAGAACGTACGCAGAAATTTAATTTTTTGGAGGGCGGCTCTAAAGTTCAATATGAGATTAAATTTTATTAAAATTTGTAAAATTACCCATAAAGTTAGACTAAATTTATAGAAAAGTCGGGATTTCAGATGGATATGGACCTGCAGGACATACCCCTTGGGTATATCTCTGGTCTCCGGCTAATTGGGACGCCTGAGAGCCATACTTTATAAGAGTCCAAACCGAAAACTGTTTGTTCCCTCCAGTTATAGTATCAAACCAGAAATCAAATACAGAGCCATGCTAGCAAGAATACCGTCCCACATTAACCACTTATTTTCATAGAGCACTCTTCCTTTTCTATACCTAAATTAATTGATATTTTCTATCCATTCTATTCCACGATTATTTTCATTATAGCAGAGAATCTTATTATTATTGAGTAATATTAGTTTTTTTTTCGAATGTGCTCAATACTGTACCATAATTTTTATGTTGAATTATGAGTACCAATAGTGTAGCATATGGTATTTTTTTTTATTATTATTATTCAGGGTGACCTTACTATCTTTGGAATAAACCTATCTTAAGATGAAATAATTCTCTTTCATTTTAAGAGATACTCATCTACGCAATCTTCTAAACCAACAACTACTTCCAGTTTTGAAAAATTCTCTCAAATCTGTTGGGACATTTCATTCTATTAAGATGTTAGTATTATTACTAGCTTCCGGTATAAGTATATAGAAACTTATAGTTTCACACGAGGTATGTGTCTGGTACTTTATTTCTCTGTAACTACTCGTCGGAGCTGAACTACATTTGGTGGGGAAGTAGCCAATGGTTTAAGAAATAAAGTACCCAATGGTTTAGTGACCGGGCTCGGCCAGACACAGTGTTGACTCGACTCAGCTCGGATTGTGTTGTCTTAATTTCTCGGTAACTACTGGTCAGATCTGTGTAAAATTTGAACTTGTAGTCCATCATCTAATGAATCTAGAAATAACCGTTTGCTACATTTGGTCGCCAGGCTTGGGCTCTACTCACCTTTATGTGGTAATTTATTTCTCGGTAGCTATTGGCAGGACCTGAACCTATACTGTATTCACTACTACAACAGAAGAATATACGAAGTGTGAACGAGATTTGAATTAAGGGTTTTAATGAAAGGAAGTTTTTTCCCTTAGAAATAAGAAGAAAGGAAGGTGGAAAAATGAAAAGAAAATGAAATATTTCAGTTTTACGTCCCACGATTATGCGTGTATGCTAAAGGAGACGGTGATGATAAGAAATAAGCGAAATGGTGGAATGAATACAGAGGAAACGGGAGAACCCCGAGAAAACCCATACACATGGTATTTGTCCACCACAAAGTCCATTTGGCGCGAGTTATGATAGAACCAGGAACCCCGCGCACTAGAGGAGAGCGCTCTACCACTGAGCTACCGCGAAAGGAGGGTGGAGTTGAGTAAATAATTAAGAAAATAATAATCAAATGTTTCGTAGCAATGTTGTGAATGGTATTATATAAGGCAGAAACAAAACATATCACGAAATAATAATATAAAAACACTAAAGTGTGGAAGATAGCGATAGCAGAGAAAAGTAAGTAGCTAGAAGAAACAAACAATAAGAAAGGTGTAAAAATCACTGGAGAAAGAATAATGCTTGAAATAATTAAATAAAGAAAACTAGTTAGGACATTATAAAAAGAAATTAGAAATATTAAGATATAACAGGAAAAAAAAAATAGAAATTAAAAACTATGATGTAAAGCTACTAAGGAAAGTAATTCTTACTTGAACAAACAAAGAGGTTAGGAAAACTATAGTAAGGGTAAACGTTGAAAGAAACATTTACTCAATGTTGTTTCAACTGAATTATATTAATGTGGGCTGAAAGTGTGGAACGTTTTCGTTTTATAACTTGATTGAAACACTGAATTCGTACGTTATAAGATATGGTTTAATAAAACATTGAACATTTTAATTTTATGCAAATTTGAATTAATAGAAAACTAAATAATATAACTGTGTATGAGAAACAGTGATTTTTTACTGGCTGACAGAAAGTTTAGGGATTAACGTTCCTTGTTCATCCTAGAATATCAGTTTTTACAATAGAGTGCTCACCTCTGGTGCATAGGGTCCTTGGTTCGATCCCAGCTCGTACCAAGTGAGCTTGTATGAACAAACACCGTGTGCGTGGGTTTTCTCGGGGTTCTCCCGTTTTCTCCCACTTTCTTCATTCCACAATTTTCCTTCATTTCTCATCATCACCTAGCAGGCGTAACTGTGAGGCGTAAAACTTAAAGATTTCATTTCATTTCATTTTCATTTTGCCAGTTTTCATAATAATGTAAAGCATAATTTAACCATTTCAGATTTTTAGCCTCTATGCTCTTTACTCGATCGGTACGTGGCCACTCAGATATTCTTATGAACCAATACTTTTATTTTTATTTTGTATAAACATATATTTTATTTTGTATTTTCTTTCAATACCTTCAAAGTAGAGTATTGTACTCAATGAGGCAGAACAGGCCCGCATTTACGCATGAGCCCAACGATGCCATACTAAAAAATGAGATTGAGGTATGTTATGCAGAAAAACAGACTGTCCACGAAAGAAAAATTTAAGGGAGATTGAATTGTAAGTAAGTTAATACCAGACAACGCGACCGAGTTTTCTTTTTACGACGTTACTAGCGCTAGGAGGCTATTGCTTATTGGCTGACAGTGTAATTCAAACAAATAAGGAGGGGAGGGGGGCACAAATTTTTCTTAGATCCGGGAAACAAATACGTAAATACGAGCCTGAGTAGAAACAGGACACTACACAAAATCGATAAAAAAAAGGAGTGTAGATTATCGAACTGTGGGAGTGGAGAAGAATAAAAAAGCACGTCAAACGGAAAAAGAATCAGGAAGTTTTCAAGGAAGATAAGAAAATTTTAGATGTAATTAAAAAACGGAAGATAAACTGGTTGGGACATTGACTGATAATGAACTTATCATAAGGAGTGTGCTAGAAGACACTGTGGCAAGAAAAAAAGAGAGAGAAGAGTGAAAGAGGATACAGTTGAACTAAAAAAAACCTAGGTAAAGATTAGGAGATTAGCTGAAGACCACAGAGCATGGGAGTTTTGTCAGTTTACGGCAAATGACCTGCCAATAATTGCAGAATACCTGTGATGATGATAATAGAATTAGAACAAAAGTGTCCTTGTAAATATGATTTTATGTTCCTGTGGTATATAATAAGATTTATAAGTTACATATTGTAAATATGATATTTTCCCCGTAAATCAAGGACTTACAGGTGTGTTTTCCATGTTTCAAATGAGAACAGACTATTTTTAATGTATAACCTTACCATATGTTAGCTTTCCAGTAATTTTATTCAATGATTTGTGAATAATGTGTACACTATACGTACTTGACTAACAAGGCTGTAATATTGTAGCAACACAATACAATAGCCGAGCAACCATGTGGTCCTCTGTGGCTACCTGTGAATTGAAATGAAAGAATGAAAGTACCTGCCTGCCATGGTTGATGGGAGGCTGTTAGGTAACCTCGTCGCTTTTTTCCCCTTTTAATTCTATAAGCTTACCTCACCAGAGGAACCTGCCCATTATACCATCTGTTCGAGCGAAAGTTCTCTTTCAACCTGCCAGCAGTCGCAGCTATTTCTTTCTCTGCCATTCTCATATATATATATATATATCTGAGGTTTCGTGCTTGTGTGTATAATATTTCTACATATATGAGAGTGTGCATGCAGGATGTATGAAATCGATAGAACGAATGTGAGAAGCGTGTTTGGCTTCATACTTCGTGATGCTTCCAACTGCGGGGGTCTTTATAGTTGCCACGCCTTTTGCAAGGAAGAGAATAGCCATGTTTTCTCTCTCTTCCTTCTTTGGTGAAGAAAACACCGCAAAAACATATTTTAAAATATATCTCTGACAGGTTCTGCATACTTCTTCGTTAACCACAATCTACAGAATGTTCTGCGAGTAACTAAGATAATCATAAATGATGGTTGCACATCAGAGACATGCATTTTATTAGCTGTTATATTGGTTGGGTGAATTGGGGTTTAGCGTTCCTTTCAGCAGTGAGGCTATATGAGACGTGGACCTACAGCTTAACGTGAGATCCGAACCACATGAGCTCTCGCCGGTGCCGAAGACATATACGCTCACCATATATCTACTAGGAAGCTCTATTATGCTAGTAATCATACGAGTATTTATTTGATTATTACACTCATATGCAGTCCACCACTACTTAAATAATGGTATCTAGAGACCGGATGTTAGGGAAAATGCCTATTTCTTAATGTCAGAAATATAATAGTACCACATGTACACCACATGAAAGAGTTTGGTTTATATTGCATGCTATGTACTTATTTAAAACCGGAAGTTATTGATTTCTGCCACTTGTGGTTTTACTACAGAGTTAAATGATGGAGATGAAATGTATTCTTAGAAAGACTAAATTGATTAAAAACAAAAACAGTTCCTCACTATCTCTTACTAGGTTTGCTCTGTAGATCAATATTGAAACCGGAAGTTGTAGTGGATTAATATCCCTTCCGGTTTTAGTAGAAAGTTGAGCATGGAAATAAAATGTATTCTTGGGATGCTTAATCGATTGCAGAAAATCGTTTCTCTCTATCTATGAAGTTTTTATCTATAGCGGTCAACGTAAAAAAAAAAAAAAAAAAAAAAAAAATGCTAATTTCTACTACTACCAGTTTGAATATCTTCAAAACCAAACTCGATTTCTAACATTTGACTCTCCACATTCTGACCAAATTTGGCGATATTAAGGACGCGCACAACACGAGACAGAATTTTCCTGACAAAATTTGAGTCGAGACATCACTTTTACAGCACATTTTCGAGACGAGACAGCCTTAAATCTTGTCTCGTGCACATCCCAAGTGATGATTCATCAGTACTTCTTGAGGTTTTTTTTTTGGGGGGGGGGTCTCCCGGACGGACTAAGTAAACATATAGAAAAGTGTTGGTACTCCAAATTCCTTGAAAATGGGCATGCTGAACTTCCTTTGGGAAATGTTTGCTTTTTAATTCAGCAAAATTTATTTGGCCTACATCCCTCTATGGGCCTCATTCCATGGTTTACGTCAACGCAATGAACAATTTGGGTTTTTGTTCGTAATAGTCGGAATAGCAATTACAATTATTTCTTGTACCATGTACGCTGCGTTGCGATCCGCAAATATTGCGCAGACAGTTATAGAATGAGGCGTTATATTGTCTATATTATTATTTAAATGACAAATATTGTTTATTCTTCGCACTTTCTTCAAAATGAGAACTTCATTGCAATAACCACTTAAATCTCTTCAATGTAGGAAAGTTTGTCAGTTCCAAGAAATTTTAAAACAGAAAGTATCTTATGCAGGTAACAACCAAGCTTTACCTCGATGCTGTATATGGAAACAATATCACCGCAAGAAATGTGAGCAAGTTGTTGAGATTAACAAAAACAAGCCACTAAGTTGCTCAAAACTGAAATTATATTATTCTTCCTTGATTTCAAAATGCTCCGATTACATTCCTGGTGACAGAAGAGTTGTTCAGAGATTTTTTTAAAAAATAAAAAAACTGTACCATCAAAGACATAGTTTAAGAACATAACTGGCAACTTGGAAAAGTGAAAAACTTTATATGTGCAGTCATAATTAACAATTCCTGGTGACAGATTGTCAAAATGTTTTAAATTAAAATATATTTAATAATTTAGATGTTCATATGACCAATAATTTCTTCCTTTGGGTTGTTGCATGAAAAGTACTGAAAACGTTTAAGACTGTTGTATGAAGTGATAACATATAAATAACTTACTTCATAGACTACACGGAGATAATTTCATTCAAAATAGGTTTTCTATAAACAAATTTAAGCTCAGTGTGTAGGAGTCATTGAATGTTTATGTTCACTATTTCAAATTAGTTTTTTTTTATCTATTTTATTGTCCATTTCGTATAAATGCCTATTTTCTATGTTTTTAGTGCATAAACATCCGGTCTCCAATGATAACGGTACACTTCAGAATTGAATGGCTCCGCTGAACAATCCAAGTTTACAGAAATAATAATAATAATAATAATAATAATAATAATAATAATAATAATAATAATAATAATAATAATAATAATAAAAATAAAAATAACTATATGTTGATCATGTATAGGCTTTAAATTTACTTTTTCAGTTTCAAATTATGCCTTTATATCAAATGATGTTACATAGCATTGGAACTTCTATTACGGTACCGTTGCTCTGTTAAAATCTCAATGTGACAGAAATTGTCGCTTGCAACGTTGTTCGGCGGAGCTATTGAATTATCGCTAACTTTCTGTTGTGTTGGTAATATCCAGGCACGTACGCAGGAATTTATTTTGGGAGGAGTCAAAAGTTTTTCGGGGGAAGGGGGTAGAAATTCAATATGAGGATAAATTGTAGCAAAATGTGTAAAATCACCTATAATATTAGACCAAATTTTCACTATTTTTGCATACATCCTTGGTGATATCGGAGGATATCGATATAGCCCCCCCCCCACCTTTTCCTTTCACAGAGTGGTGACGATAAAAATAAGCTACCACTACCTAGGTATACCGTACAGTAACAACATGATTCGGCTAAGCTTATAAAGGTTTTGCTTCCACTATAGTCAATCCGTTTTCCAACGATGAGAGATGAACTGTTGTTTTTGTTATTGTGGATATTAATTTTATATGTATATACTATTTATACTAAACAACAGACATTACCATAATTCACAGAAATACATTGCGACTCAAGGGAGCAGTGATGATTTCAGATTCCTTCACCCCCTTAGAGACTTTGAATAAAGAAGGATGAAAGTGATACTGCGAAAATATTGAAAACTCAGGTTGAGCCCGGTCGGAGAATTTTCTTTCCATCCTCTGAAATTATCACTGTATGGGCGTGATCTGAAGAAGTTGGCTTACACTCGAGAAATGAGCCACCTGCACAATGTCAACGATTTTTCTAAAGCGAATTTACAGTTCATTATCATGTGTAGTAGACTTCGATAGTACAACGCTGTTCGTCGTCTGTAGCCGCTTTTAAACTACAAACCACTGTACTTTCCACTTGACAGCAGTTAAATTTTTATTAAAATTGCATTTCAGTATTATTATTATGATTTTTGCGGTCCTCATAAATTTGCCTAAGTTGGAATTAAGATACACTTTTAAATAACTCTTGATCTGTTTAATATTTTTTTTTTTTTTTTTTTGTATACACAATATTAAATAATACAAAATTTTTAACACACAATCTGCGAGTCTTCTTTGCGTAATTGAATATTTTGTTTCGGTTTACATCATATGGAATGTTGGAACAAAACCAACTAAACAACATAGAAAATACAGTAACATAATATAAGCAGCATGTAAAATTACATAGTTCTTATGTAAAATAAAAATACAAACTCAATTAAATGGTTTTGTAACATTAACCTCTAAGTTTCAGTTAAAAATTTGAAACTGTTTTTCTTTCTATCACCTCAATCGTTATACTACAAAGAACTCATTATTCAATTGTCTGCTATTCTTATGTAAAAAAAGAGAAAAAGAGAAAGAAAGAAAGAAAGAAAAGAGAAAACTAATTATTACGTAACAATGTTGTTCAGCCACTTTTAGTATATTTGGAAAGGTAGGCAATTACTTTTACTATTAATGACCTTCAGATCTTACTCTACTATGGACATTTTTTTGTTCTTATGATGTAAAATTTGCAGTTATATTTGACCAATTTAAAGGAATAGCGAAAGTTTAAAAGAAAGGGAAAAGTTCAGGGCTAGCACACGTGTATAACACTCGAAAGCAGTGTTTTTCAAACTGTAGTCCGCGGACCACAAATGATTCTCTTAATGTTAGATTGTATTTTAACCCAAGAAAGACAGAAAAAAACCTCAAGCGTTATAGTTGAGAAGTTTAAACGGATTTAGATTATATAATAAAAATATATCAATTTATTAAGATAAAGGTTTATATAAATTCTTATAGCTTACATAAAAGTATTATTGTTAAGCCCAGAGAGATGAGGTGCAGCCGATACATTGCTCCAGGGCCTATGAAGTCATAGAAGGCTCATAATGTTTGTTCATCTAAATATTTATTTATTTAATTTTGGATTTATTACACTTCAAATTATGTTAACATAAGAGTCGGAAATCTTATAGAACGGTTTTGTCTGTCCAGCTGTCTGTCGACCAGGCCCGTATCCACAATAACAAGGGTGTCTAGGGGGGTCGACCCCCTAAAATTTTAATGGTAGGCTTGCAAATAAACTATAATATAGTGATGCACTATAATATGGTTGGATCGCCCCCCCCCCCTACATTTTGGGGCTGGTTAGCGGCCTGCTGTTGACAATATCAGAGCAAAGACGGTAAGAGATGCGTTTTTTTTTTAAAGATCAATTCAGCATCCCAAGAATGGGTTTTATCTCCCCCGTTAGCTCTGTTTACAAATCAGAAATCGTTGAAATTAGTTATATCCGGTTTCAATGTTTATCGCCATAGAACTGAAACGGTAACAAATAGGGAGAAGCGGTGTTTTGCAAACGATGCAGATTTTCAAGACAACATACCACCATGACTATCACGAGCACCTATCAAAACCGGAAGAGGTTCAAATTTAATATTACTTCCGGTTTCCACAGAGCAAGAGCGGTTAACAGATGCGGTTTTCTACAATCGATTCGTTGTTCCAAAAATAGGTTCCATCTTTTTCATTAACTCTCTACTCAAACCGAAAGTGGTTCAAATTAGCCATTTTCGGCTACAACACTTAACGCCATAGAACCAAAATGATACTCATTTGTTTAATTTTGCAAGTCCGTTTAATTTAAATTAAATCTATGTTCTATATTTTATTTTTAGTTGCCGAATGGTTTCTTGATATCTGTTCAGTACATTCGTAAGTATTATTCAGCTATTAAGTATAAGTATGCAATACAATTGTAATACAAAAATATGTTTTCTTGAGCGTGTGTAAAGGCCTCGACGTATAGTCTTGCTCCAGCACATAATAATCCTTTCGGCGACCCTGATTATCATAAAATATTCTTGATAGCTTATAATCATTAAAAAAGAAAAAAATGTATTAACGTCAATATAAAGTTAAGAGAATTTTAATTAACACCATTTTTTTAAAAAAAAGAAATAAGTATACTGGTATAGTGTATGCTCAATATATTTTTAAAAATTAATAAATTTGTTTTCTAATAAAACAAAAGTAGAGTGGTCAGTAGAACATTCTGACTGTGTAAAAGTGAAGTGGTCCTCACTTGAAAAAACTTTAGAAGTATTGCTCTAAAAGATTGTATGCGTGTATAATATGTATTCATTTAACTCTAAATTTGTTTTCGTCGAAATATCAGAACACTTATAAGCTTGCTGCTATTATCCGTTGACAAGCTCCCTCGTGGCTAAGCGATTAGCGAACGGACCTTTAGTGTGGGAGATCCGGTTCGATTCCTGGCAAGAGCTTTCAGGTATAACACGATATAAAATGAATGAGTTGGACTTTATACGAACGTCCAATCCAATTAAGATAAATGTTAGCCGATTACTCATGACTGTATACAAGTCGTCACTATACATATCTCTACCGTGACACTTATACAGTGGTTGAAAGTTCGCAATATTAGTTCTAATGAATGTATTATATAATTATATGCATATACGATTATGAAAAATCATATTTCAAACCAGTGGTGTCTTTCCCCTTCCCCACCACATATACACATATCAAAACCACGATCTAGGAGGATCGTTTAAAAATAATAATAACACAAGAATTAGAAAAAGAAAGGAAAAAATACTTTCACAGTAAAAAGTGCACGGATATTTAAGCTTAAATCTTACTGTATTTATAATCAAATTTTGTAGACATTCCATAATTAAGTAAGCTCATAAGTAAAGCACTGTAGCAGCTCTTGATTGATTCAATATTATTTAACTATTATATGTTAACTCTACAATACACTGAAAATAATTTGTTTTTATGAACAAGTCGGATTTTTATGAACAAGTTCTTCTTGAAAGTAACTTCGTTTGATTGTTAGACTATGAATAAGTGTTGATTGTTTTACAAATGATTTTTTATAAAACGATCATGTATGAGTGGTTAACCTTCTTGCGTCGCAATCCGGGTCCGAGATTCTAGGTTCGAATTCGAATTCCGAGGATGGCCAACTTAAATGAAAATTTTTCCAAAGTTTTCCTTCAATCCCAACACGCAAGTGTTGGAGTGGCACCATTAACCCTTTTGGGCACAGTAGTCTCATACTAATGTATTTCAGCTTTTATTTTGTATGCTACTCATCCAGAGTGCTGATCTCGCTTTGGTTTGAAGAAGGTTTTGTGATACTTAGTGGTTGTAGTTGTTTATGTTTCTGTACAAGAAACAATTAAAGTTCTATACGATTTGCGAAATTTCCTTCGCATAACCATTATTAGTTTCCAGCGTAAAATGGCTAATTTAATTGTATGTGGAGCTCCTTTTAACTAAGTAACAAACTAATGGAGGGGACAGAAAAAAAACTATTGACTGGCATGATAAAATAGTGGACGATCTCACTCTATCCTATTCGCCGCCACTGTTTTAAATTCTCTCTAAGCACATACAGTTGTTGAGATTCCCTTTCAAAGATTTCGAGATCAATGCTCTGTCGGGAAACATTTCTTTTTTTTTATCTTCGTTTCCATAGGCCAAGTGGGTGTGTTTCATTTCCCAAACTGATAAGCGATCAAATACAACCCACACACACATATTCACTCATATAATACAATGTAGATAGATACGCACACATGTAACGACTTAAAAAAAAAAAAAAAAAAAAAAACGAATGCTTCCGCGAGGATTCCAATTCCCGTTACGTAACAACAGACGTCGAACAGAGTTGCCTGACCTGGAAGGAACGTAATAACAGCACGTAGTGCACAACTTCACTCACAGATGGCACTACAAAGCAATCAAATAAAAATAAAAACAAAAAGCATGCTGTCTTCGGCAGATGGAAGTTTCTGCACAAAAACTTCTGAATTGAAAATGGTTAATTGCTGTCTTCTTGTAGTTCGTATATGTGTCAATTTATTAATTATTAAGAATGGATCTTATTCGCCAAATTAGGAATAAAGTCATTCGTTGTACTGATTGATTATATTTTTAGCCGCTGAAGTGTAATAATGCTTACCTCCTGAATTTAGGTTCGTTAGTTTTATCTCGAGTCACAAATGTAAAATTGATCTGAAGTATGGGTTTGATCCTCTGACTTCCAGTTAATTAATTGCATATTATTCACTTATATTTATCACAGTTCCTATTAACGTACCTGGCACAATTATTGGAATCAGAAAATGAAATGAATTCTTTAATATCTCACAACTATGCTCTTGAGGCTATACAAGACGAATGATTAAGACAAGTGAATGATGATGATTACAAAATGGTGGAATGAAAATGTGGAAGGAAACAGGAGTACCCCAAGAAAACTTACGGACACGATGTTGTCCACCTCAAACTTACTTCGCCTAGGGTCGAACAAGGAACCCCACGCATCAGAAGGAAGCGCTCTACAACTGAGCTGCTGTGCCTATAGGAATCAGAGATTTAATCTATTTTGTTATTGTCATTATTATTAAAGCAAACAATGGGTCAATTACGTTTAGTAGTATCTCCGATACATCCAAAGATTGACAAGGTGCATATGTAAACACTTTTTGCACTAAGTTCGCTTTTTCACTTCATAAAATCGTGTGACAGTTTAGCATTTTTAACATTTTGAGGACACTAGGTGTCAATAGAACTACGATGTGAGTACGCAGGCTCGGAATATTCTGTGAATTTGAGGAAGTGAAAATATTGTTTCCAGTGTTCAATTTGTAAGAAGTGTTATTTGCAGTGACTTCCATCTGCAGAAATAAACTACTGCACATTGAACTTTCGGAGTAAAATCCTTATTTTTGTTGTTGAATGAAGTTTCATACATGAATAACTTATCGCGATAAATGTTATCAGGAATTTTATTACTTAAGTATAGCTTACAGAAACATTAAGCAGTATGTATATGGAATGTGATTTTCTTTTCGCGATGATTGGACTGGAGAGATGAATAAAAATAGAGAGAGAGGACCTGAGGTAACCCAAAAATAAGTACAAAATTATTATTATTATTAACAGTAATAACATAATTACTAATTTGATCTGGAGAAGTTACAGATTTGTAAATATTATTTTAAAGGGGCATTTACCACATAGCCTTAATTATCAGCAACCCACACAACACATTATCAAAGTGGGTAACATAACTCTCAGGCATTCATATTCGTAGCCTTCCTATTTGAAGCTACGAATCATGTATACCAGTGCTGTCCAATTATAATGAGCCTGAGGGCCATAACCGTCTTTACTAGTAAGGTGTAGGGCCGCAGCTATTATTATTATTATTATTATTATTATTATTATTATTATTATTATTATTATTATTATTATTATTATTATTATTACACTACAGAAGAAAATATATAAAAAATATATTTGAAATATTACATACCTGTTCAATGTGACTAATGTAAAGGGTGACTAGCAGCGTTTACAAGGGCTCTTGTTGTAAAAGATGTAACCCGCGGAAGATGTAAAAAGATAAGAATCTCCAAGGCAGATTCTTTACAATTTTCACGGTGGAAAATGCACTTTCACACAGATAAGTACTACCAAACATTGACACTATTTTCCGGCACAACTCACAAAAGTTAGGAAATCGTTTGTTAGAAAGTACCTGAAAAATCTACTCCTTTCTTTGTTATTGTCTGAAAGAATGGGTCAGCCTGAAGGTCACAAAGTTCGAGTTGTAAGTTTGGAGGATGATCTTCGATGTCTATTGTCACTGGATTAATAAATAATGCAATGTCGTTTATTTTTTATTTTTAGTTTGTCAAAATCTGAGAATCTCGCATTAAATCCATTCATTATACTCTCGATGTCTCTACAGAACTCAGAAAAATTAAATGCTTCCTTTTCAAAATCTAATGTCAGACGATTGCAACTTGGAAAGTATGCTAAATTGTGTTTATCACAAGAAGTGATGTATTTATAGCACGCTATGGCTTCTAGGCAAAGTTCGAGGAAGAGAGGGTCTAACTTCAAAAGCTAGATCAAATTTATATTCGTTCATTGAAGTAATCGTAGCTTTCAGCAACGATTACATTACCGACTCCAGTGTTGCCGTGGAGGCCCGCGCCTTTTTGTTGTATAGAAGCGCTAAATGGATGCCTTATTCCGAAAGAAGAGTGGAAACATTAAAAGAATGAATGAATATAAATTAAAATATTATCAGTTATAACAATCGTAAGTCATGAAAGCTTTGTGGGCCGCAGAAATGGTTTGGCGGGCCGCATGCGGCCCGCGGGCCGCCATTTGGACAGCCCTGATGTATACGGTTTTAAGCGAAAGTTTGTGTAAAGATATGTCTACCCACTTTCAATCTTTACATTTAATTGTGCAGAGTTTTATTTCTATCAATATCCTAGAAAAAGCGATTAACACCTGAATATTTTTCTTTATAACTTATACAAAATCCAATTTTCTTTAATTGCTTTAAGCAAACTGAATTCAAATCGACTCATTCATGTCGAAGATTTTGAATCTAAAAATAAATTGTATGGTCAGCGGTTGCCTTCGATTCCAAGTATATCTATTGTACAAAATTCATCGCGATAAGTCTTGCGAAGAGGAATCAGGGAAAAAGTTAAATAAAGAAACAAAAAAGAGAACAATTCATATTTTAGAATTTATTATTCAATTTTCTTTATCACTTAGTTCATCAATGTATTTTGCAACCCTATATAATGCCCTATACATTCTACAGAATTAAAAAAAAAAACAAAAACGAATGAAGTGATTAAGGACTCTAAAATATAAAGTAAAAGAATTGATCGATTGTACCGGTAAAAATATTAACTTGACCACTGTCTAATTGCCCTGTTTTCTGAGGAACCTGACGACCGCTTTGTAAAGACTTCTAAGATTCCACGATCTTAGCCTAATTTCCATCTACTTTGTTCTACATTTAGATAACGTAAACCATAGCTGCATTATATAGCAAGATAACGTTATTATATTATTTGTACGCTGTTAATGTTAAATGCAATTCTGTTGGCTTGTTGAACCTTTGACTGCGTGCGTGAAGGTCAATGAACCCAAGCTCATTGTGTCAGAAGGTTTATCTGAACCCAGGTATAGGTAAAAAAAAGGTTATCAATTGAGCAGAATTTTCTAAGGCCCTTTTTAGACGTTATGATAAATCATCAAGGGTGGAGATTTTTTTATCATATGCAAGAGAGATATTTTCTATTCACACACGGCGATATCGCTCGGAGATATTCCTCACAGAGGTCAATAGAGTCTGACATCTTTCGGAGGTTATGTGAACTATTTCAGAAAAATACAGGGCCACGATGTTTGCTTGTGGTGTGTGTGTGTGCGTTTCTACCTGCCACTTGTGAAAGGACAATTCCTGTTTCTTGGTAATTTGTGTTCCCGCCGTAGTAAAATAAAGAGCTTGAAATGGAAAAGAACTATTATGCGGCTTTTGCAATTATCATGTCCGTAGCAATGATATAATTGTGTTTATGTTTAAAAAAGAAAAGAAATATAGAACGGTGTTCCCTATTTAGACACTTAAGAATCGTTAATAGTAAGCTGAAAGACGAGTGTCATTTTATTGCTGGGGTTTTTAATTCATTTTTTGTATTTGTGTCCACAGAATATATCTAAATTAAAAGATAAAATATACATTCTTGTCCCAAGTATTTAAACATACAACACCCCCCCATATATATATATATATATATATATATATATATATATATATATATATATACACCTTGTATACTAATCCGTAACTACGCAACTTCTCGTTAAATCTGTTAGGATTCATGGTATCTTTAGATACCATGGCGTAAGTGTTGTCTTTGACCGCTTATTTAGGTTCTATAACAGGTATTTAGGCCGGCTTTTTTTATTGGTCAAAAAAAGGATGCATTTTGGAATCAGATGGTCATCTTGGTGGCGCCAAGTGGGGACAGAGGGAAGTGACTTATCCTTGAGGAAATTTCAAAACTTTTTCAAGCCTTTAGTTTCTAACATACCAGATTGAAACTTTGCACACGGATTGTGTGCACCTTTGAGTAGGCCTATTTCTCAATTCTTTAGATCCATGTGTACTCGGGCCCGAGACTGAGGGTCGCAACTATTCCGAGGGGGCGATTTTTTCAGAAAAAATTCTGATTTTTACCATTTTTTCCGCTTTAGGTGTACGATACGCACATGTGAGTCATACCGTTGGAAAGGGCTTGTTATATTGAAGAAAATAGTGTTTGAACCATGACTCTAGGCCAAATAGTAACGACGCAGTAAATTTTTATAATATAATTGAGTTGATTTTGGGTTTAATGTCCTGTTCAGCAGTGATGCTATGTGAGACGTGGACCTACTGATTAACGTGGAATCCAAACCACATGAGCTCCCACTGGAAATCGAACCCGGGTCTCCCACGCCAAAGGCGCGTACGCTAACCGGTTAGTTATACGTGCGTGTGTGGCCTAATTCAGACTTTCAAAAAAATTTTCATCCCTTTGTTTTCAAGATACAAGATTGAAATTTAGCACACGCATTGTGTACGTAATACGTATTTTCAAGAAATTTTCAGATCCCTACGTGAACCCAGGGCCGGGCCAGAGTCAGTGTCGGATGTAGAAGGTAAAAAATCGGGGAGCCAGCCAGACCCCAGACTATGATAGGTATATCATGACTTTACTATAAACTTTCAAAAATATATAAATAATAAATTATTTTTTCACTCAAAAAACTGGGGTCCTAGGCAGGGCGATTTAGGGAGGTGCAAAAGTGTACGTGCACCCCCGCGTTGTTGTAAATATATCGGCCGCGGTGGCTCAGTGGTAGAGCGTTCACCTCTGGTGCATGGGTTCCTGGTTCAAACCCTGCTCCCGCCAAGTGAACTTTGTGGTGGACAAACACCGTGTACGTGGGTTTCCTTCCACTTTCTTCATTCCACCATTTCATTCATTTCTCATTCTCACCGTCTCCTTTAGCCTAACCGTTATAACCGTGGGGCTGAAAACTAAAAAAATTAATTTCATTTCGTTGTAAGTGTACACTACCTAAAGTAAGAAGCTAGCAGAGAGCTTTGCAAAATAAATAGTTTAAGTCAATTTTCTGAAGGTTGAAGGAAAAGAATTCATCGAAATCAGACACTTAGCATTTCCAAAGGAATTTCTCATTCACATCACAGATAAAGCATTTTAAAAAACTCAAATTTAATTCAAATGTACTGGTAGTTATTGGTGCACCCCCTCAGAGAATCCTAGATCTAGGTCCCCCGGGCTAGAGCCGCCACTGGCCAAAGTAGTGAAGTGTTTCGGGGGGATCCTTTAAAAAACCGTGTTTTCCCGAATTTTCCGGTCCAGGTGTATGATACGGACATGTGAGTGGTATCGTTGGAAAGGGTTTGTTATACTGAAGAAAATGGCGTTTGAACCATGACTCTAGGCCAAATAGTAACGATGCAGTAAATTATATATATAATGTAAATTTTGCAGGATTTAAATTTAGCACACGTATTGTGTACATAACTACGTATTTTCATAAAAAA
Source organism: Thermobia domestica (assembly GCF_964235325.1). Lineage (NCBI taxonomy): Eukaryota > Metazoa > Arthropoda > Insecta > Zygentoma > Lepismatidae > Thermobia > Thermobia domestica. The sequence goes on along the minus strand of NC_137466.1, from coordinate 121,327,910 downwards.
TTCATATCCCTACGTGAACCCAGGCTCGAACTAGAGGGATGCAAAAATTTCGAAAAATCTCCCAGTTTTCCTCGATTTTCCAGTTTCTGGCGTATAATACGCACAAAGGAGTAGTACGGTTGGAAAGGATGTTCTATTCTGAACAAAATGAGATATAAAACATGATCCTATGATAAATGATCCCATGATCTTAACATATTTCAAATTCTATCGAATATCAAATTCATGGTGTATATTTCAAGGTGAAGTTTCCCCATCTATTCAATAAACTTGTATTTCAGCTCATAGAGGCAAATATTTTTGCTAACTTCATATACCCTGCATTTCATTGCAGTTTATTTTATTATAAACCATTACTTAATTCTACATATTATAGAATTGTTCATAATATTTGTCAAATTACCTCCGACATTTTCAACTATAAATTTATTTTTTTTTTTTCATTTCTTTATATAACGAAATGTAATGCCATAGTGACATTTTGCACTATGCTCTCTCTTTCGTTACGAGCTAAAGGTGACTATTTTATTTCTAAACGAAAAATAAAATTAGTTATATTTAGTTCCAGAATTAAAGATGATGGAAACCAATGAGCTGACCACACACAAAACAACTTAAATCCATCTTCTTGACCATAGCTAATTAAGGACTACAATTGAAGAGCATTCAATTTATTTTTGAGCTGTAAACATATTCGTAGTTTTTATTAATACTAAAATCTAGAACAGTTTTACGCTTGTAAAATTCTACTTCATTTTGTTCGCTTGACAATAAATATATAAATACTTGCAGAATATCGAATCACATCTTAAACTGTAACTATATTTTCCTGTTTACTGGAGTCCTGTCTGATCAATGAAAAAATAAAAATAAAAAAAAGTGGAACCCAATGAGCTACGGAATAAGATACACAAGTCACCTACTATATATATATATATACAGGGCCGGATTTAGGGGGTGCAAGGGTAAACGTGCACCCCCTTCCGTTGTAAATATACACTACCTAAAGTGAGAAGCTAGCAGAGAGTTTTGCAAAATCAATAGTTTAAGTCAATTTTCTGAAGGTTGAAGGAAAAGAATTCGAGACCAGACATTTAGCATTTCCAAAGGAATTCCTCATTCACATCACAGATGCCTAAAGGAATTTAAAAAACTCAAATTTAATTCAAATGTACTGGTAGTTATTAGTGTACCCCCCTCAGAGATTCCTGGATCGGGCCCTATATATATCCGGGCCAGAGATGGACAAAAAATCTAAAAACACTTCATACAGGACACGTAAGTTTGGCCCTCCACTGTACAACACGTGTTCCGGTTGCCGATCGTTCTTTTGTTTTCAATGTGTCATGTGGACCTTCCTCTTCCATTAGCAGTAACAAGTTCACCTGTGAGTGTCGTGGTGTGAAAGTGGTGCGGTAAAATGGGCGACCTGACAGACTTCCAAAGAGGCATGATCGTTGGTGCCCGTCTGGTTGGAGCTACTGTCAGATAGGGACAGAGCATTAAAAAGGATTGTAGCAGCTAAAAAAGAATACCACTGCAATGAAAATTACGTCTGAACTCGATTCCGGCCTATAGAACCTGGTTTCATCGAAAACAGAGCCCGACGGGAACTTCATAAAATGAAAATTCATGGCAGGGCCGCTATCGCCAATCCCCTAGTCACAGCAGTAAATGCGAAGAGGCGTATCCAGTGGTGCAAGGACCACAAGGCGTGGACTTATGAGCAGTGGAAACACGTAATGTGGTCCGATGAATCGACCTTCACCTTGTTTCCAACAGCCAGTCGTGCTTACGTATGGAGAACACCGTCGCAGGCCTAGGATACAGACTGTCTGCTCCCAACTGTAAAGCATGGGGGTGATTCTGTTACAATATGGACAGTGATATCGTGGTTTTCTGCAGGTCCCATCATAGCCCTGCATGGAATGATGAATACTAAGGAGTATGAGGCCATTTTGGGGGACCAGGTTCTACCCATTGCCCAAATATTGTTCCCTGGTGGTATAAAATTCCACACACCACGATTCAGGAGCTCTATACGTCCATTCCACGTCGGATCCAATCTGTTTTGGACGGAAAAAGAGGCCGCACACCATACTAGGTATGATTTTCACACTTTTGTAAACGTTTTAGATTTTTGTCCAATCCTCCCTATATATATATCGGGTGAAGCATTTAAAATTGTTTTTGGGAATATCTTGAAAACTGCAAATCGGATTTTAAAAAAGTTGCAACAAAAGTTGTTCGCCTCGAAGGGGAACATCCAAAGATACCACACGCGACCCCCTGCCCCCACCACCCGGGGGGGGGAGGGGCAACTTTGAAATCTTAAATAGGAACCCCCATTTTTATCGCATATTCTGATTCTCCGTGAAAAATACGTAACTTCTGTATTGAACATTTTTTCGTTACGTGATAGATGGCGCTGTAATCGACAAAAACAAACATAGTACAAACGAATGACCTAGTTATTGTTTCAATTTTCTAAAGTCGGGGCTATCTTGCCAGATTATTAATATTCAAAGTCTAGTTTGGATTTTAGTCATATTTTCCGTTTACCATTTTTCCATTGCTTACTTGTATTTATTTTATTCATGTTTATTTTCCTTTGCAATTAGTATAAATTAGTTAACGTATAAGTGTAATTAGTTATCATTATTGTATTTTTTCCTTTCATTAATTATTTCATAATACAATTATATTATTACTGGTGAGCTTATGTCCGCGACCCATACCTTATATATATATATATATATATATATATATATATATATATATATATATATATATATATATACAGGCGCGGATCCAAGGAGGGGGCTATAGGGGCTATAGCCCCCCCTTCTTGACGCTCAGGTATACACTGGATAAAAGGGCTTCAATCCTGCTTTACACAGGATAAAGCGGCAAACTATGGTTTAACCCCTTCCTTGATCATATCCTGGATCCGCCAGTATATATATATATATATATATATATATATATATATATATATATATATATATATATATATATATATATATATATATATATATTTGTATACCTTTCGAGTCGTCGTCTGGAGACATAAATTGCACTATGTAGCAACGTCGCAAATAAAGAACCATAGATTTAGATGTATCAATCTATCAAATAGTTATATCGATTCTTTTCCAGATGGCAACTAAAGTCGATATTGATTGATACTGGCATCACTTATTAGTGAAGCAATCGATTTAACGCTTTGTTGTATTCGTAGAGTAATGCTAATGGCTTCAAGTTACTCTGCGACGTTGCCACATAGTAAAATTTTGATTCCCCATAGAGCCTGAAGGAGGCCCCGGAGGGCATTTCATCATACAACATTTTCGCTTTATTGTGACCTGCAGAAGAGTGCTCTGTGGTCCGTAGGCACCATTTTTAGAACACCCATAGTTTATATTATAATAATCTTAAGTGTTCTTGGAAGAAGATAAACCTTTCTAGCCTAATGGTTACTATTGGTTAAAGAGCTCGCCTTTGGTTAAAATATTTAATCTGACATTGTAAATTAAAATACAATTTATATAGAAGTGAAATAAGTATGAAGCATATATATTCAAAATTCGAAATTCTAGTTATGAAGTATCTATATACGATTTCTGAATTCGGAATTGAGTTGAGTTGATTTTGGGTTTTACGTCCCGTTCAGCAATAACAGGAGGTAAGCACTAAAACGCTTGATTGACAAACTAGAGTAAGAACTGAAAAATAAAACAATATTGAATAGGTCTACAACAAGGGTGGCTAACCTTTCTTAAGTTTGAGCGCTACTTTTCATTTCTGAAATCACTAGCGATCTACTGATTAAAATATAGACTAATAATGAGGACGTAATGGACAGTAAAAAAAAAAAAAAAAAAAAAAAAAAAAGGAAATACGATTCATAAAATTAAGATTATTTAAATATTTAAAAAACTAATTAATTCATTTTGATTTTCTCAGAAACGTTCATTTGTTATCAGAAACTAGCAATCAGTCCATCGAGATTGGTATGCTTGATTGATACAAACAGTAAGACAGACCAACGTGGGCTACCTCTCACAATTACTTGTAGACTAGTAGACCATGGTTGATGTGTCTATCTCTGGTCCCCAATAAATTTATGTGGAAAAATTATTGCAAATACTGTATTTAATTTTAGGTTTATAATGACTTGTTTCGAAGATATGGACAAAGGTTTCAATCAAGGACGTGCCGCTTCTGATGTATGCGGTCTAGGTTTCAATTCTCGGTGCTAGCCGGTTTTATCTCATTTTAAACTATGGATCTACCTTTGCTTTAGCCGAGGTTAAATTTCATAAATCAAAGCAAACCAAATCGAACGGCTAATTTGTTGTAGTTTTCGTAGTTTGGAAAACTATTCGCATTTCATGAACAGAAAATGGGGAAAAGATATTTCTTTCCTTTTTGTCAACAGAACAGATCACAGGACGACAGGTATAAGCAAATTCTTAGTTTTTTCCGCTTTCCTTCCAAGAAGCTGGCAGCGAAGAAGGGTTGGAAGCGGTGACCTATTCATTCCTTTGTTTCTCTACGGGGGGCTATACCTGGCTTGCATGCGATAAGTTGAACATGTCGAACTTATCGCATCGTATCATATGCAGGAAAGATATCATGAGATAAACTAATTTAGATGTGATGATTTCTGAAATTTATCTCTACCCTTGATGATTTATCATAACGTCTAAACGGCCTCTAAAACTCAAGAGGAGTTGCTGCTTATTGCTATGGAGACCTATTATCGGCAAGTATATGTGCAATCTACACCTGCACTGAATGTAGTTTCCCCACTCTTCCTCTATGATTCTCAAGATACCTTACCAAATAGTAGTCCACTCCAGAAAAACAGATTTATTGTGCTGTATATGCTACTCCATTTGTTTTCTTTTTGCATTAACCGTTTTCTACCACCTGCCCACATGGTGGGGAACATTTGTATGGAATCACTGCTAAATGACAAACAGGTTCGCCCAACACAAAGCGCATATACAAACATTTATCGTTTTGGGCAGAAGAGATTTAAAAAAATATACTGTACTATGCACTTTGGGGCAATTAAACTAGAGTTAAATCTAAAAATTTCTGACATCGCAGAGCACAAAGGAGCCAGCTAGACGACTCTTTTACTTAGGTGATGTATGGTTAGAACAGCGGCTTGTATCCCTAATATTTATGGTTTTTGAGATTGGTCAAACTCTCCAATGTGAAGACTGAAATTTTTATTACCCCATAGAAATTACATAACCACTCTCTTATAATGTATATATATAAAGAGTAAGAATAGTCGTATTTGTTTATATGCTAAACCAGTGGTTCTCAACCGGTCTGTTGTGACACACTGGCGTATCACGCAGTCCCCTTAGGCGTGTCCCGAAATTTTAGAATTTAAAAAATTTAAAATTTAGAATTAGAAGAATTTAATAATAACTAGTTAAAAACGAGACAGACTGTACCAGTCAACATCTCCAGCGGTAGCAATAATGCTCAGTGGTATATAGAGTGAATATAAAACTAACTGGTTATTACTTACGTATAATAGATATTATTGTTATAATAAAAATATCAAACAAATGTGTCGTGATTCCAGGACGTTCAGTAAACTGTGTCATTAGTAAAAAAAGGTTGAGAACCACTGTGATAAACCAATATTTCATAATATGTCCCCGACAACTATATTATATTAACAAATTATAGCTTGTTAATGTCTCGTAACAGAGAACAAGTCACATTACAGCATAAAAGGGAACAGTTCCTAAATTATTATTTTTATCAGCTACTTCCCTTTTTACTTTTAGAAAATACGGGATGTGTCAGGCCTAATGCATTTGTTTTTCGTTTGTATAAACAATGTAATTTTTGCCCAAGGTCCTCAAAGATAAAATGCAGCTTAGTAAATCTTCACTATTTATTTATTTATTTATTTATTTTATCTAACCCTTGTAAGTAGCAAATTCTTCAAAAGATTTTCCCCTAAATGTTTATTTCTAAAATGACATAAAAATAATTTATTTTATAAGGCTTTTCTTTATTTTTTCTTTCTTTCTCTCTCTCTCTCTTTTTGAGCGTCGATAATATAATTTCATATTGAGCTATCATCACTTCTCCTCACATTACTTTTCCTTTTCTTTCTTTTTCTGCTTCTTTTTTTTTTAATGTTTGTTTTCAATTTCGAAATTTTACTCACTTGTCAGTAGTTTCCAGACGTGTCTGGGCTTGTGCCTAAGTGGCTAACACTCCTATGTTTTCTGCCCTCCTAGTGGCTAGCGCGTGTATGGCGTGATGCACTTAGTCCCAGGTTCGATTGCGAATGGAAGAGCACTAAAAAAAAAAAAAAAAAAAAAAATGAACGTGCCACTGTGGTTCGGTAGTTCCACGTAGAGACGTATCATGAAGTGGGGTCCTGGGTGTTTGGACATCCCCGAAATTCCGCTTTTTCTGTAAATTTAGTCTAATTTTAGGGGTGAGTTTTACAAATTTTAATATAATTTATCCTGATATTGAATTTGAATCTCTCGAAAAGCTTTGGACCCCTCTGAAATAAATCATTGTGTACGTGCTTGGTTCCACGTCTCATATAGTTTCAATGTTGCAAAGAGATGTTAAACGGCAGCAAACATGCTTTTTGTATGTATGGTTTTAGCTTCGATTGCCCTTGGAGTTCAAAATATGGAGAAGTATTCCAAAAAATTAAATGGAAATCTTTCAGTTTAAAGTGTCACGATTATGCCGGTTAGGTTAAAGGAGACGATGATTAAAGCAACTGAATGATGATGGAAGAATTGGTGGAATGTGGATGTGGGAGAAAACGGGAATAACCCGAAAAAACCCACGGACATGATGTTCACCACAAGCTTACTTAGCCTGAGATCAAACCAGGAACCACACACACCAGAAGTAAGCTCTATCACTGAGCCACCCCCAAGAAAAATATTCGAGTGGTGGTTGGGATCTCACCCCATTTCACGTAACCTTGGTGTAGAAAAAATACGTTACCTTTAATCAATTGCCTTCATCCCAGCCTACGAAGTAATCTATAAATTGTTCTACATTTTATCTGTAGATTAAAAAAAAAAAAAAAACATATGAAATTTTATTTTGCTTTTGAATACTTTTTCTTTTTATACTCTAACATAAATAGTTAAAAAAAAAATGTAAAGAAAAGAAAAGAAAACCATCGGCAGACCACCATTCCCTTTTGGCATTTGCCGGAATTCCCAATGACCATTGTGATCTTAAAAGAAAATGCAGTGAAGTAAGCTTATTATTATTATATTCATCCATAAGAAAATATAATTATTGAGAATTTTAAAAATTATTATTTCAGAATTACTGTGATACAATAAATAGATAGTTGAATGTATATCCGAAATAAAACTCAAAAAATTAAAATCCACTCTTAATTGATCCGAAACACGTATATCTACACGAGGAAAAAAAAAATGCGTTGATCAAACACGACACTCATTACATGGAAAGCACTCAACAAGACTGGTTTACAAGAAAGCTTAACAGATGGCAGGGCTGCTTCTCTTTTCTACAGGCTCTTCGTGATACGAAAATGTCAGACAGTTCGGCGCCGAATTTCTGCTTAATAATTAAAGTAGTGTTTACCCGTTTCGAAAAGGTACAATTTTTAATGTGTATAGGAAGTATATTTCTTATTTTGTTATTTCATGATTTTACTTCATTATAGAACAAAATACTGTCATACAATTATGAGACGACTTCTAACCTGATTAGTGCTGTACTTTCATTATTGACTAAAGCTTTTAATCAAAAGAATGTAGTACGGATGTTTATATTAAGAATAATATTACGATAATCGACGTATGTGTTCCGATATGCTTGTATATATTGCAGAAGCAAAACTATGTTGAAACTAAAATTAACCATACACGATTTTCAATAAAGAGTTGATATTGGGACTATCTTACAACTCTGTGACTTTTCATTATTTTTTAAGCTTTGTATAAGAAATATTTACAAGAATTGTGAAAATGCTTATTATGAACAATAGGGAAACGCTTCAGTCTGTAAGTAGCGCTAATTTCTAATAGTTAACAGTCGCCTGACGTTGATAAAAACAGGCCCGTAGAAAGCCCAAAAATATAAGGAGACCCGGTAGAAGTTAGGGGTCCCGATCCAACCATATATTTCATGGAACATTGAAACATTGGGTGAACATTGGGTGAACATTTTAGGAGAGGGCAGTAAAAATTTATTGGGGCAGATCTCCCGTACCCCTCGTAGATACGGCTTGGCTAGCATGGAAACAATTTGCAGATTTAAAATTATTGTAACTATTTAGTTGCAATTTAAACCTTTCATTGCTTCAAATTAATTATTTCAAAATAGGGCAATGGCCATAATCATACTTACCGTTAGATTTGAACATTAATATTTGTGTATTTATAAAGTAATAGGTCTATATTATGAAGATTGAATGGAAATGTAAACTGTACTGTTTCAATTGAATTATTTGAAAATAAATAATGACAATGCTGAACATAAACGTGCTTTGCTGTTTATTATCAAGGCAGGGATTTGTAACTGAATTTAGAATTGAGAATTAAAATTTATTTTGGTTTGGCTTGATTTGAGTTTAGCGCCCTTTCAGCAGCAAGGTTATATGAGCTCCCACCGGGAACCTAACCCGGGTCTCCCGTGCCAAAGGTGACTTAATATTTGTGTAACTGCAAGTTAGTTAGTGGGCAAAGTAAAAATAGAATTGAACAATTAGAACTTTTATTTAAGCACGATTTTGACCTATAGCGTGAAGCAAGCCGAATGTTTGGTAGGAACAACTACTATGAAGAACAAAATGAAACGAAAAAAAAAAAAAATCCATGGAGGCGATGTTGTGCACTAGAGAATCACATGGTTAATTATAACATACATTTCTTCCTATATAAAGACATGCCGATTCATATATAGATTTAAAAGCATGAAAATCAAAGATATACGTATAAATAAATAAATGACGAAGCAGTGGCGGATCTAGCCTGAGGCCGGGGCCCTAGGCCTCCTTAGTTTTTTGAGTGACACAAAAATAAATCAAGCTCTTATTTATATATATTTTTGAAAGTTTATACTACGCGTTGCCTTTTACGCTTTATTGGAAAATTTTTGAAACATTATATATAATTTCAGTTTCAGTTTTTTCTGTTATGCAATGCGTAAAACAACAGTACATGATGCCAACGTCCTACCTAGCCGTAATATCCAACAGGAGAGGGTTACGTTGGAAACTTCTCTAGGGCCCATGAAAAAATTGTAAATTCATGATATACCTATCATAGTTTGGGTTCTGGCTTCCTCTCCCGTTTTTTACCTTCTACATCCACCACTGTGACGAAGTTAAAAGATAGTGACCGCTAACACATCAAAAATACTGAATAGCGTTCTAATATAGCCAAGTATGTCATGAGACACCAAGATACTTTCGTGAATCGTTACAAACATTTTGTTCCATATTCAGAGCCGGATTTAGGGGGTGCACCGGAGCATGTGCAACCCCTTCCGTTGTGAATATATACTATCTAAAGTGAAAAGCTGGCAGTGAAAATAGCAATACCTTCCGAAAATGTCAGGTCATGTTTCCGTTTCAGGCTTAAAAGAAAGCAGATTTTTTGCAAAAGCAATAGTTTAAGTCAATTTCTAATACACACCACAGATGGCTAAAGGCACTTAAAAATAATAAATTTTATTCAAATGTACTCGTAGTTAATAGTACATCTCCCCCATCAGAAAATCCTGGATCCGGCCCTGTCCGCATTGTTTTCGTACTGTATTTCATTGCTACTTTTTGAAAGCAGGAAAACATTTGGGAGTGTCTCCCTGGCTAAACGATGAACGTTTTGCGCTTTAGTTACGATATATTGTAGTTCGACTTCCAGTGTAAGCTCATTGGATCCGAATTCCATATGTCATTTACATATTCAAGAGGTTCTTAAATTCAGTGCTGAAAATGAATGTTAAATTTCAAATAAGCAAACTGACAAAAAAATAATTTGATAGCTACCAGAAAGTTGCTCCCGTAGTTCAATAAGGCTAAATAATCTAACGTAGAGTTAGTAATATAGTTAATACAGGAAACACTCATACACATATTACTCATAAACAGTCGTTTACAGTTATCTAAATAAATTATGAAGGTAAATAAAATACGAATTTACATATAGTATGTATACTGATGATTTTCATTAGTTCAGCATTTGAGCTTTAGGGGGAAGCACTGTCTATAGTCATGTCCCAGTAACCTGAGAGACGCAAACATTCCTTCTTTTCTCTTCTCTTGTTGCTTCGCAAACAACCAATTGTGTGCCCGGAGGATATTCACGCGAATGTACAGTTAAGTTATTGCTATGGTAAAGAAGAGAAGATGAAGAGTCTGGCTGACTCGTTAAATGCTAGGTGCAGCACGCACAAACAAGATATATATATATATATGGCACAATGCATTGCATTCACTTCGTATTGCAATTTTTTTAAACCGCTATACTGTAGTAAGCTGACAGCTGACAGGATAAGCGTGAAACTGGGTCATCACAACATTCCTCGTGCAATTAAGTAATAATAATAATAATATTAATACTAATATTGTAGTGATTGTCCGTAATAAATAAGAGTTCATATTAGGGATGCTCATACCGGATATTAACCTTCATCCGGATATTCGTTTAGTAATGTTATTGAGTTGTTTGAAGCCTGCTCAATCACTATTTAACCGCTCAGTGTTGCAGGGGTTTGAATTGTAGCTTGATCGCACTGACTGAAGAGTATTTAAATTTTTCATCCTTAAATATTAAATAATTTAGAAGATATGCCATTTCAAACATTGTACTGCAAACGTCAGTACGTCATAATAACGTCGTTAACACGTGAAGAAGGGGAGGTCATTACTACGTAGGTAAGTTGGCACTGAGTGGCGGATCAGTCTGGGGTCGGGAGGCTTCGGTTTTTTGAGTGACACAAATAATTTAAGCTATTATCAATATATTTTTAAAGTTTATAGTAAACTTATGAATTACCTCTGGGTTCTGACTGCTTCCCCCCCTCCAGTTTTTGCCTTCTAGATCCGCCACTGGAGGAGTTAAAGGAAATTATACATGATTTCTAATATTTTCTCACTATTGTATCAATACGTAATAAAATAATTCTCCACTTCAGAAATTAATTAAATCTATTGTTTGAGACTAGTTTTAGTTACTTTGCTCATGCAAATGTAGCCTTTGTGAATTAGTTTAAATTTGAGGCTGAGTTCTTATGTTATACGGCTTTATACAACACGAGAAGGTTATGAAAGACACACGGTCTCTGAACTATGACCTGGGCTTGAACCAGGTCCAGTTGATCTAGTGAGTGCATAGACTATCGTGCAAGATCAACTGTTTAATATGGGCCGCTCCTCACCGCGCTTATCTCGAAGTTCGTCTCAAGTGAACAACGGAACCACACCACCAGCCAAGAGTCTGTGTGTAGATTGATTATTATGGGTTTTATTTAATATTTGTAAGTCACATACAGATACAACTTATGTTACTCTCACAATTAAAATCGAAAACTGTTATTTGAATGAAGAAATATACTTTTTTTTTTTTTTTTTTACATAAATCATAGGCGGCTGGACTGTATTGCTGAGCTGCTATTTGTTTTCAAATTCTTAAATCGGGTAAGGAATAAATTCGAATAATTATTTGAATGTTGGAAACGAATATTCGAATTTTCGAATAAGAGCACAAAATTATTCCAAGCATTATGCTGACTATTTCACTTGCTGTGTGCCAAATCGTGTTGACAATCTTTCAGTTTTCAACCAGATAGTTTGGCCTCGTTAGTCAGACCGGATGCCCATCGTTCCGTCCTTTTATTTACAAGAATAAAACATACATTTTCAGCTAACACATGATGATTGGCTAAATGATTTTGTAGCTATGTTGGGACTTTATAGAAATAGTCAGGGGTAAAAATGAGGGGGAACGCGGGGCAACGCCGTCCCCCACCTCCAAAAGTTTGCATGGCGTCCCCCCAGTTCCTAAAGATTAAATTGGACAAAGATTGGCAGGATAGAACGGCGTGACGTCATGCCGCTATCTACCGTCCCTGTACCTTTTCAGACTCACTTTTATCCCTGATTATAGTGGCCGGAATACAGCGCTACATACTCACTATTCTCGAAGTAATGCTTATGTAGAAATGATTTTTAGGAGGATGAAATACATATGGGGTGATAAGAGAAATAGACTGCTGAACTTTTAGTGAATTTCAATATCTTCATGTTATATGTGAATTATTTAATAAAGAGAAGAACAAAACAGAAAATTCAGAAAAGAAATATAAAATTATATTTAAAAAAAAAAAAAATAATCTGAATCGAAGTATGCAGTGGAGAGTTTATCAAGAAGCTGTTATATGAAGAATTTGATTTAAAAATAAACAAATAAATAAATTTTGGGGGCATGAAGTCTCAGTGATAAAGCGCTTACCTCTAATGCATGGGGTCCCTGGTTCGATTTCCGGTCAAGTAAGCATCGTGTCTGAGGACTTTCTTGGAGTAATCCCTATTTCCTCCCACTTTCCCAATCTACCAATTATCCATCATCGTCTCCCTTAGCCTACGGGGCATAATCATGGATGATTTCAATTCATTTCAAATAAATAAATTTTCTCACAAAATGTTAAAATTTGAGAGAATTTTCCCTTTTAATTAAAGTTAAAATACAAAATTTCAGTAATAAACTTGAAATAACTTATTTTTAATTTCTTATTGCACTGTAAACATTTGAATTTTTTTGGTTGTGTTGTAATACTAGAAAAAACAATTCGAGCTGCATTAGTTGAAACTATTGCCGATGTTAATATCCTTATTATTTTCTCCTACTAGTTTAGGTGAAAGAAGTTGGGACAGATCTTGAATTTTTGATCTATCTGGTTGACAATAATAATAATAATAATAATAATAATAATAATAATAATAATAATAATAATAATAATAATAATAATAATAATAATAATCTGGCAACATTTAAGCCAAAGCCAAGAAAATGTGAAGCTTTCCTCCACATCGATCTCTCCCGAATGGGAGGTACCTCTCACTTCATTTTTACTTCACCATATGAACCACATAATGTCTTCGTCTTTACTGAAATTAATAAACAGTCTTTTTTCCTATCACATAATAGAAAAACGCATGTCTCCAGTTACAATTTCCATCATTATATATATATATATATATATATATATATATATATATATATATATATATATATATATATATATATATATATATAAATTTTGTTTTATTATTGCAAACGTAAGACATACTGCAACACAAAGTTAATCAAAGTGCTAGAGACTAAGATGTCTTTGCATCAGTAGCTTACAGCTTTAATAAACTAAACATCTGGCCCAACAGCCTTTAGAGGACCAGAGTCTGCCAGCCGGCTTATGGTACTTATGCCTTTTGAGATTATATGGGTCAGCACATCGGCTCGACTCACAATTAATGCTGGCGGGTTTGGTACTTGTTTCTTTCACGTAGCTCCCCAGTTGTTCTCACGACGTTGCGTTGGATGCCGCAATGTCAATGCCATCTAGTGAGTACGAATGGTTACCCATCTGTCAGCTGACCAAACCCGACACTGCTTGTCTTCGCTGATCTCACGATAAGCGGTATTCCAGTGCGGAATGGTAGCAAATTCCTTTATATAAAATTTAAAATCATATACCATACAGTGTTATTTTTCCCTCGGAATTAACAAGGTTACCAAATTACTTTGAAAACGAAAGATCAACAAAGTAAAAATAATTTCAGCAGGAGGTGATAGAAGGGCTTCTTTATTCTTGGCAAACATTCTAAGATCCCCATGGAAAATAGTATTCAAGATGGAATTCAAGGTTAAAACAACACACAACATTTAAACGTCAACAATTATAAAAATAATGTTATATACAACTTGGTTCTAGCGAAACACTAGACGTGTCCTTCTAAAAAAAAAAAAAAAAAAATCTATTTCGACACAATAATATACCTTGAAAATGTAAGTACTTTTTTTTTTTTTTAAAGCTAAATATGAATTAATAAATAATAAAATGAAACCATTGAAGATTTTCAAAGGAAGTGCTTATTTTCTATACATACAAAGTTTCACGGGTGGTGAAGATAATCCACCACTAACTTTTAATTCTCCAGCTTTTCGCAGGTACTCATTTGACAGAAACTGAGTGAAACTCAAGCCATAGTGTGGATTAAGCTAGAACGAGCATAAATTCCACCCCATCGGAGACCAATCCCGAATCGTCCAGTTGGAACTGACTACGCCATTTTGCTCCATATGCAAAAGCTCAGTTATTTCTGCTAGTTTTATAGATTTAATAAAGAAAACCCCTAGGAATTATATACTTCAAGTTATCTGTAAAACACTGTATTCTAAGTGTCAATCCTGAAAGGCACCTCTCATCTCTTGGTCAAGCCTTTTTTTAAGGAGAAAAAAATGGAAACTTCGCAAATACAAGAAAAAAATATTTCTTTTACTTACACATTCAAGAAGAAAAGTGAATATAGTTCTTGTGCAGAATAAATTTAAAGATGATGTTGAGATAAAACGCACAATAATAATAATAATAATAATAATAATAATAATAATAATAATAATAATAATAATAATAATAATAATAATAATAATAATAATAATAGCTTAAATAAGGGGGAAAGCATACGGGTGATGTACGGATGCAACTGATAACATATGAAAGAAAATAGAAAAATCATACAATGATGCAAAATTTTAAATTATAAATTAAAAATCAAGTTATAATTTGTAAACTCGACATAGGTATAGGAATGCGCACGAGACAAGATTTGTGGCTGTCTCGTCTCGAAAATGTGCTGTAAAAGTGATGTCTCGACTCGAAAAATGTATATTTCCCAATTGGAAAAGCCGTGTCTCGACTCGAATTTTGTCACGAAAATCCTGTCTCGACTCGTCTCGTGCGCATCCCTACATAGGTCTACTGCGGGAAAAGTAAAAAAAGTCGTGTGTGTTGTAATTGAAATAAAGACCAATAGTGACAATATAACTCTGATGAGAGTGACGTGCAAACTAGCGAAACGATGGTCAGGTAATTTTGTGACAATATACACAACCTCGAAAAATATCATAGTTTGAAGAATGATACTTGTATCCTCAACTATGTCCTTGAAAAATACATTGACGCGGCTGTTTAACTTTTGAGACACTATCCCAGAGCAACAGATGTTACGACAGATTTCCAGACTGTAATATGTGATCAATTTATTTATTTTTTAAAGCATATTTCTACGTAAAATGTGAACCCAGGACGCTTCGCAAGGAATTGCATGAAATAAGTAACCTTTTGAATTATGGACCTATAGCTTAACATGGAATTCGAACCACGTGAGCTCTCACCGGGAATCGAAGCCGGGTCACCTGCGTCAAAGCCATATACGCTAATCAATAAATGACTTGGGAAGCTATTGAACTTTCCTTAATTTCCCATTTCTAAACTTTCGACGTCTGACTGGAGTTTTATCAGGTTTTCTCCCTAAGTTTCACTAGAAGAACGCTGGGATTGAACCTGTGAACCTAAACCTTCGACTTCTTTCCACAGTACGTTCACATGTTCGTTAATTTTTCCAATGTAAAACGGATTCAAGTGTTGAAAAGTCGTTGAGGCTCACGCGGAAACTATAACATTAAATTAAATTAAAACTTTATTTGCATTGTAAACAACACAACAATATTCGATTCGATATAGTGGGGCCTATACTGTAAGCATTGATTTTTTTTTATAATCGTCTCTGTACCCACCAACTGCACCAGATTTAAGCCCTTCGGAGTACACATCAAGAGTAGGTCCTATCCTTCATAACCTCGGTATTGTATAGGGAAGTAAAACACTGAAATTCAAAACACAATGTGAAAAACAGTAGCCAGATTCAAGTTCCGGTAGTTTATTTTTAAAGGTAATTCATTTCCTTTAAATTTACTATTTGGCCTTGAATTTCCTGTAGAGAAGAGATAGGTAACAAATAACATAAAATGCAAGCTAGGAAATCAGCTCATTGCAACTCAATAGCCTTTTAATCGGTCACTTGTTTCATAGATTCCTGCTAAAAAAAAAAAAAAAAAATGCAACATTTGCAAATTTTCTTTCAAGCTGATTTCCCTCCCTTCGCGCTCCTACTTTGTTACATCATAGATGTCTTGTAATTCCTTCCTCCGCATTAGGCCATTAGTACTATTTTTACTTATCTCACCATTTTCAACCTTCAACACAGCTTTCAAACTATTTCTGAATCTTCATAATTCTCCAGTAGACCGCGAGAGGACTCACTGGTTGGCCTTGCAAGGACACGTCATTGTCCGATACCACGCGGCACAGCGCACCCTCTCTCGTACGGTCGTTCAACTCAAAACATCGGCGTTTAGTAGTTCAAAACATTGTTGATAGATGGCAGAAGTAACACTCTGGCCGATATAGCAGCTTTTCCCGCCGCGCCGTGTGAAGATAGCGGTACTGCGGTGCTAAAGGAATATATAACGGTATCTTACAACCCCGCGTGCGTCCGTTCGGTCATTGACCCCAACAATTGAGTGACGCCGAGCAATCTTTTTACCTTTGATACAGCTCACAGTGTTATAATTCTTTCTTTCTTTCTTTTTCTCTTTTCTTACTAAAAGCAATAAGAATATTTTTAGATAATAATTTCAGTCACATGTTGACAATAATGCACAACTATTTCCGTATTTAGTGGATAGGCAAAGAAGTATACCGGTATATGTCAACGAGTAGGTCAAAAGACATGCTACACGAACGCTTGGCAAGACATTTGAGTGAAGCATCGCAATTTCATTTTATGAGAATAAAATTAATCAACATAATGTTTAATTCATAGACTGTAATGTACGAATCATACATAGACCTATATAGTCATAACCATATATTATACAGAGCGAAATCGACGAAAGAAAATAGCACATTTTACATTATACATACACTCACTGGCGCAAATCTCGGGGAGATGAGGGGGACACGTCCTTCTCAATCTTGAAACTGCCCCTCCCCCCAATAATCCGTTTTGAAATGTGATTTTCATCTACATTGTGGATGAGGATCATTGTGCATGCCTAAGTAGAAACATACCAATTATTAATATAGATTTCAGAATGTGTTCACAGCACTGATTTGTAATACTGATATGTACCACTACTTCATCTACATCGCCTGATATATAATATACAACAGGTTCACTTCTGAGATCAGATTCATGTACCGTACTATGAGTCTCATCTCCCCACTCCGAATAAGCTTCAAATTTGCCTCTCAACGTTGAAGACAACTCTGTTCCTCTGATCCTCCATAGCATTCAACTTCATAAATATTTTGAAGATCGCTTAAAAAATTATGGGAACGATCTTACCCGCCCCCTCCCCAAATGTTGAAGACAGATTTGCGTCGTTGTATACACTGCATATTCATTATTATTATTATTATTATTATTATTATTATTATTATTATTATTATTATTATTATTATTATTATTATTATTATTATTACCATAAACTGTTCATTTGTCACATGAATAGAGATATAATAGTTAGAATAAGCAACATATAAGAGTTAGTATATTAGCCAACTCTTCTTCCCTTAGTTTGTAGGGCATTTTATTTTTAGCAATGTGATCTCCCTCAAGAGGCGCCACTGCCTTCATATATTCAAAAAAAAAAAAAAAAGAAAGAAAGAAAGAAAAGAAAAGAAAGAAAGAAAGAAAGAAAGAAAGGAAAGTACAGCCTTCTACAGGTGCATCAGACGCATACATTGGGGAGTAACTACTTATAGAAAGAACAGCTTGTAAATTTATATTAAAAGGTATTATTCGAATATATACTGACGAAAACCCCGGAATGATGGCTGGAAGCGGGATTTAAACTTAGGTTTCTCGATTCCGAAGCAAGTACGTACACTAATCGTTCATTTGCATTTGATCATTTTTCAGATATGAAAATACTATGTACTCTTTCAATGATCTAATTGAGATATAAATCTAGTGAAAATTTTTGGTTAACAATTCATCCCATCTGTGATCCTGAGAAAGAGCTACAATAGATTAAAGTTACAAAGTATTCACGTAAAACCGTCCGTTCGGACTAAGGATTTTTACCAGTTCGTTGCTAATCAGTGTTGCAACACTTTAAGTTGGAAATACGCCAAAAAGTAAACAAATAATTAATTACTCAAGTAGATTTTCAACCATCTTTTGGAGATCTCCGAGCAATTGGACTGATTAGCACATTCACCTTTTGTACAAGTTTTCTCCACTTTGATTATATTGATATTTATCTAATGGAATGCATAGAGTGCCTCAAGGCAGCAATCTTTTGTCCTTCTGTTTTATTTAGCCATATATTTATTGACAAAACGTTTCAGACACAACAGAGGGTCAATTTAAACGAAATTAAAATAAATCAATAATAAACTTTAGATTGAATAGTAATTTTTTTTATTGCTGTTGTAAAAGTTTAGCGTCTATTGTCAGCACGGTGGCTCAGTGGTCGAGCGCTTATTTCTGGTACGTTGGGTCTGGGTTCAATCCCGGCCAAGCAAGTTTGTAGTAGGCAACACTGTGTCTGTGGGTTTTCTCGAGGCACTCCCGTTTCTTCACACATTCCCGTTTCACAAATTCTTCCATGATCATTCACTTGCCTAAGTGTTCAGTCTCCCTTAGACTAAAGGGCATAATAATCGTGGGACGTTCAACTGGAAGTTTTTGATTTCAGTATTCCTCTTAGTTTCATCTAGAAGTTATCAGAGTACTTCCGTGTCACGAGAGGCCCATGAAGACTGTGATATAACAACATTTAAGCACTGTTTATTATTCAAATATGTTTTTAGTGACTTGCGTATCTTAAAAAGTTGATAAATACTCTCCAGTGTATCCGTACAATTACTTCATCGATTTGTATAAATAGTTTCTTATTATGAATCATGAAACATTGAAGCAGAGTTTAGGATCTAAGACCTGGATGAGGTAGTGTTGGTCACGAGAATAGATAAATTTCTCGTCTCGTCTTGTCTCGAATTTTAAAATACACTTGTCGTCTCGTTTCGTCTCGAACTTGAAAATACACTTCTAGTCTCGTCTCAGATTTGAAAATACCCTTCTCGTCTCGTCTCGAATTTTAAAATACACTTGTCTCGTTTCGTCTCGAACTTGAAAATACACTTCTCGTCTCGTTTCAGATTTGAAAATACCCTTCTCGTCTCGTCTCAGATTTGAAAATACCCTTCTCGTCTCGTCTCGAATTATAAAGTACACTTGTCGTCTCGTCTCGTCTCGAATTTTAAAATACACTTCTCGTCTCGGCTCTCATTTCGTTATCGAGACGAGACGATACATTTATCGTTTCATAGACAACTCTTAACTACTAGCCTATGCTTGTCCGAATCCCAAAAGAGGAAACAATAGAAAAATTTGAATTAAGTGACACTATTTACCAAATTAACATTCTACTTGTATTCCAAACACGAATTCTGCCTCATACAAATAACCTTAGATACAGACAGAAGAATGGCATTTCCGAAAGGTTTCGTGCATTTGCCACTGCTATCCCCGCATATACATACGTACGTCAGTATAAATACAAAATATTCCTCATACGTAAAAACTCGTATTAAGATCACGGAACCTTCCAGCGAAATTTTGTGCCACATTAACGGGCTTCTTAATGCACGGAATATTATTCCATAGATCCAAATTCTAAGCTGATACTAACTGTAGACTGTAGACAAGGTCAGTGATGTTTCTTTCTTTTAATTTGAAAAATTGTTCTTTGCTCATGTTTTGAAAGGTAGAATGCATTGAAATAAAGAAGAACTAATATTTATAGTTTTTCGAGCCCTTGATAATACGTATTATGTTATATATCATTTTTGTTTTTATGCTATTGGAGGTTTTAAGTATTATTCGCATATCTTCAAACTAGAAACATTAGTAGGTGCATCCATTTGCTGACTTTTTCTGTGCCAAATACTTTAGCTAATGTATATATATATATATATATATATATATATATATATATATATATATATATATATATATATATATATATATATATATATATATATATACTAATAAATCAATTAACTTTATCCATTACCTATCAACTTTAGGATTAGTCAGCGGCGCAAATCTATCTTCAACATTGGGGTGAAGGGGTAAGACAGTTCCTCTCTCTCTCTTTTTTTTTTTTTTTTTTTACCAATGTTCAAAATATTTATGAAATTGAAAAACAATGCTGTGGAGGATCAGGGAGTTATCTTCAACATCGGGAGGCGGACAGATTTGAGTCTTATTCTGGGGAGACGTCAATTTCATCTCAATTTCCTTTGTGCCAGTCGGACACAAATCATCACATTTCTCCCCCCCCCCCAAAAAAAAAACACATTTCAAATAGGATTATTGGGGGAACAGTCCCCCAGCTTCAAAATTAGGAGACATGTCCACCTCTTCCACCAGTGGGACTAGGCTTTTGATTTCCGAACTTTCGGCATATATGGATAAGTTAGTCCGTCATATATGAGGAATGACGTTTCTCGGCGATCACTCAGAATGGGGGAATTGGGGAGGAAGGAAACGTCCTGGGACCATTATGTAAGGTACCATCCTGGCATTTGCCTGGTGTGAAGAAGGAAAACCTACAAACACCTCACTCAGACTGGCTGTCCTGCAAACGCTTTTTACACTTTCTTGACCAAGTGTCCCGCCGGGAATCGAACCCGGGACAGCTCGCACCAAAGCCGAGAGCGTTAGTGACTACGCCACACAGGACCACTACATCCATTCTACTGACCATGAAAATTTTCTGTTGACATCCAAAATCCCATGATATGACAGAACGCTACATTTGATGCACCCTCGGACATGTTTATACCTCACGTTTGGTTTTATCTTTTTATCCAGTCATTTGTGATTTACAGGTACTGGACATTTTATGTGTACAAAACTTTACATTTAAATGATGGCTATCTCGTAAACGGTGCTCTACACGATAAAATTTTTCCTACATTTTTCATTATCTTTTAAACTATGTATCAAATTACATCACATACCATTCAAAATTTTGGAGTGAACTCCGGAGCGCCATAATAAGGGACTAAGCGGCAAACAAAACGCTACATTCGATATCCCTCTAACATTTCTTTGCATCATCTTTTCATCTTTAGATATTTTTTTTGTTTATATTTGAGTTCAGCCTCCCTTTCAGCAACGAGGCTATATGAGAAGTGAATGTATAGCTTAATGGGGAATCCGAACCACACGAGTTCCTACTGAGAAATCCGAGTCTCCTATTTATTTCCAGACATTTGTGATTTATAAACATTGGACGCTTTGTCTTAAACACTCGACATGATACTATACATACGAAAATTTGGAACACAAATTAGTAACTTCAAATAGTATTCAAAACTTCCTTGGAAAGTATCTCTATGTCTAAAATTACAACTTATTTCGAAATTAAGAGTTACAGAACGAACTACAAACATTAAATTACCAGAAATAAAATAATTTAGACTAAAGAAAATGTAATAAGTGATGGGGACTTTTTAAAAAGTGATTTATGAATGAATCGCAAACATCCTGTTGATGACACCCTTTCATTAGTTCTCTTCTTTATCATTTTTCCTTCTCAATTTTGCTTTACTCTTTCATTTTTATATTATTTATTTACAGTTACTTAAAGCCGCAGGCAACAGAACACAGTCCAACAATAAAACGCCGTAATGATAATACAAAGAGGAAAATACAAGAATTCTTTTTTTTTTTTTTTTTTAACATTGCAAAAACTGTTCTTTCTCTCTCTCTTTCTCCCTGTTATTTCCTGTCCTACATCTTTCGTAATGTTAGAAAAGGATTCCCTTCCCCTTCTCTCATTCACGCACGATAACATATTCCTGAATGGATGATTCCTGCCCCTGGGGCTCATATACTATATATATATAAGTATACACATTTAACTTCATATATGAGGCATATTTTAATTGCGCACTTGTGCTATACACATTCAGACTTGTTATTAAAGTTAGTGAAGGAACATTAAAAAAAGAAACAAGAAAAGAAAAAAGGAAAGAAAATTTAAAGTATGTCATTATTCAGAACTTTTCAACTGTTCATTGATTGAAGTAAACATAAAAAGAAATCTTATCTTAACTCTTCTTTCATCATTAATAATAAACTAATCAATGGATTTTGTAATTACTTAAGTTTATTAGCGTCATATGGAAATCCTCAATAGATATTGGCCGAAGATATATCAAATAGACTACGTTATGATTAAGGACAGGCATCAACAGTGTTTCTATCAGACACAATGTTCCGGGGGACACTTTTGGTACTATTCTATTTAATATTGTATTATAGACATATTATTCTGGTCTCCTTCGGGGGGGGGGGGGGGGCTTTGCCCTCTCAAAAAATGTCTAGAAGAAACACTGGGTATCAAAATAGTATAAAGAACTCGAAGACTCAGTGAGGACACCAATTTCATTTCTTGGAGGGCAAACTGACGGGCAGAGACATTTTTGGGGGCCAGTTATTATTTTTTGTATACCGCAAATAATAATTTTACATTTTACATAATAATCTAGAGACCGCGGTGGCTCAATGGTAAAGCGCTCACCTCTGGTGCATGGGGTTCTTGGTTCGATCCCAGCTCACGCCAAGTGAGCCTTGTGGTAGACAAACATTATGCGCGTGGGTTTTCTCGGAGTTATCCTGTTTCCTTCTAATTTCTTCATTCCCCCATTTCATTCTCATCATCACCGTCTCCTTTAGCCTAGCCGCCGTGATCGTGGGACGTAAAACTTAAAGATTTCATTTCATTTTACATTATTTAATCTACATTACAATACAACATGTCTGGAACAAACTTGTAGTTAGGAGGCACACGGAGGGCGGGCTCTTCAAAATTTAGTCGTGCTCCCCAAGTGAAAGATCAACACAAATTGCTTGAAATGTTTTATATCAGATTTATTAGTTTAGAAATATTGTTCATCGATTGTTGTTAGTTTTCGTCATTTCGCGGCTCAAATAGGACAAAGGTTGAAGTAACGGTGGAGTGGGGGAGGGCACCAAAGAACCGAAACCTAAATAATAAGGACTTTTAATCTAATCTCAACATTATTCACTGATATTTACACTAGGCGTGGTTTGACTTACAAAAGCTTTCAAAATTAATTCTATGATGTATTATATCAGAACAGTACATATTCTGAATTAAATCATTGTATATTTTGTTCACCTATTCTTTCAAATCTCGCTAGGTTACAATGAAGATGTAAAACAATTTTGGTGAGAGTGATCATTAACAGGGCCGTGCCGTGGAAAATCAGCGCCCGGGGTGAGAATATACGACGGCGCCCCCATACATATATTCCAATCAAATTTTCCTATGTTTTCCCCTTTTTCTCCCGAATTTTTCGCCCCCCTTACTTCGGCGGCCGGGGCCGTCGCCCCGCTCGCCCCCCTACGGCACGGCCCTGATCATTAATAAACAAAATACATTAAAATCATACTTGGATTCATCCTTAGACTAGTGGCAATTTCTTTCTCTTTCATTTTTAAATCGATACTCCACATTTATTCGTACATAAAGGTGTTATTAACATTATATTGTAAATAGCTGCTAGCTGCGGAGATACACACCGCAGAACCGTATATTCCAGAACCCAACCGAATAGAAGTAGAAACTGCTATAAAGAAATTAAAGAAACACAAATCTCCGGGTGTAGATGAAATTCCGGCTGAATTAATTTTAGCTGGAGGCGAAAAATTGTGGAACAAGATACACAAACTCATTCTCCTTATCTGGAACAAGGAAGAATTGCCACAAGAGTGGAAAGAATCAATCATTGTTCCAATTCACAAGAAAGGCGACAAAACTGACTGTAATAATTATCGAGGCATCTCGCTTCTGTCAACATCCTATAAAATCCTTTTAAATGTTCTATTAGCAAGACTGACCCCATACGCAGATGAAATTATTGGAGATTATCAATGCGGATTTAGACGGAATCGATCAACTATCGACTAAATTTTTACCTTTCGCCAAATACTCGAAAAAAAGTGGGAATACAATACCCCGGTACATCAACTATTTATTGATTTTAGAAAGGCGTACGACTCGGTTAGGAGAGAAACATTATACAACGTTCTTACAGAACTTGGAATACCGAGAAAGCTAATTAGATTAATTAAGATACGTTTAAATGAATCCCAAAGTAAAGTCCGGGTAGGAAAATTTTTGTCCACGAGCTTTCACGTCGAAAATGGCCTGAAACAAGGAGATGCGTTGTCGCCATTATTATTTAACTTTGTTCTCGAATACGCTATAAGGAAAATCAAAGTTAGCAACCAGGGCCTAGAGTTGAACGGTATTCACCAGGTTATGGCATATGCTGATGACGTAAATTTAATAGGTGATGATAGGAGAACAATAGAAAGAAATGCAGAGATCTTATTAAACGCTTGCAGGGACATGGGTTTAGAAGTAAATGCAGATAAAACTAAATACATGGAAGTGCGTCGGGACCGGAATACAGCAAATTATGGATGCGTTAAAATATTAAATAATACTTTTGATAAAGTGGATAGTTTCAAATATCTAGGATCAATATTAACAGAGGAAAATCATATTCACGGAGAAATTAAATGTCGACTAAAAGCAGGAAATTCGTGTTACTATTTGGTTCAAAATCTCTTGTCATCGCGAATTCTGTCGAGAAATTTGAAGCTTAAAATATATAAAACGGTAATCATGCCTTTTGTTTTGTATGGCTGCGAAACATGGTCACTTACTCTGAGGAAAGAACATAGACTGAAAGTATTTGAGAACAAGATCCTGAGACGAATATTCGGACCTAAGAGGAACGGGAATGGGGAATGGCGGAAACTTCATAACGAGGAACTACATAATTTATATGGTTTACCCAACATTGTTAGGGTCGTGAAGTCTAGGAGGCTTAGGTGGGCGGGTCATGTAGCTAGAAGGAAGAAAGTAGAAACGCTTTCAAAGTCTTGACAGGAAGACCAATCGGAAAACGACCATTAGGAAGACCTAGGTGCAGATGGGAGGACAATATTAAGATGGATCTCGCAGAGATTGGAATACAAAGTAGAAACTGGATGCAGTTAGCTAAGGATAGAAGTCAGTGGAGAGCTTTTGTGAACGCAGCATTGAACCTCCGGGTTCCATAGGCCATAGAGCTAGTTAGTTAGTTAGTTAGGTAGCTAGCTGCTGTTAAATAGTTTTACTGAATAATGTTAGATGGCTCAAACAATTTAAACTTTGCATGCAAATTTACGGGTATTATAAAACTTTAAAAAATCAATTTTTTTGAATCAAGAAATGTTAATCATAATAGGCTAATGAATCACTATAGAAAGGTCTTAACATGGAACAACATAAAGTTATTTAAAGAATAATTCTTTCACAAATTCTCCAGGTATATTATTTTATGTCGATATCTATATAGCTCATTTAAAGTGTGTGTGTGTTATTGCGAGAAAAGTCCGAGAAATTAAAATATTTTGAATTTAAAGTGGTGGTGTTTCTTGTAGACATCTTTAGCAGCTAGATCAGTTTATTATGATTTTATGATGTGTAAAATACAATAATAAAGATTACTTTTATTTCATGGGGGACCACGGAGAATCAACAGTCGCCTCAAGAGGTCCGCATTCAGTGAAGGATCTAGAAGATAAAAACTGGAGGAGGCAGCCAGAAGCCAGACTATGATAAGTATATCAAGAATTTACTATAAACTTTCAAAAATATGTAAATAATAGCTTCATTTATTTTTGTAACTCAAAAAACTGGGGGTCCTAGGCCCAGGGCTAGATCTGCATTTGTTCGTAATATCAGAAAGATGGGGAAACACTGCTTTAGAAGGTGGGAACGGAGGGCTAATTACAAAATGAGGTCCAAGATGTGTATTCTGTTGTTTCTCTTTGAATAAAATATACCATGTGTAGATAGGAAGATTCCAGTTGGTTATAGCTATATAAGAAATTAATCCAAATGGTAACGTTATATAAAAGTAGCTTAATAACACTCAATTTATAAGCAATTTCTTTATTCTTAAAAAATAATAAAAAAAGACGAGACCGATAGCGTAGCCATGTAATCTAGTTCCTTTGGTTGTGGAAATAGTGTGGTGGGGAATGATCTATATTTTGAGCGTCGATCTTGCATGAGGGCATCAGCAGTGGCTCATTGGTATTGCACTCCCCTCTTGTACGTGGGGTCCCTGGTTCGATCCTAACACGAGCTTTGTGGTAGACAAACAACATGTGCGTGGGTTTTCTCAGAGTTATCCCATTTCCTTCTACTTTCTTCATTCCACATCCACAATTTCATTCGCCCTTATCATTATCGTCTCCTTTATCCTATCTGGCATAATCATGGGACGTAGTAAAACTTAAAAAAATCATTTCTTTTCATTGACCCCGCATGGTGGTCTGCGAACCCACCAACTGCACTTGTTTTAAGCCAGTTCGAGTAGTGATTAGGAATCCACGTTAATAGTGAGCTTCGTCCTTCGTAACCTCGGCTTTACATATGTACGTAAAACACTAACTCAAATTCAAATTTCTGGTTAGAACGATCTCAAAAATAAAATAGCCTTAGTATGCATGTTAGATCAATGTATTATTTCACACAAACCATAATCAATTCCAATTCAATATCTTATTACGGTTATATTAATGTTTACACAGTTTAATAGAATAATATTCTTAAATACACCGCCATACTTTTAATTGCGTTATGATGAATACAGGAGTGTGGGATGACAACCATGGATTACTCTGAAAGCCGGCTTCTGACTATAGCCAACCTGAGACATGGTTCTTGACTATCTTGTTATTTTATTATTTTCAGCCACTTTTTTAAAATTCTATGCACAAACTGCTAACGCAGCACTCTATAGCTCATGTGCGAAGTAGGTAATCAATATATATTTTTTTAAAAGCATCGTTTGCGCATTCAGGTTTAGATTCTTTACTTTTGCATAGGAAAATACGAAACAAATGTAAATTTGCATCGCAATTTGTAAGTTTTGTATTACACTCTTGGCAGCCCAAAAAACATTATTATTATTATTATTATTATTATTATTATTATTATTATTATTATTATTATTATTATTATTATTATTATCTCATACAGTGAAATAGTGAACATTTTCTATGCATCACAAACAAGTATGATAATGAAAAGAACTGAGTAGAAAGTAACAGCAATTATATTTTTAAAAACTTTTAACTTCTACATTCTACAGATTGCTTAAGCTGGTAGCTGTTTTAAGAATGTGTTCATATAAAGTTTTTTTTTTTTTTTTTTTT
Source organism: Thermobia domestica (assembly GCF_964235325.1). Classification (NCBI taxonomy): domain Eukaryota; kingdom Metazoa; phylum Arthropoda; class Insecta; order Zygentoma; family Lepismatidae; genus Thermobia; species Thermobia domestica. Next base: position 121,300,462 of record NC_137466.1, on the reverse strand, counting down.
TTTTTAATATTATTAAGTTTTGAATTATTAGTGACTTGAAGAAAGGGGTAATTGGAATTACGGCACAAAGTCAACTTCATTTTTTTAAACAATAAAACAATATACGATAAAATTTCACATAAAGTCCAGTTTGTAAGTGTAGCCAATTGCTCCTCGGATCCAACTCCTTTTTTATATTTTCAACATATTAAACCGAACACTATTTTTTTTTTTCACCGTAACTTCAATGTAAAATAAGCGAGCATAGTAAAACAGACGTATATTTCTAGGCCAATACTATGAAATAAATATGAAAAAAGTAGGAGGGCAGAAAAGAGTACTGCTAAGATCCCGTGTTTTAACTAGTAATCTAGTTTTTGAAAAGTAAGCTCGAACCTTGGATTTGGGGAGTCGATTGAGCCACTTTCTTTACAGTGTCAAATAGGATATCGTCTCTGTTATCAGTTCTATGGTTTGTAGTCAGTAGCAGATTGTGTTCTTGAGAGCCAAAGACTCCTAAAGGTTAGGGATACGCACGAGACGAGTCGAGACTGGATTTTCCTGCCAAAATTCGAGTCGAGGCACGGCTCTTCCAATAGAGTAATATACATTTTTTGAGCCGAGACCACTTTTACAGCACATTTTCGAGACGAGACAGCCACAAATCTTGTCTCGTGCTCATCCCTACTAAAGGTAAACGTCGGATTTCGAAGAAGACTAATTACTGAGTTTTAACTGTATGTAAGAACGAAAGGGAACCATTCTGTCATAAAGGAAATATAGTGATAAACTGTTTTCTGTTGCAAAAATAGTCCACTGTCGTTTTAAAGATATTTTGATCCCACTGTACATTTATACAGGGTGGCGAGTGCTTTATCTACCAATTGCAGTTGGCGACCCTGACCAAATGCGCATACGAATGCTGCACACACATACATCGTTGTATAGGAGATAATCAGACAATTTATACGGCATGAAGTGGTGGTCTGTGTAGACGCTAATCGCGGCGGGGAAAGCCTTTAACAAAACTAGTTCTGTCACGGAGGCTCAGCAGGCACTGCAGCGAAACAGTAATGATCATCATGTGGCCGTACCCGAGAGGTATAAAAAGTAAAATATTTTCAGGTAAATGAGACAGTGGAGGGCAATTGCTAGTGCTTTGAACCGGCAGTCACGAGGCCGGAGAAGAAATAGGCCCTATTTGAACATGTGAGATCTGGAACGAGTGCGCATATCACTTGAATGCAGTCTCAAACGTTCAACACGGCGTCATGCACAAACATTGCAACTGTCACGATGTTCACTGGGTCACTTACTGGATGATTTGAAGTTCCATCCAAATTGCAGGTGGTTTAAGAGTTGAGAGAGATTGAAACGCAAAATAGACTCACTAACTGCACTGACATTCTTTCAATGATTAACTGAGAACTACTGTTTCTCCAACAACTGCTCATGTCCGATGAAGAAAATATTTTATGACTAGATCTGTTAATAAGTAAAACTTCCGGTATTGGTCTCAGGAAAATCCACAATGTTCATATGAAAAGCACAGGAGAGTTCAAAAATTGTGGTATTTTTTCTATGGTGTGCAGTTGGCATGTGTGGGATTATTATTATCCTTGTGTGTATGCAACTGGACTGGAGCACCGGTTGTGTAGCAACTGACCTCTCCTGCAAAATGTTGCTGAATTTTCACATTCCGGATTGCAGGCAGGAGGGTTGCTGAATACAATTTGGCTTCGGCAGGATGTTGCAACAACACACACAGCACGCCTAAGTATGGCTGTACTCAGACAAATGTTTCCAAACCATGTGATATCCCGTTTTGGCGATGTGACGTGGCCAACCCGTTCTCCAGATTTAACAATGCCGGATTACTTTCTTTGGGGTTATATGAAGGAAAGGGCCTTTATCAATTGTTTGCAGACAATGGATAAACTTAAGACTGCCATTTGCCGTGAAATAACCGACATCTTGTAGGATATGTTAATTCGCGTTGTAAGCCTTCCCGCGTCGTCACCAGTTCATCTAGGCCAGAGTTTTTCAACCTGTAGGTCGCGACTCCTAGGAGAGTCGCGAGAGGGTTTCATGGGGGTCGCTAAGGTAAGCGGAAGAGATAAATATAAATAGAATTTAATACCGGAAAGTATTTTCAAATATTATTTTGAATTTATTTCTGATAGGCATATTTTTATTCTTATACACATTGTTAAGAATAGCAATTCAACAGATGCAAAGTTGCTTAAAAATCAATTTAAATGAAGGAGATATGATATGAAACTTATGAGAACTGCATGTTGGAATGCTATTAATAGAAAAATACAAATCCAACAAAACCTGCATATTGAAATACAATTAAAATTGAAAGCTAATGAGCTATGTGAGCATGGTGTAATTTCACTAGTGCGGCAATGTCCGGTTCAATCTTCGTGACGCACATTATCAAGACATTTAAAATACTCAATAATTTTTTTAACAACTGTCCAAGTTTATTTTAACCAAAATTAGAAATCACTTTTTTTTTTTTTATTCTTTGACCCAAAATTAAGGGAGTTATGAAGTTTTAAAATTTTCAAACGGCCTCCATTTTCAAATAGTATGTCGAATTGAATTTGTAATATGAATGAACTGACCAAATTTGGTTTTAATCCATTCGCTTTTAGGGAAGTTACTGTATTCACTAAATACAAGAAATGGAATCTACTATTATAGAAATAAATATATATCGTGAGATCTCCGCAATAGGCGTATAAAAAATCCAACAACCAGAAATTATAAGGAGGTCGCTGGTAAGAGGACGTGATAAAATTGGTGTCGTGACAGGAATTAAGTTGAGAACTACTGATCTAGGCAAACGGGGGACAGTTGGAGGACTTTATTTTCAAGGTGTAGTGAGGTCTGTCAATATGTGTTACATATTGTAGTAATTGCCAGTTTATGTACTTGTAAAATTGTTTATGTACTTGGAATTAAGTACTTGTAAATTAAAATTGTACTTTAAATTACTGCTTGCATTCACCACGTTTCTGTCATTATTTGAAGTTGGTAGATACAATACTTGCCATTCTGTATTTGGAAAAACGATTAAAAAGAAAAAACAAAAATAATTTATTTGATCAAACATCTTCAATGGTTCTTTTCGCCTTCTCCTTCATAAAAGATAAAAAATAAACGAAGAACATAACAGTTTCAAAACGTTCACGGTTCAAGTGTTGACGGTATATGAAATAATGAACCAACTGTGTGCATATGTTTGTTCATGTGTGAAGTAAGTGTATGTTGTATATAAGGCTGTCAGAGAAACAAATAAAAAAAAAAAAAAAAAAAAAAAAAAGAGAAAAAGATTTGTAACTATGGATTTTACCATACACACTTTTCTAGACTTAAAAAAAGTCACAGAACACGTAATAAGGAGTGGTCACATGAGTCACATATAGGAGTGTTCACCCCACACATATATTATTAATGGGTACACCTTTCCCATTCCGCTGTTAAGCAGGAAGTAAGGCTCTCTTATAACTACCATGGGCCAACAATCATGCAAGTAAATTGAACTTCACACACTTTAATGGTTTTGACACTATCCAGTATTAATCTCAGAAACGTGGCCAGTTACAGAGCTACTATATATGGACTCAAGATATGAACATACACAAATATATACATATTTAAAACTTTTTCACATTTGGTGTTAGATCAAAAATGTTTTCTTAGCAAATATGCATATGTCAATGCAATTTGAGAATATATATATATATATATATATATATATATATATATATATATATATATATATATATATATGGTTTTGTCAAGAGAGAGGGGTTATGCACATCCACGATGTTGCATTCTGTGAACTGTAAAGTACAATCCAGTGCCACAAGTACTAAGTCAAATATTGTCCGCGTAAGACAAATCTCAGTGAATATGGGTAATGCTATAATATGGGTATTGAGACTTGTTTTTATTTACGATAAGACACCCAGCGCCTGCATGTGTTTAAGATTCAATAACAATAGAAATCATTTAAGATATGAACAACAACAGGAAAAATACCAATTAAAATAATTAAGACTCAAAACAATAAGAAAACGCTAAATTAAATTATTAAGAATCAATAACACTACGAAATGAGACAAAAAATCAATAAGAATAGAAAACAGGCCAAATGAAATCATTTAAAGCCAATTGGAATCATTAAGAATGACAACAGAAGAAAAGACAATTGCAAGAATTAAAAATCAGCACCAATACAAAGAAGTCCAAGTGGAATATTTAAGAATCAACAACAATAGGAAAAAGTCCAATTGGAATCATTACGGAACAACAACAATAGCGAAAAGTTCTATTGGGATAATTAAGAATCAATAAGAATCAATCACACAGGAAAAGGCCAATTGGAATATGTAAGAACAATAGCAAAGGAAAAATGCCAATTAAGAATTGGAATCATTAAGAATAAACAACAATAGGAAAAAGGTCAATTTGGATTGTTTAAGAATTAAGAACAATAAGAAAAAGGCCAATTGGAATTGTTTAAGGATTAACAAAAATAGGAAAATAGTCAATTGGAATCATTTAAGAATTAACAGCAATAAGAAAAATACCAATTGGAATCATTAAAAATCAGAAACAATAGAGGAAAATCAATTGAAATGATTAAGAATCAATAACAATAGGAAAAGACCAATTGGAATAATTTAAAAATTAACAATAGGAAAAACACAATTGGAATAATTGAGAATCAACATCAATAGGAAAAAGACCAATTGGAATCATTTAAGGATTAACAAAAATAGGAAAGTGGCCAATTGGGATCATTTAAGAATTAACAGCAATAAGTAAAAAGCCAACTGGAATTATTAAGAATCAAGAACAATAGGAAAATAACAATTAGAATCATAAAGAATGAACAACAATAGGAAAAATGCCAATTGAAATAATTTAAGAATTAAGAACAATAGGAAGAAGATTAATTAGATTTAACATGAATCAACAATATGAAAGAAAGTAGAAATAAGTCGTTTAGAGCGATATTTAAAGGTACCAACCTGGCATTCGTGTGGTGAAACTAAGAGAAAACCTCTATCAAAATGGTGGTTTATTGAGTCCCAACCTAGGATATTCCAATTACCAGGCAAGAACATTAACTATCACTTTACGTCCATTCAGTGGCTTAACCAAAGCTGACAAAAATGTTGGGTAATTAACTTCCATAGTGAAATTATTTACTGTAAAAGAACTGTCCTAAATGTATCCAAAGAAAATATTGTGAAAAAATTTAAGAATTAAGGAGTGATTGAAGTTCTGAACTCTAAGGACTTCAACGTCACAAATATCCTCATTGTTATCGGGATATAGTTAGTTAATTCATGTTGTTATATGACTACTGCTTTGTATCCTTATTTTTTATTTATCAAAAAGTAATGTTCCAAATTAGCACGAATCTGAACAAATTATCGACATCTTACCTCTCGCTAGCGTGTTTAAGAACGTCTCATTTCTATTCACGTGGTTTGCATCACATCCGGGAAGTATCTAAATAAAATGGAAAGTTTAGAATCGATTATGAAAGCTAGCAACGTAGACAAACACTGCAATCAAACTTTTAGATATATTTTGAGTACGGGGTGGGGGGTAAGGAAATGATAATAGACAAAAAGCGAAAAACATTCTAGAAGGAAAGCAAATCAAAATAATATCAATAAATATAAATATTTTACAGAATTTGTTATTTGCTTTCGAGCAATGAGAAGAGAGGAAAAATGTAGAAGACGTGAAAAAATCTACTTAGATTTCAGTAGATTTACACTTTGATATCCCACATGCCTCATACTTTGCCCTGCACGTGCCGAAAAAGTCGTATGCCAGATGTATGTATACTAGGGTGTCCCTTAAATAAGGTAATTTCGTGTTATGATACACACACCCGTTAAATGTTTTGTATGTGACCGTAAACACGCATTAGTGAAATAGCAGTTTCTACGAGAACGTTAAGCCGTGCCGACGTCATTCAAAGTCATGAAATGACGTTTCTACATTATAATATAATTTAGAATGTCCAATCACGATAACGGAGAAATCAAAAGAGACAGAGAAACGAAACTTTGCCAATTTACGTGAGCTATAAAATAAGAATGTTTTCCCAAGAATCGTTGTAATTATTTAGTAATTATAAAACAGGTACTATATTCTGAGCGACCCTCGTAAATGTTGTCTAGTTTTCACTAGTGCTGTTAAAGTTTGACATTGGTCGAAGTTTCGTTATTCAAATTTTCCAAGATAATAGTAAATAAAGTTATTGAATAATTACTCACTGTGAATATATATTTAGTAATTACTCGAACATGGTAATGATCAATTGCCCGAAAAATAATGCTTTCTTACATAATTAGGACAAAGAATAATTGATCAAATGATTACCCAAATAACGAATAATTGTTCTAATAATGACTCGAATAGGCCTGACGAATAATTACTCGAATGGCAAATAATTGTTTTGGTAATGACTCGAATAACGAATCCTTGTTCGAATAATTACTCAAATTACGAATAATTACTTAAATAATGAATAATTGTTCGAATAATAAACTCGAATAACGAATTCTTGTACGAATATTTATTCGAATAACAAATACTTGTTCGAATCATTACGCGAATAACGAATCCTTGTTCGAATAATTACTCAAATAACTAATAACTTTAAATAATTACTCAAATAATGAATAATTGTTTTAATAATGATTTGAATAACGAATAATTACTCGAATAACAAATCCTTTTTCGAATAATTACTCAAATAACTAATAATTATTCACATAATGAATAATTGTTCTAATAACTACTCGAATAACGAATCCTTGTTCGAATAATTACTCAAATAACTAATAATTATTTAAATAATGAATAATTATTCGAGTATTTAATCCTTGTTCAAATAGTTACTCGAGTAACAAATACTTGTTCGAATAATTACTCGAATACCGAATCCTTGTTCGAATAATTTGTCGAATAAATAATCCTTGTTCGAATAATTACTTGAGTTACAAATAATTAATCAAATAATGAATAATTGTTCAAATAATTACTTGAATAACAAATACTTGTTCGAATAATTACTCAAATAACTAATAATTATTCAAATAATGAATAATTGTTCGAATAATTATACGAGTAATTAATCCTTGTTCGAATAATTACTCGAGTAACAAATACTTATTCGAATAATTACTCGAGTAACGAATCCTTGTTCGAATAATTACTCAAAGAACTAATAATTATCAGTAGCGTAGCGTGATATTCCGAAAGGGGGATGCCAAAATTAGTCATTTGTGCGATATAGTACTACTGCAAGCAGCAATACATAGCTATTCCGAATGGAAATATAGGGTTATCCAAAATTTAGGAGGAAGCCCCCCTAATTGGAGGTCTAGTGGGGCATAGAGAAGCGAATGCGTGGATTACGTTAGAATTTAATAACCAATTGTCTCAGCTCCTTCTTGCCACTACCGTTGTGACGAGAAAACTAGGCCCCACTTTTGTATGAACATTGTTTCCAGTATCGTTCCCTTCATTTCTTTCTCGTGGGCGGCTTTTTTCTCCACATACCACACGTCAATCTCGTTCTTGCAAAAAAAAAAAAAAAAAAAAAAAAAAAAAAAAAAAAAAAAACTATCGCCCCTAAAAATTTGTCATCTTGGGTCCGGAACTCAGACGCCCGTTAGTGAATATGAGCCTGAGTGTATATATCATTTGAAGATGTAAATACAAAGCACTTAAACCAACTCTGGGGGCCTGGGGCCCAGATACTGAAGTCAAGGGCGCAAATCTGTCTTCAACGTTCGTGGGATGGGTAAGACTGTTCCCATAATCCTTTCCTTTTTTAACGATGTTCAAAATATTTATGAAGTTGAAAAAATACTGTGGAGGTTTAGGGGAGCAGAGTTGTCTATAACATCGGCAGGAGGGCACATTTTAAGGCTTATTGTGGGGGGAGGGGAGAAAAGAGACTCATATTACAGTAGATGAATCAGATTTCTGAGGTAAACCTGTTGTACTCGTATATCATATACCAAGTGATGTAGATGAAATAGTGGTACATATCATTATTACAACTCAGTGCCGTGAGCACATTCTGAAATTTGAATATATGCATAATAATAATTGACATGTTTCCACTTACGCATCCACAATGATCCACATTAAAATTTTAGGACATTTGTTTTATAACAATACAAATAATGACTTCCCCAAAACTATGAAAGAAAATCAATCAGGCCTATATTTGGCGCAACAATACTCTTATCTGAGCAAAATTATGATTACCACAATAGCATTATAGGAATTGTTAAAGGAATTAAACAAATAGTTGAAAATAGACTACTAATAATTAATGACAATGAAATATTAAAGAATACGATTCTTTTTTTTAAAATGAAACAAGTCAAAGGACATCAGTTTCCTTTGTGGCAGTCGGATAGAAATCATCATCATCACAATCTCAAATCGGATTATTGGGGGGGGGGGACAAGATTGTAGGGAACATGTTCCCCTTGTCCCCGAGATTTGTGGCAGTGACTGAAGGGCCCTGGCACAATCTTTGCGAGTGATGGGGAGTGGTGGCTCTCTTGTCCTACCAGATCGGTGACCGTAATTCTACATAATGCTTTACATTTATGCCTGTGTCTGTGAGCTCCTCTACGATGAAGATTACAATTACGATGCATTTAGTTACGATTAAGGCATAACTATTTTAATACTATTATTTACATAACCGGCATGCTTCAAAAATGCGTTGAACTAACCATTTCCGTTTTGTTCTATTTCCTTTATATTAGGGCTCGTACGTTCTGTTCAGAAACTATAGCTTAGTTCAAAATATATACAGTTGGAAATACTTGAATATGCCAGCGTACATCTAAAGCGAATGTAGGGTTGCAAGGGATGAGGAGGAGTGAGAAGGGAAGTTTTGCGCATGCGCATTCAATAGAAAGCAGACGAAAACCCCGATGCTTTCAGTAGGCCTGGAAGCCCGAGGAAAATAGCATACGACAGGAGGAAAGACAGAAAATGTGCATCTGAGCGACGCGCATGCGTAGGTTCCTCTTGTCAAAGTAAGTCGAGAGAGCGCGCCAGAAGATTGCAGTGGAAATAATTGTGATAATTACAAGCAGACAATTTATATATAATGAAATACGTACTTTTTCTTATTAACAGGGGATGCCGGGCGTACCGGCGTTCCCTTACGCTACGCCGCTGATAATTATTCAAACTGAATAATTGTTTGAATAATTACTCGATTAATGAATTCTTGTTCGAATAATTGTTTGAATATTTACATGTATAAAGAAGTTTGAATAATTACTCAATTAAATATATTTTATTCGAATAACAATTGTTCGATTGTTTTCTTCTAGCTGAACCTGTGCTATTTACACAGCGCACCGTTCTAATATGAGCGTGAATTTTCTTCCCACTTCGCACTATATCTGTGCAAGTCCCTTTACGGACACAAGTAAAGGATAGGAAGGCTCTTGAAAGGAGTAAATTGCTATAAACAAACATATAAATATAGTATTTTAATATATTGAATGTTGGGGTGAGTTCGTGGCAAACTTGGATAAGTAATAGATTATACTAAATGCAATTTTTTTTCTTATAATTCCATATCCGAGTACGCCTCATTGTGGATTCACAAGCCTTCCAAGTCGCCAGCTTACAATAGGTTTTTTCATTCAGATTAAAGCAAAGCGCCTGAAATGTCCATCAACCTGCTATACGTATCTCCTCTACTGGTTGCCTTTCACAAGGGTAGCAAACGTCAGGGACCGAGTGGTAATTTTAAACTAATAGGGTCAAAACGACGCCTAAAGTGTGGAATAGAAGAATAAAGACTTTTTTTTTGAAAATTTGAATGAGAACAGGCAAATCTACACAAAATTTGGAATTGGCCAGTGAATACGATACATTTCTAGCACTCGTGATTTTGGAGATCTCATTGTCGAAAGGACTGGCCACAAACATGTAAACTTTCCTAGCATTTTAATATAGAGACTAGCTGAACTTGCGCTCTCTACAACAGCACATCATTCGCATATGAACATAAATATCCTTCTCATTCCTCACAACATCTCTTCATGTCCCTTTACAGACACAAGTGAAAGACGTCTTGATTTTTTAAAAAATCGGCAAGGGGTATCATAAAGGGGAGATTTTTTCGATTATTTTTTTTCTCAATATCTCGCACTGTTTGCAAGATTTGAGTCTACTTCCAGTTGGAGTTTCTAATTCATGTATGACCAGTGTTTTCTTTCTTCTTAGATGCACTATGTAATAAACAAATACATTACATATACAATTAATTATAATGCCAGTTATATATGGTGTTCCTTGGGCAAAACACTCAAAAAATAAAGATTCATCTTAGACTGGAGAAATGGTTATCCTTCCCTTTTCATTATTTGGCCATGAAACAAACGCCTGAGACATATACAATACCAATATACAACTATCTGGTGTTGGAATGTATAATGCGTAGTATATGATGCTTTTTTTTTTAATTTCAACATTTCCAGTGTACCCGTAAAAATGTAATAAAGAAATAATGGCCGTATTTCAAATATTCAATTAGAAATAGACAATCTACGCAAAATTTCCAATCGATCAGTGAAAACGTCCTCTTTCTAGAGCCTGTAGTTTTCGAGATCTCATTATCGAAAGGATTGGCCACAAACATATAAACGCCCAGAAACATATAGTCTAAAAGAAATCCAAAGATGGCGTCACGATTCATTTGCATTGATTTTGGAGAAGGCTTATTAAAATACAAAGGCTTTGAACAATAATTTTAGAACATAAACTTTATGAAAAAAGATCTATTTAAATAATTTATTTAAAGTACACACACTTAAAATGTTTGTCTTTGCTAAACGTGAAATCACATATAACCGTAAATGAAAGATTTGAAAGCCAAAGTTATAGGTTGGAGCTCAGGCGTTTTTAATTGCTATTGTAACATTTTAATAGATAGATAAATAAACAAGACTAATGTGAAAATAGTATTTAGGAACGATCTCTACGCAGATGACCATTATCTCCTCACTTTCTTGGGAGAAGTGTCAACGAAAAGACATCAAGTATATCAACCAAGTATATCTACTGAAGACTAAAAACATGTTTATGTTTTCAGATTCATTTGATCAAAATATTTCCTTAGATTTTAAAATTGATTCAATCTGACATTAATGTAGGGGGAGAAAATAGAGAGAGAAAAGGATCTCATCTTTTCTTTCTTCTTTTTCTTTTACTAAACACTTTTTTAGCGGCCTCGTGTATTTCATTCCGTCGTATAAAAGAACACGCGCAAAAGAGAGAATGAGTGAGAAAGCTGATCAATATATATGCAATTCTGTGTTAACACGCATGCGCAACTTCTTTTGATGAACTTTCACGACAAAACACCCCCGCTTTAAAAGAGTAAAAAGGAAAGGATATAATATCATGCGAAATTACAAACATTCCAAGAATAAACCGTTAGCTGCCTATGCGTTCCTCCGCCAATGTATAACTTTTTTTCTTTTTTATATTCATTACAGCATTTCTTTTTTTTTTTCCATTTCGATATCGTTCTATATGACAGACACGAGCATGTCGTTTGTTCATAATACATCGAACACTGACGCCATAGATTTCTTCCCCCCTCCCCATTCACAAACATTCTGTTAAGTCCACCTCTCTACTTTTCCTATTCTATCACGCACGCACTTCCTACATAAACATTTCAGTTCTTTTTCCAAAGAAATAATTGATAAATAAAAAGGCATTCATATGACAAGTCATAGTCTATCATTTTTATTCCTTAATTTCCAAATATATATATATATATATATATATATATATATATATATATATATATATATATATATATATATATATATATATATATATATATATAAAATTATATTGAAAAGAAGCTAAAATATCGCAGATTAAATTCTATAATTTCTTGGCGGCTTGTCGTCTAGGGTTGTTTTTATAAAGTCCTCCTATATTGATTACCTGCATAGAAAATACATGAGAAGGTTATTTTATAACCCTGTTTGACTCTTATCCGGATTTACGTTGGAGGTAAGAACTTTCATGAAAGGGAAAATAAATAAATGAAATATTGTGAATTGAAGACTGGCTGTAAAAAAACAGTGTAAGTGCCAGAAACAAAAGTTACTGTAACAGTAATGATAAAAAGATAGTAAATTGTGCCCAAGCGTCACAAAATAGAAAATATTATTGCTTAGAAATATAACCTAGTATATAACGAAGCATGAAAATCTAACTAAGGCATAATCGTATTTAAAAAAATAAAATAAGTAAAACAGTTGCAAGGTGATACTTAGATTGTTTTCTACAGCGAATCTTCAATTGAACTTGAACCCATTTCTAAGGACAAATTGGAATTTGTACTTAGAGAGTACGGTAATGCATTACATTATTTTTGCTACTACAGTGAAACTGTCTTCAACAGACCCCTTATTATACGGAAACTTGTGTTAAATGGAAATGTTTTCCGGTTCCATGATTTTATTGGTGAAAGTCGTGTTAAATTCTCTTCATTTTAACGGAAACTGTATTAGGCGAACAACGGAAACCAAAATAAGCCTCTCTACGGAAAATTTCAAGTTTCGGAGTACAGTATTTAGAAAGATTTTGGACATCCTAAGAGATATTATATATATTAGCAAAACAGGCACTGTTGTGCAAACCGAAGCACACATGATGGATATATATGCTTTAGTTGAGAATTATACGCAAAGTCTGAAAGAAGAACACGAGATGGAGAAAGAAGAGAAATAAGGCGTTGAGTTGGAAGAAGAGTGTAGGCTAGAGACGTATCAAGATTCTGTCTAAAGCTTAAAGGAACTACAACATTTGCTTTACTTCGAACGACACTGGTATGCTTAGTGTGGTTTCTCAGGCTAAAGTCTCTGTGAAAAGTTTAGCAGACAAGCAGCGATGTGTAGAGAAAACCCTCCTTGACTGTTGGAAAAATTAAGTTAACGTATGTACAGTATTTTTTCTGTTCATTGTAAGTTTTGCGTATATTAATGCGTAACAGAAGTAACTACTGTAAATTGACTAAAGTACGTACAGTGTTTTATTTTATCTCAGTAGGTCCATTATACGCATACACCTTTCTTTTCTTTTCTTTTTTCTTTTCTTTTCTTTCTTTCTTTCTTTCTTTTTTCTTTTTTTTCTTTTTTTTTTTTTTGCATAGGTCTACCTTCGTTAATCGGAAACCTATCTTTGACGGAAATTTATGCGAATCCTGTTCGATTCCACTAATAGGTCATAGCTATAAAATCTATAATGATTTTAGATTCTAATGGTGACCCACATAATTTCGTCACTTCCGCTGCCAACGAAAGTACAAGGGTAAAAAATTTGCGTTTTGTTTTCCAAACAATATACGTTAGATGTTTGGCAAAGAAAGCATGGGCCATTGCATATTTCACATTTATTTTCAGGTGACACGTTTCGTTATCTTTCTTACCTTTGATCTATTTATTTCTTTATATATATTCTGTTTTGGAAATTTCGACAACAAATTACAAGATCTCGTTCATTATAATGTTTATAGGTTAACGTAAAACAATTACAAGTTTCTTTAGAACCCACCGGAAACAAGTGTTGGCGGAAGTACATTATACTTGACCAGGGCCGGATTTACGCGGGTGCAAAGGTGCACGTGCACCCCCCTTCGTTGTAAAAATACACTACTTAAAGTGAGAAACTGGCAGTAAAAATAGTAACACTTTCCGAAAATTTCTGCAGTCATGTTTCTGTTTGGGCTTAAAAGGGAGCAACGTTTTGCAAAATCTTTAGTTTGCAAGTCAATTTTCTGAAGATTGAACGAAAATGATTCACCAAGAGCAGACACTTATCTCCTCAGGGCAATTCCTCATTCACACCATAGATGTCTAAAGGCATTTAAAACATTCAAATGTACTGGTAGTTATTGGTGCAACCCCCCGTCAAAAATTCTGAATACGACCCTGTACTTGATCCATCCATTCGACGAAAGCATAGCATGGCTGCAAGTTTGTACCAATGGGACAGGGGGTATTGGGAACCAGAATATATATCTCTCTCTCCGGAAAGGTCATGCGTATGCTGAATAACTAGTGTAGTCCATGAGACAAGATGAGACGAGACGAAAACTAATCTCGCAACATCTCGTAAATTTTGTAGAATTGTAGTCTCGATTCTCGAAGAATTTTTTTTCTAGCTTTATCTCATTTCTCAAAAAGTTTTTCTCGTCTCGTTCTGTAAATTTATGTACAAAATTTATGCTTAGATTCTTTCTTTATTTTCATCTACAAGTTATCAGAATCCTTCCACGCCATGAGAGGTCTACGTAGGGTGTAATATGACAATATTTAAAGCATATTTATTTATTATTGAGTATATTGCGTAACGATTTGAGTATCTTTAAATATTGATAAGTGCTCTTCATTGTATTTGTACATACAATCACTTTCAATTTATAGAATACACATTATGAATAATGTAACATTAAAATAATGTTTGAGATCAAGCACTCGGATGAACTACTGTTGCGTATATGAGACTCGTGAAAGTTCTAGTCTTGTCTCGAAAATGAGACGAGAAATGTCATGTATCTAGTCTCGTCTCAATTTTTTAAAAAAGTACTTATGTCGTTTTCGTTAGAAATTTCTCGTGTCCTGGACAACACTATAAATAGGATGACGAAAGTATCTCTATCGGTAATTTATTATCGGTGCAGGTAAATTTCAAAGAACAAACATGGATAACAGGTTAACCATTTGTGATGGGTAATAAATTGGAATGAAGGATAAACCGGAAGTTTTATTTATTTACGTTGAGGTAAGTTTTTGTAAGTTATACCAGGTACATGACGATAATAGCTATAATTAAGTCCAGTGCAGCACACACTCTTATAGACGGAAAGAAGTCTAAATTTGAAACTGGTTATGTTTTACACACAAGAAACGTCACTAAAATGGCAGATATAACGCAATTGATTACCTACATCAATTACTTGACAAAGACTTTGTTTCTTATTGCTTTACAGTAAGACTTAACAATATTCCAGGCACCATCTTATTTTCAATTTATTCGTAAACAAGTTCAAAATTTAAGTACAAGTAAAAACATTTTTAAAAAATAATTTAGCATGTATTAACTCCTTCTCATAACGGTTCTAGACTTAAATTATCTGAAATGACTTGTTAACACTTTCATGATAATTGTATGAGCTCATTTTTTTTTACAATTTAACAACAATGTTTTGGGAATTCATGTCTTTAAGTTATCTTTACCTCAAAATGGAATTACCCTAAAAGAATGCTAACATATTTGGTATAAATCGTAAGCAATAAATGAGTTCCTATGATTGATGAGTTTTGGTCTTAATAAATACATTCACTTTTGTACATTCAACGATCTATTTAGAAGGAATATGCCATCTATGATCCACCATGATCTATTATGAGAAGCAGATGGATCTGGTGTTTAGATACATATAATATTTACCTCTCAGTAAGAAATTTAAAAACAAAGTTAAGCATCTTTTCTCAGAACAACTTATTAATGTTATAGAGACAAATACGGATGAAAATAAGATTATTATTATTATTATTATTATTATTATTATTATTATTATTATTATTATTATTATTATTATTATTATTATTATTATTTATCTGATTCTATCTGGTGTTATTGTTGTCGGGCTTACTAAAGAACAGCTTTTTCTCTAATGTCCTGCTTGCTGATAGTAGCACTGGCTTTTGCAATTTAGAGATAAGCGTGTTTAAAGTTAAGTTTGCTCATTCCTGCCTTCAGAGTTCTTGATATAAATCCTGTGAGAGATATTAAGAATAGTACTATCGTCATTAGTGGCGTATTTACGATTTTGTTTCGGGAGAGGCTTTGCTAACTTTCGGGGGGGGGGTTACCTGGAAATGTGAAAATTCTGCAAGATATTTCATTTACTTTACTATACTAAGTAAGATTTCGGGGGGGGGGCTTAAGCCCGGAAGCCACCCCCCTAAATACGCCACTGATCGTCATAGTTCCTTGTTTTCACATGTCTTTAATTTCAATGGCTAGGTCAGTGCACATCTCTTTCTTTCCCGTAACGTTTTCTTGTGCAGGTTATTATCCGATGGTTTTCTAATAACTAGTACAAGATTATTTTGTTGTTCTTGTCTACTGAGAACAATGATATAGTAGTTTATTATTATTACCACTACTATATCTTCTTTTAAACTAGTTATAATTTAATAATATGAAGGTCGTCTGTAGCAAATGTAGAATACCGGAAGAATTTCTTGACTATATGACAGGTAAGGATGGAAATGGGGGAAAAAGCGAGGAGACAGGTGCATGGTAGTGGTACTGCATGGTGATCTTGATTTTGTTTATGATTTATACTGCATCAAACGCTGGCGCTTTAGTAGATCGCCCACGAAAGTTTGCTTGCAGCCTCGTTCCCCATGGGCTTGTGTTCATGGTGTCCTGATCTGATTGTATCTATTAATGACCTCCCCCTTACTTCTGGAATTTCAGTATCAATCCAGACGATAGATGTTTAGAACTATTGATTTTTGTAGGTTTGATAAAATAATTTTGCTTTTATCTACTGTATTATTATTATTATTAATCCCATGATTTCAGGGATTACTAACTATTATATCTTCGTATAAATCGGTTTTAACTTAATAATCGGACGGCCATTTCTAGAAAGTGCAAATTATTGCAAGAGTTCTTCGTCTCTGAAGAACATCCTGACCACATGACAGGTGTCCAGGTATATTTATTTTTATGAGTTTGATACAAAATGTTTTGCGTTTATCTATTCCAATTGTGTCATAGTGCTTTTAGGGATTATTATTAGATAAATAGATGAAAGTTGATGGGAAAATAGTTTTATTTAAAAAAAAACAGAAAATAGAATTGAAAAGAAGTAAACAATAAGAATGATAATCTTCTCCAAAGTTTAAAGACCTCGTAGAAACTTTTCTATTCAATTTTTTGTCTCCATTTCTTTGTTTTTTCTTTTCAAGATATTCGCTCCGTTTTCTACTTCTCCCTTTCGTTTTTTTATTTCCACTTTCGCTGAAAAAAAAATGTTCCTTTTTTCCTTTCTCCCCTTCTATTTATCCAACAGCTGTAAACTTCCCCCTGTTCTCCATTTACCCTCTCAACACGCATAACGTTAAGGTAGGTTAGGGTGAATTTCGTTGAAGGGGAAGAGACCCAAATAGTTCGAAAGGGAAGATCCTAAAGAGATGAGTTGAGTATAGAGATGAAAGGAACAAGAGGTTTTTTTTTTTTTTTTTTTTTACTTCTTTTGGTGTCATATATTAATACTTTCTTCATTTTGTGACCTAAATTGAGGTTACATTAATTTTTAGCTTATTTTTGTATTAAAATTTATTCCTTTATTGAGGATGATCACTGGTCCCATTTTCACTTTCCTTTAAAGTAATTAAGAAGTGTAGACGATGTTAAATATGTCGAATGCAAGCATAACTAAAATTGATATGTGAAAATTGAGATAAATTAATAATATTATTTTCGTCCAGTAGAAAAATTTGAGGGAGGGCCAGCTTTGCTTCTGGAGGTTCGGCCCCCCTGGCCCCCCTCTAGTTCGCTAAGCCGGTGGACTTGCGTGGGTGCACTATTTTATTGTTAAAAGTGACCTAAGTCAATTTTGTTCGACTTAAAGTTGAGGCTTGCTTCAGCATCTCAGGGTAAATGCGTGTTTTGCATTCAAATGGTCCTCTTTGAGCTACCATAATAGAATAAATCAAGGACATAATATCTAAGTATATTGTAAAAACGCATCCCAGTATTACAGAGTGGATGAAACAAAGCGTACTTTAAAACCGAACAAAAATCACTCATGTCCATTTTAATAACATATTCATGTAAAGTATTGATTGTTACAATGATACACTGATGATCAGTTTCGC
The DNA here is from genome assembly GCF_964235325.1 of Thermobia domestica. Classification (NCBI taxonomy): domain Eukaryota; kingdom Metazoa; phylum Arthropoda; class Insecta; order Zygentoma; family Lepismatidae; genus Thermobia; species Thermobia domestica. The sequence goes on along the minus strand of NC_137466.1, from coordinate 121,282,466 downwards.
TGTAATTTCGATGAGTCTTTTGCTATACTACATTCAAGAGCCCAGTTTAACCTGGCTATCTGTAAGATATTGTGGATTTGTTGTTAAATATCGTTCAATGGAAGCTCTTTTAATTCGTTTACTTTTTGAACATTACTTAAATTTCAACAGTGAGAGGAGGAGGAATCAATACAAGTTTCTTACTAATCTGAAATTTTATAATGGGTCTATACAAAGTCTCACATACACGAAATTAATAATAGGGCTATTTCAGCAGCGTCATTTCAGATTTTGCTTGGGGGGGGGGCAAGACCCCTTGATATAAGTAAAATTTTGCGTTTTTCACTGATTTACTACTATTCCATTGATAAAATCTATATACATCTCAAACTCAGGGGGGCAAATGCCTCTCCCTGCCCCCCTAAATGACGCCCCTGGGCTATTTAACTATTCAGTAATAAGTAATATGAGCTCCAAACAGCGAATATGGGGCCCCGACTTTGCACGGCTTACACAGCCGATTTTTACGGCTCTAACTCAAAAATGTGTGTACAAAAGGAGGGTGGTCAACACGTCGATCGTGGTCTTCTAGTCTACGAGGCAGTCGTGAGAGGTACCCGCAGTGTTCGTAGAAAATTTCCCTCGACTAAAAATTTTCCCTTGTTTGTTGAATGTGCATTCTTATGACAGAAGTTATTTGATAATATTAATTTAGCTATATTAAAAAAAGAAGTACCAATTACATTTCTTTTGCTCATATGCTTTTTGCTTCTATTTGTTCTACTTTTTGTCACTTTTATTTTATCAAGAAAGAAATAAAGACGCACAAATATTCGTAGCCAACATTGGGTGAAAATCATGCTACTTTGAAAACGCATACATACTACTGCTATTGTATTGCTTTATTTCTGAAGAAAAAAAAATAAAAAATAAAGCATTTATATTGGTCAATCAATCAGGGAAAGAATTTCCCTGGATTTTCATGTTTTATTGAAAAAATACCTTTTTCCCTTTTCGGCAAATGTATCTACGAAAATTCCCTAGATTAGGGAAAATTCCCTCAAACTACGAACAGTGGGTACTCGCGATGATTTGTGTCATAGTACCTGTATCAATCACTGACATTGTGTTATGATTTGCTGTAGTAAGTAATTGAACAGGTAAGTAGACTCTTAGTGATTTCTGAAAATGAAAAAATAGCCCTCAAACCTAAATGGGTTGGTCACCCTTGATATATAAGGATGAACTTCAGGTGGATCGGACAGAATGACTGACGAGAAGGATTCTTGAGAGTCTGCACTCGTATCTAAACAGTAACTTTTAACAGGAACGGCATATGATGCATATACATATGTTATATGTTTCATCCATGAACATTAAATTTTCTGGTCTGTTTTATTGCAAAAAAGCAAGGACCAACGTATTATTGAAATCACCAATTTGGAGAATGTGTTTTACTTATAACAAAATATGTATCAAACACAAAGAAATTGACATCTGCAATATGAACTCTATGTTTAAGAAAAATGTTGTAAATGTATTATGTAATACACCAACACTATAATTGGGCTTATGCCTCTTGTGTTGATGGCAAATAAATAAATAAATAAATAAATAAATTATGTGTGTAAGTGAATACGTTAGCAGTTTCATTGTGCTGGAAACTTTTCAATTTATGACTTTTTTCTAAAAGGAAATAAATCTCTTTCACATCAGGGATATATGTAAATATTACAAACCTCTGATGCAGAGGTCTCTGGTTCGATTCCAAACCATGTCAATTTGTGGTGAACAACATCGTGTCAGTGGATTTTCACAGGTTTTCTCGTTTCCTTCCACATTCTTACTTCACCAATTATTTCATAATCATTCACTTTTGTTAATTATCCATGTCCCTTAGCCTAAGGGACATAATTATGGAAATTAAGAATTTCATTTTCCATTTTATATAAGAGTACAACAGTAAAAAATCTTGCATCTACTGATTGAATTAGTACTTGGTTTCGAATAACAGCCAATGATACAGCTTTGTGTTACAATGAGTTCTACAATAAGACCATAGGAAAGCTAGAAATATGACCCATGATTTACATATTATTGTTATTTGCTGTGGGATACACATTTGCTTTGGACGGCACTAAGTGAAGATACTTAATATTTACTTATTTCATCATCATACTTATTCAGTGTCCCTTGGTGCCTATTGGGAAAATAGCAGGCCAAGAGACACATAGGAATACACTCATTGTGTAGGATATTCTACATAGGAGAAATCTCGCTAGGGAGAAACCTTCGGATAATCGGGAACAGCAGGAATGTTACTATATGGTGGAACGGGCCACGAACTTTATGACTCATGACTCGAAAGATCCAGAGGCAGCCAGATCCATCATGATTTACCAGATCCGATCTCTGACAAACAAATTCAGACCCACAGTAATTCAGTTACCTTGTCAATCCCGATATGACTCGAACATGCCCGACATAATCCGAAGATGACGACATACCGTCATATACATGAAGCATGTATATATGTGATTCTACTCATGTAATTCTACATAGACTATTCTCTCCTCTCTCTCTTTGTCATATCATTAAATCTACAATTTTCTTCCTCGTTTGTTGATTTTGTCTCTGTATGTGTCTGTTACTGAAAACATTGCACTGGAATATAACTACAAGGTTTATAAGAATATAAACACGTGAGAATCAAAGAGAAAATAAACTATATGGTTTTCTTATGATGAATCGTCAAAATTTTAATTGAGTGAACATTTTGTTTGGAGTATAAAAGATCCCTCTGAGCCTAAACAATGCTTTATGTGAAACATTTTGTGTATAGTCTATGTCCAGAAACTACTAATTATTTCTCAGTATGAGAAGTCGAGTAATCATGGAATTATATTTGGAATATTCAAGACATGATACCATGGTAAGAAATGTCACACCGGGAATCAAATAAATGGATGTTCGAAATCGAGTAGTGAACATCACTAATCAATTTTAAAATTCTGCAATAATGCTGCAAAGCTGACATTTCGTCACCTTCTGTGTTCGCCGTGCCTGTGTGTCTCTCCGGGTAATCGGTTCTAAGCAGCCAAACCCAGACCCGGATGACCCGGACAAAATTCGTGACCCGGTGCTCATGATCCATTCCAGCACTGCCATATGCAACTTATCAAAGAGATGGGTAACAAAAACCTTAATTGAATAGGCTTGGCACAAAATAGCGATATTTTGTTTTCGTGACGACAAACTTTCGGGGTTCTTACGGGTTGTTCACAAATTCCGCTCGTATATGTTTCATAATTCTCAAAATTTTCAAGAAACTAAGCAATGGTACGAAACTTTGTCTGTGTAATTATTTAGTACTTAGAAATATTACTTTTTTTCATGTTATCTAGTGTTCAAAGAATACAACTGCAAATTAATTATGACGTCATAAATTTAGAAGAAATTAAGACTTCAGTGGATAGCCCTGGGGAAAATTCCCTCCGGTGTTACGAAATTCTCCCCGGGGAAAATCTTCAGAAATCATAACTGCTTAGAAGGTGAACTGAGCAAGGATAAAAACTATCTAAAAAACATTGATTAGTTTACTGGATACTTTAGTCAATAGTTGACTAATTAGTTTACTAAACAGTGTTATGTATTTTGTAGAAAATAGAGCAGATTTTTTAAAAAGAAAATTACTTTCTGCAATACCAAAGGCATGCCCTTTGAGCTTCACGAGAATTAATTCCCATATTATCACTCACTGCCTTTGGCGGCTCGTGTCAGTACCTACTGATTCTGTAAGGAATTCAATCCTTCAACGCATGCAAAGCTACAAATTGCGTAGTTCAAATACGCACTTAATTAAAATAGGAAACATTAAAAACAAATGTATTTAAAAGGAATTTAATGTTGATATATTCATTTCACTCACCCAGTGATTTAAATACATATATGAGAAGTTGCTACAATGGGAAGAATTACGGGTACAAAATCTGAGAAATAATGCTTTATTTTGCTTTTTATCAACCGACAGCAGCGATACCCTGCGGCGGAACTCAGCTCTCGGTTTTTGACGCTGCTCCGCAAGTAGTTATTATATAGATGTGTAGATGGTGGGCACTTGTGGTGTTGTCACGGTGGTGTGTTGTGACATGGGAGTGTCTACCCATGTCTACAGAGACACGGCCAGTGCTTAGCTGATTGTATAAAAGATTTTCAAAAAAGTGGAAGAAATACTTATGACGATCATTAAGTCATAACATTAAAGTGTGTTTTGATTTTGGTTTTGATAACCTATCATGGTTTTGATAACCTATTATATATACAGGATGGTAACAAACTATTTTGAACAAACTTCGGGAGCTGATTCCCGACACCGAAACCAGCAAAAAAGTCCTGTGGAACTTTGGTTAGTGAGGGATAGTTTCGGCAATATAAGGTGCCGAAGCCGTGAGAAAATGAACTTCAGTGCCTGTAATTCAAAACAACATAACGTAGAGAGTGCGGTTTAGAACATGACACCCAAAATCATACCTGCTCAATTGAAAAATGTATGTTTCAAACCTCCACAAGATGTGTGTGAGGGATTCTCCAAAGAAATGTAGGCATTCCCTATAACCTGGCAAGTAATTCCTAAGGTCTCGACACCTTATATCGCCGAAATTATCCTTCACTGTCCAAAGTTCCAGAGGACTTTTTTGCTGGTTTCGGTGTCGGGAATCAGCTACCGAAGTTTGTTCAAATAGTTTCTTACCATCCTGTATATCTGCTTGCCATCAACAACACACTGTCGAACAACAGAACTTAACATTTCACTTTGATACGCCAAGAGTATCTGTAAACTCATTAAGAAAGAGTTCTTCTCCTTTTTCGACTTGAAACAAGCACACTTATTTTTTCCTTCAGGTTTCATTGAAAGCCTTTTGTACTAACCTCAGTGAAGGCAGAAGAAGATCTGGCTAGAAGAATTGTAGCTACAGCTTCAGATACATAAATATCTGAGCTACCATGAATGCTGGCACCCATTTTGAACAAACTCCGTGACATTCCAAAAGACATTTTATTATTTAATGATTCCTCACTTGTCCTACACTAGATGTTTACAATTTGACATTCAAATATACTGATTAAATTCAACACGTGAGATCCGTGTTGCTCAAACGAAGCATTCATAGAAGTGATTTATTAAATAAAATGAAATCTTTCAGTTTTACAACCCACGGTTATGCCAGCTAGGCTAAAGGAGACGGTGGAGATGAGAAATGAATGAAGTGGTGGAATGAAAAAAGTAGGAAGAAACGGGAGAACCCCGAGGAGACCCCCACACACGGTGTTTGTCCATCACATAATTCACTTGGTGTGAGCGGGGATCATATCAGGGACCCTACGTACCAAAGGTGAACGCTCTACCACTGAGTCACGGCAACCCCGTGGTATATTAAAAAGAAGAAGAAGAAGAAGAAAAGAAGACATCTCTGAATAGAGGAAATTGAAAATCTTGCTCCTGTGATACTCTTAGTGTATGAATCTACTGTATGTAGCTATTGAAGAGCACCACAATTAAAGTAATGGGTTTTCAGTTATGATACATTTAATCAAAGATGTGAATAAACTTTTATTCTTTTAATGAGGTTTTAGCTCGTTTCAACATGTACAAATAGAAAGAAATTGTAGATTCAACGTGATATTTGAAAGAGGATAGAAGCGTAGTCCTTTCAGGTTCATATATATATATATATATATGTATGTATTGTACACAAAGCCAAGGTTTGCATGTCTCTGATCGTTTTTTAGTGATCTGATCGAAGTATTTACGTGAAAAACCTGGTCGATTCATCGGCTTGTTTTACATATCCTGGTACAAATATCCATATTGACACGTGTTCGTTGTTACACACAAATGTTTTTATAGGCACGTGTTCCAAGTTCCAATATTCTACTGTATTATAGATTTACCTAAGCATGAATATGTTACAGCAGCAGAACGTACAAAAGAAGTTTGAAATACATATATCACTACCCCATACATTATGGGTATATAAAGAGAATGTTATCAAACTTAATGGAAAAACTTGAAGAAAATGCAACTCATTGTTATGGTGTAGGACGCCATTAGCCTCGGAATAGCTATGATTTGTCATGGAATTGAGGCATTAAAGTCATAAGTCAAAGAAATATGTACAATTCCTCGTGGAGTGCAGTTCAATCAACAAAGACAGTAGAGGATAACTCGGAATCTGAGGTCGTCGAGAACTGATCCCAGGTGTTCAAGAATGTTGAGGTCTAGGAATTGAGAGGGCCAGGGAAGGTGATGTAGATATCCCGATGGTCATGAAACCATACTTCAAAGCTCCAGCAGTGTGAATTTGCGTATTGCGTGTTGCAAACTACATATGATTAATTTATCTTGATAACTATAAGTATTTCTATTACATTTGCTTTTGTATAGAAAAAATATTGCGAAGCGATGACACAAATTTAATTTAGCATAGAAATTTGTAGTGTTCGTTTAAAATTTAGACAGCGAAAGAAAATACAAAAAATTTGTTTTTTCAGGAGGACCACAGGCTGTATTTTGCTCTTTACGGGTTTAAACGTAAACCGAACAATGCTTTTCTTTAATCATTGCAATAAAAAATAAGACGGAGCAGCAAAAATAACATTTTGTGGGCAGCAGTCTGAAACAACTAGAGGTAGGCCCTATTATTTATGATTCCCTTACCTTATCAAGAAGCAACTATGAAAACATAGAGGTAGAAGGGGGAAAATAGTATTTGCCAAAATGTTTTCAATAGTGGATTAATCCCCCCCCCAAAATAAATAAAATAAAATAAAATAAAATAAATAAGTTGGTGTCTTGCTACGGATCTTGTGGGGCCGAGAGGAGCCCGTGCCATCCAAAAGTTTACTTAGACGTCCTATGGTCTGGATATCTTTGAATACTGGACAAGAAAACACAGATACTCGAATGAACCTTCCTTTAAAAGTTGTACAGAAATCGGCGCTTCATTCCAAAAGCCCACTGAAACTTTTTACTTCTAGATGTAATGAAATGTCAAAGTGCCTATGGTCTGTTTCTCAGTCTTCAATAATACGGCCTGTGATATATAATGAATTTCTGATATTATTGAAAATCTAAAGGGAAATGTCGGCTTTCTGAGGATACATTTGTAACTAGATTTACACTGTATGTGAGATCAAAAGACAACCGTTCTATCATATAAAGGAAAGACTATGACATACTACTCTTTGTAGCCAAAATAGATATATTTGGTAACAATTATGAACATTAATAAATGCATCGCATTTCTTTATCTCTTTACAGCGTAGTGATGAATTTTTTGCATAACAATTTTATAGGATGACTCTACATGGTGGTACAAATTTTGCATCACTCTGGTAGCCGTTCTGCTGGTTCTTTCACAGTGATTCATTTTTTGAATCACTTAGTCGACATGGTTTAGGTGTTTGTTTCTAGATGTCACGCCAAAATATTTTCAATAATTCGTCTTATAACCACGTGTTTCGCTTCTGACCAGAAATGCATCCAATTCATTTTAACAATAATATACAGGGTGTTTCAAAACAACACCGACAACGTTTGGGAGGTGTTTTCTGAAACCAAGATAAGACAAAAACTATAGACCAACCTGGGTGCACAAATGCTTCCTTTCGGAGTTACAGGCTGCCGAAAACATGAAAAAATGAACTTTGAAGATCCATAGCTCCAATACTATGGGACCTACCCTAGTCGGGTGAAGACTTCACTTGAGAACTAGTATGTGCTCTATCCAATATCCATGTTTCAGAATCCTGCGGTAGTTCTGCAACAGTTTTTACAGAGGTAATTGGTGAGCACTTAAAATTACGTGCCGTGATTAATGCAAATATATATTAGGTCAATAAGAAAAATGATGAAATCGGACTCAGTGTAAGGAAGGAATTGTTTGTCCTCCATAAGGTTTCTACACTTTTAAAGTAAGAGAAAAATAAACTCTAATAAAGATAGTAGAAAAGATAGTAAAATATATGAACGGAAATGGATAACCACCGTTAAAGTCACCGTACTCGTTAAGATTTTTAACGAATGGACTTCATTAATGAACTCGACCGAGATAATCACTCTATCTACTGAAAGAAACAGAATTCAAACATTCACTTACATATATGGAATGTGTGTTCCTTATATAATCAACGTTAGAGTCGCTGTTATCCGTTAATACATTAACGGATTGACTCCATTAATGAACTCAGCAGAGGTAGTTGCTCTAGCTATCTATTGAAAGAAAAAACAGATTTAAACAATTCGCTACCGTTCTAGAGTTACCTTGAAGAATAACGGATTGACGAACAAAGGTTTTAACAACATAATCTGTCTCACTGCGTGATCCTAACTATGAACATCACAAATATAGCGTTTTACAGCTACCCGTTAGAGTATAGCGTCCAACATATTGGACGCTCAAAAATGAGAGATTAATTCAGATGAAAATGATATTAGATAATGTCCATTCATTTCAAACATAAGGTTAGAATCCGAGAGATTTGTCACGTGATATAATAATAATCTTGGTTAATGCTTCGGAAGAAGAAGAAGGAAAAATTAATTCCTGCAGTTAGCTATGGCTCGCACGAAACCACTCGGCGTAACAGCCCTCTTTCTGGACCTGAGCCACTCCAACGCCATCTGTTAGCGACCGGTTGAACTATGTCGTCTAGTGACGAACACGTGGCTAGCGGGTTGCATCGCGCTGTATTTAACAGGCGTATCACGATCTTTCTAGACCTAATGGCCGTCACGTCTTTTGTTCACGTGACTCCGCAGTTTTTTACGACGCTAGGTTTGGAATCGAACCCGGCACCATGCGGACTTGGGTCCAAAACTCTAACCACTAGACTACTGTGTCTCCGAATTATTATTATTATTTGTTAATTTATATATTTATATTACCTTTGAGTTGGAAGTTCACAGAATATTTACGATTATTCATGAATTTGAATGCTATATTATCACAGTCTTTATAGACTTAAATATTAGTGTGTCCAGCCTTCTATAGCAGGTTACATGTACTCTAGCCCATTAAACTACATGCACTAATGAGTTACGTAAAATAATAAAATAAAATCGGGCCAAGCGACTGAAGATGGTGGCGTAGTGCGAGGTCAACTCGTTTTTAATTTCTTTCTCCGTCAAATATAAACAAATGCATAAACACGTATTTAGTTATTTAAAACTAATGATGCCCTACATTGTACGTAGGAGCTAGAGAAAGTTTATATTATTATAAAGGTAACCTAAAAAGTTCTGTCGCTTTTTCACCCACCACCTTCGAACATCGATATGTCACCTAAGACGTACCTGGAAGATCAAAAATAATCCCTATCAGCATCAACGACTATCTGCCAACGTTCTGGAAGGCAATGGATTCTATCGCGGTAGAACTTGGTGGGCTATGAAGCGAAGAAGGTATCAAGTACATTTTGCACCTGTACTAGGGATTTTAACTGGGATCCTCTAAGGTAATTACCCAACCAATAGAACAGATGATAATCGGACGGTTCAATGTTCGGGAAGTATGGTGGATGCAATAGTGTTTCCCATCCAAGGCGTAGAATGGTGTCCCGGGTCATCCTAGCCACTTGTGGCTTAGCGTTGTCCTGTGACAAGAGGACCTCTTTGCGATTCAGAAGTAACGTCTCCAGAATTTTGAGTTTTTCTTGAACACGGCTCAACTACTGACAGTATACAGTTGCATTGAAGCTCTGACCATCTGGTAGCACTTCCCGATGCACGATGCCGCGAGCAGTCCACCAAACACACAGAGGGACCTTCTTCTGGTGCAGTGCTGGTTTTGACTGTTTTGGAACCTGTTGATGATGTGCTAACCAATGATGACGGCGCCGTGGAGCTTCGTACAGGACCCACTTCTCATCATATGTTAACACCCTGTCCAGAAATGGCTCCTTTCTCAGACGAGACACCAAAGAAACACAGGAGTCTGCTCGCGTTGCCTTCTGGGCCGAAGTCAAATCATGTGGGACCCATTGACCCAACTTGAGTGTTTCCCAAGTTGGAGGTGCTGCCGAATGGTTTCTCCACTCACACTGAACTGTAGTCCCTCACATGTCACACGTATCTGGCCACTGTTCGCCTCAATTGCTACATGAAGATCTTTATTTTGTGTGCTCTTCGAGTGTTTCGTCACCGTATTTAAACTTGGTAAACCACCGCTGCACTGTCCACGACACCCTCACCTAAGGCCTGGGATATCTTCCGCCCCGCTGCAGTGGCGTTTGACCCCAGTGAAACTCGTACAGCATACACGCCCTTATGAATCTCTGAGGAGGTCCTATATTCACTCTGTCCTTTTGCAAGTTCACGGTGTAACTGAACTGCTACAACCAGCTAGTATGTTGGATATACCCACACCAACAACTAATCTTCGCCTTATCTGAATTCGCATTCAACTCACGGTGTGAGGGCCAATTGAACACAGACCTCCACAAAAAGCGACGGAACTTTCTTGGTTAACTTTATACATATTATTATTCGATTAAATGTTTTCATCCCTTACCTTTCATCAATTTGAATCGAAACTAACACAAGTAATTCCCAATCTTAAAAATGTGATTTTGAAAACAAAATTATCCTGAAACTTCTTTTAAAAAAAATCAAATTGGAAGAGGGAGAGGAACTCCTTCCCAGATAATTTGCTAGTTTGAATCTTAAGCCGTAAGGATTGTGCGGAAACCGCAAATAGTGTAACTTTATTAATGCACCATATGTCAAAACGGAATAATTTTTGTGCATTATTGCAGTATATTTTTTTTAAAACAGGGATAGAAAAGGGGCGGAGAGTAGAAAGTTAAAGTCAATCTACAATTTTCGGCTGATTTTAAATGCAAGCAATGGGAACAATTAAAAAGCAACGATATGTATATATATAAGCCTTAGTACACTAAAATCAAATATACTTGTATACGCTGCATCAACCGCGGGCTCTAGTGCTTATTAGCACGGTTTTGATGCACGTGGTTCGGCAGAGAGGGCAGGGGCGCCCGAAGAAAAATTTTCTAGGGGGGCTCATCTCCATGGTTGCTATATTATGTCTGGTATTAACTATACGTGATTTGCTATATTACGTAGGACCCTATACATTTTCGTGAGCCAGGGGGGATGGGCCCCACCCTGCCCTTTCCTTCCGGCGCCCATGTGAGAGGGCATTGAAATTTGAACGCATTATTACAATGGTTCGGATTCCACCATAAATTGTTGGTCGACGATGTACTAACAGCAGAATTTTATAAGGTCACTGCATGTTCCTCATAAACTCTGCAAAGAGAGTAAAAAAGGATCACGTGATTTCATATATGGGATATTCGGAGGTGCACTTCGCAGTAAGAAAAGAGACATATCCTTTTACGATAGGCAACCAACAATTCTTTGCTACTGTGCAGGTTCCACAGATGATAGGGAATGCTATAAACTTTGAACGGGACATAGTAGCCACTGTTACCCGTGAAGATGTTAACAGATTGACTCCATTATCAAAGTCGGCTGAAATAATCACTCTAGCTGTCTACTACAAGAAACATAATAAAGAACGATTCGATTTCGTTTCTGAGTTATCGTGTGGAGTAACGGACGTACGCACTAACAGTTCATATTTATAATACACTTGCATTGTGACACGGTAATATACCCCACTGGCGATGTGAAGGAGGGGCTCGGTTCATAGAGGATGTGGCCAGCTCCACGCTTCGGTTACGTTTAGGTCCAGATTTCTCCAAAGACCCATTTCATAGAAGCTGAGTGAACCTACAGGTGCATTTGGTCAAAGATAGAACGATATAAGCCCACCCTGCACTGGGAATCAACTCGGGCAGTCTGGATGGTAAACAGGCGCCTTCCCGACTGTGCACCATTAAAATCAAATGCTAGAGAAATATTTTGAAATATTTTATTCTATTGTATTTTTTTTTTTTATTTATTGTTTTGTACCTAGAAATATTGCTGATCAACGTTCACCAAGGTTTTGAGAGGTGGAGACAGACTTTATGAATTAGTTTCGCACAACACGCTGAAAAGAAAGTAGCATTGAAAGAATGAATATTATGCAACCTTGGTTTACAATACCGCTTTTGCATGACTTGGCGCGAAGGTGTTGAGACATCGGGTTAGAAAATTTCGTGTTCTGATCATGCATGAGTTTACTGGCATTGTGTATTTAAGAAATATTTCTTTCTCCAATGTTTGCTTTGGGAACTATACAATGTTCAGCCGAAATGCTAAAAGTTAAAAGAAAAAATCATTCTATATTTTGAGCAAATGGTCTCTACCTGGGTAGTTCATGAATTTAATTACATCATATCCTGGAAACTTTGCTGGAAAATTATATTACCAAACAAATTGTTAGGGGATTAGTATGTTATACGGGCAAAAGCATTTAAGAGGAAGTTACGTGGTAATCATTATTATGATTAGTTTCTAAGAACATGCTGTTGTTAGTTGATATTGTTTAATTGTTCATGTTAGTTGAATTGGATTGGTGAACATAGTGAATGGCTTGCCGTTAAATTATTGTATGTGGTTAGGGAACAATCTATGTCAGACTGAAAATGTGATTTGAGACACCAATTGTATGTAGTGGAATTTGTGTGATATCAAGAGGTAGTACATATTGCATGTATAAGTGATTAGACTTATTGAATGGTATAGCACATGTTATTTGTATAGGGTTCTTGCCGGTTTCTTGACATTGGACACTTTGCTATTAAACATTGAAACCTTCTCCTCTTGGTTTTTGGTTTGGTTTTCAGTTTAGCGGCCCATTTAGCAGCGAGGCTATATGAGGCAAGAACCTAGAGCTTAACGTGGATTTCGAACCACTTGAGCTCTTGCCGGAAATCGAACCCGGATCTTCCATGCTAAGGGCGCGTACGCTAACCACTTAGCCACGAATGCTCTCCTTGAAGACGCACTTACAATTGTAGAACACATCTTGAGATTTCTTCTTATTATAGATAATCAATCTTACCCTTATTTAAATACAATCTATATATATAAAAGAGAACGTACAAAATTTTGTCCGCTCATCACGCTAATACGGCTGAACCAATTTCTTTCATTTTTGGGGGGTTATTAGGATTTGGACCCTAGATGGTTTTTATCATATCACTTTAATTTTTAATTACCAGTGTCTTGAGATAATTGACCATTCAAGTGTCCATAACGTACAAATCCTTTGTTATTAGTTCATCATAGGTAAAAATAAACGTATTTATATGCAACCCGCATGACCGTGTCACTCGGCGGGTTAACATAAATGACAGGCGATATACAGCGGAAAATAGCTTGAATCTTCTGTTTAAAATTTTTTAATTGATTTGCTTATTTTTACAGACACTTTTACAATATGCCAGCACCGGGATGACCGCAGCGAAGCGGGGCGGGTTAACATAAATGACAGGCGATATAATGTTAAGATTTACTGCAATCTTCTATGGTTTTTATCATATCACTTGAAAGCGAAAAAGTAAAAATTATCTAAGTAACAAAGTTTATTGCGTTCCGGGGTGACCGCAGCGAAGCGGGGTGAACGCTGCTAGTATAAATATAGAGAAAATATTGTAAATAATAATAATAATAATAATAATAATAATAATAATAATAATAATAATAATAATAATAATAATAATAATAATAATTCTAAAGGAACCATGACAGTCTGCGCTTCACGCTATCCTAGAATGTTATACAACCGTGCTTAAAAGGATTATATTGGTTGAAGAAAAAACGAAAATGAAATGAAAATTTCAGTTTAACGTCCCACGTTTATGCTTTTTAGGCTAAGGGGGCGGATGATTAAGGAAAGGGAATGATAATGGAAGAATTGGTGGAATGAGAATGTGGAAAGAAACGGGATCACTCCAAGAAAACCCACAGATACGATGTTGTTCACCACAAGCTTGATCAAACCAGGAACCCCACACACCAGAGGTAAGCTCTCTACCTCTAAGCCACCATGCTCCACTAATTGAAGAAAGAGAAAGGCCACAGCCAGAATCCTTCATAATAAACGAAAAAAATCTCGCTGCGGCACATTAATTTCTAATAGTAAAGAGTCACGCTAGCAGATGTCGCTACGTGTGCTACTACTTGCCTGCTTGATGCTAATAGATATTGCTACTTGCAGGATGTTTGTATAACAAAGTCCTTGAATAATTGCATAAAAATATCATATATGCATATATGATTGCGTATTTGAAGTTTTGAGGTGATTGGTGGGCAAATTCAAAAATTAATAAATTTGAAAACGTAAACAATTAAAGCCTCTATTTAAGCATGATATTAACCTATTGTTTGTAGTAGGCCAAGGGCTTGTGTGCAACAACTAGTAATAATAATAGATAAACAGAGCTCCCTCCTGGTTGTAAGAGCAGTGAATATTTCTCCTTTGGCAAGGGAAATTCGAGTTCTATTCCCGATGGGAACACATGTAGGCAGAATCCCACAGCTGCAGGTCTACCACGACTTATATAGTCTTGGTACTGAAAAGTGACGATAAAAAGAAGAACCAATCATTATCAATGGATAAATACATCAGACACCAGATTATGGTCATTGCTAGAGATTGGATCTTCAAGCAGTGAAACATAGAAAATAGGTAGTTGTAATTTCCGGACTGCACTGGTCCTTTCATTCCCATCTAACTTCCTGAACTCCCTAGGTCCATTCTATATTTCTCTAACTCCCTCATTACGAATTTTAACGCACTTTCCCTATAAAGTCTTCTCATATTCCAAGTTCCAAATCTCACGCGCATTTTTCTGTGCTGATGTGACAAGTTACCAGTCCAAGTTCAAGGCTTCTGTGACTGTTTCTAAACTTTTATTATTATTATTATTATTATTATTATTATTATTATTATTATTATTATTATTATTATTATTATTATTATTATTATTATTATTACTTTATATATATATTTTTAGAGGATGAGGTTATTAGCCACATGTGAAAACCCGAAGTTGGAGAACCACCCCTTGTCGTCTGTCCGCGACTGGTTATTCAATATTCACAGCTAACTTCTATATCTAGAGAGGCTTTCTTCTCGATCCGCAACCTGAGGACGCACCATGCTGCTTGCCGGGATGACATGGAATTTGTGATTTCAACGCAATGAATGTTTCAGACAAATGTATGGAGAAACTGCACTAGTGACTAGCACCCAGACTTACGAACCCGAATTCTTGATACTATTGCAACAGTAACAGAGAAAACATGACAAGAAAGTCTTCATGCTATCAAGAATTTGCTACATGCGTGTGCTGCATGTAGGCACATGTAAAGGTATGTTTGTGTGTATTAGCGTGTGTAAAATAAAATTTATGGGTGTTTCTTAAATTCTCAGAAATTTAATTGTCCTATCATTCACACTTTCTTTTCTACGATTAAATGAAATTAGGGAGATTTGAAGGGAAGACCCTGTAAACATTCCTTT
This sequence comes from Thermobia domestica, assembly GCF_964235325.1. NCBI lineage: Eukaryota > Metazoa > Arthropoda > Insecta > Zygentoma > Lepismatidae > Thermobia > Thermobia domestica. The sequence continues at coordinate 121,266,987 of NC_137466.1, read as the reverse complement.
GAACTGCATATAACCCCTTAATTCGGATATAAATCTGTCAAATTTTTCTTATTTTGAATGTTCTAAGTAACCTAATAAATTGTAAATTTCGCTATATGTTTTGGTCTTGTAATAATTTTATTGTACGTAGTAGCTACTTCGTTGCTGCGAGGAGTTTCATAATCGTGAAAAGCATCTTCCACTGAAAACCAGACGATCAATCTTTATAGATTGATTAGTTTCTATAAAGAATCTTTTGGCATGTATTAGGTGTAGCTAAGAATGGTATAGGGTGGATAGAACGGCATTGAAAGTAAATTAGTGTTGGAAAAAAGGAAGAGAAAAATACTTTTGCAAACATTTCTTTTCTTTCCTTTTTCTAACAGAAAAAAGAAAAAACTAGTTAGTCAATAGAAAGAAATCGTATTTTTTGAAAAGTGGTGAGAGGTATGGAAGAAAGACTAAGAAAGGCGAAATGGAGATGGCAGTTGATGCAGGGAAGATATTAGCAGAGCGTGGAAAAGTTTCAATTTGCTTCAAAGGCTTACCAAGAATAATAGAATACTTTGTGTATGTGTGTGTGTATGTGTGGTTACATGAATACTCAAAGAAAGAAAGGAAAAAAGAAAGGAGCAAATACAGTAAAATACAAATTTTATGAATATAAGTAAACTTACAAAATACAGTACATGCTTCGAGTTCTTCAATATTTAAGGTAACAGATACGACATAAATGTTGCACGTATGAGGAAGTGTGTGTTTACTGACTTTTGCGATTTTTTTTCGTTTTGGTGTTACTTTCCACTCCTATATCTGTACGTGGCGCTATAATTCGGCAACGAATATCAATCATATTTACTCATTGCATTACTTTTTGTTCTTTTAATTACTATTTTACCCACACAGGGGATGTCAGTGATGGCAATGTTCACAGGATGTTCCAGTTTTTCCAGTGAACGTCTCGTGGATATTATGTACAAATCCAGATGTTTGCTTCTGTCTTGGAAGCGGAACTTCCTAAGGGACATTTCTGGGTCTTTTCAGAATAATCATGAGTGACTTTTGGACATTCAAATACCCGTGACAAGAATATCTCATTAGAATCCAAAGGAAATTCCGTGAATGTTTACATTATCCTTAAAGCGTAAATGTCTTGGGACAAGTCTAGGACCTGTGGGATATCCTGTGGATATCTTGTGCTGTGTGGAGTGGGTTGAATTCAGAATTAAAATAGCTGGACCAAATTTGAGTTCTGAGTTACACATAAGTTCTCTGATGTAGGTGTGATTTGATTATATGCAAATCAGGATCCATTCATTGAAGACATTTTATTTTGGATGATATTAATGGTTCAATTATTGAGGACACCAGATAGCATATTTGTAACCCTTATTAATCAAAAATCATTAGGAAAAAAGTATAATGTGAATTTCTGTATATTTTTCTCTTATGGGCAGACAAAACTAATAAGAGAAACTTATATGGTTTATTTGTTTATTTACCTTATGTTACAAGCGAGCATTCAACGTAGCATTGACCAATAACAGGCCGTTCTGTATGCATTAACCTCTCAGCCATCTTAATAATGATCTCTTACCTGAAAAAAAGAAGAAAAAGGAAAAATAATTAGAAACTATTTTATTCAGTATTTCTTTGTGTTTCATTCTTAATAGTATTATAACCAGAAACGATATTTACATATTGATGGACTCTATACATTCGTAAAAATTTATTAAAAAAATGTATTTTGTTGTATCCAAAATTGAGAGGGAAGTTAATATACAAACCACGTTTGGGATTGTTCAATAGCGTATTTATGTGTACGGATATGCAATTTTTAATGTTGAAAGCCAAATCTTCAGTGACCTCATGTTTTGCATCTTCTATGGTTTCGGAAGTTGTAAGCAACGATTTCAGTGAAATGTGCTTATTGAAGAATACTTTAATTTGGTCATTTATTACAACGTGTATTGTTTAAAGAAAAACTATACACAACAATATTTTGCAATAATATTACAACAAACCACTGTGAAAACCCGTTGAAATATTTAGAAAAGTGTTTGGTACTGCTATAAAAGAGATCCGATACATGTAGAGCCACTAACGACAGGCATTAACTCTTGACGTAATTATTTTCTAAGTAACAAACAGAAAATATACTTCTTGCTCAACAATATTACTTGCAACACAACACAAATCAAAATTTCTTTCAAAAGATTATCAAAAGATATAACAATATCAGAGAGTTACTTTTGCCCAATCGTATGCACACTCGATCATTCAGCGGATGACTTGTGTACACATCTTCTGTTTGTCCCTTTGCAACTCTCTTTGGCTCATTCAGAGTACAAGGGAATGAAGCCCAAATACCAAAATTGTTAGAAAAAGAGACAAAGTTCGTACGGTACACTTAAGTACAAGGAAAAGATTAAAATATTCCTTTTTTACATTATAAGATTTTTTTTTTTTTTTTGCAATATCTGGACATGAATTTTTTAAGCTCTGAAAAGGAGATGCAGATGGAGGTCTTAAACATGGCATATGCTCAAAATGACCAAAATTGGACTTGATTCTCTTGTGTGCTGAACGCGCCATATGTATACTCCATTTCTCGGTGATTGTGATTTAAATTGTCATGTAAATTTTACACTATATGGAAAGTAGCACAGATTTTGAGAGTTACAATAAATAATTTGAGAATATAGCTGCTAGAATACGTAATTAATGCTTGAATGCAACCTTTTTTTTTTTTTGGCTTTTAGATTTTTCTTTTTTTAGACTGTTATGATTGATGCATGGATTAAATTCTAATGTTAATGGTGGGGTGTCTTAAGATCAAATGTTATCTTGACGCGAAAGGATAGCTTAAATAATCTCCAATTCATCTTAATTAAGTACAAAATGAATACTGAATACACGGACACTATGGAGGGGAACAAACAGAAGTAAACGACCAATAACAAGAAAGAAAAAAAAAAAAAGACAGCCTTCACAAAAGTATTGCTGTTAAACCGAAGCGTTCAGTTTTAACTTAGTGATTTGGTTGAGGAGACGCGGTTTTTCCTGTAAAATTGGGGCAAGGATTCAGCCTCCTCGGCTCCCTGAATTCTATCCCTGGACTTAAGAATACAAATAATTAAGTGAATATACAGTAACTTGTACTATGACTGAACTCAAGGCCATAACAACGGAACAATATTCTCTGCACTTATTATAACGAGGATTTAATCGTTCATGGAATGTAACTTACAAGCATATTAAAAATTTACTGATACCATAGTTGATTTTAACTTAATGTAATTTTAATTTCCATCGACATTTGAAATCTTGAATCACAAAGGAGGAAATGAAAAGTTATTAAATCAATAACAGTCACGCGCCGAAAATTCTAGTTATATTTTATCGCATTCTGTAACTGTGATATTTTTGAAGCAGTTAAAAGTCAAAATTGCACAAATATTTATGAAACACCCTGCCTATATTCATCGCTGTCATACGCAGAAGTTGTTTTACTTACATTCGTCTTGTATCGAATAAGAGAGTGTGGTGCACTTTTAATGCAGTCTTACTAATGTAAAGTCATGTAGAGGGAAGGAAATGATGTTTGTTATTATGCTCATTTGTTAAAAATGTAACATATAATGAGAAAGTGTCACTCGAAGTACAATATACTGTACGATTAGATCATAACACTATTGTTAAGAAAACCTCTACTTTAGCACATGTAGGTAGGTAAGCGTCTATTGTCCACATACTTATAAGTCACTCTCTAGAGTATTAATAAACGAAGTATTTTCTATATATACTTACAACTTATCTTTTCATCATAAGATGGTATTTCCAAGTCTTATCGGCAACATTTTATTAAAAATAACTTTCATTACGATATGTTTTTTTTTATTAATTTAAAGATGTAATCTAATTGAAGCTATATTACGGATTATTAACATATTATTAGCAAGTGGCAACTAGGCAAGAGAATGATTCTAATGTTCCCGATTTCGAAACGGAGAAGCTAACGAAGTTATTTGGCAATGTAAAAATTAAACATCCTACTACTATTATTATACTACTAAAACGAAGGATGTGTCTAAGTTTCGTTGAGGTCTTTCTGTATATTATCTCCGTGTGTATCAAGTACATGCGTATGTCCAAACGACCACGCCTTTCATTTGCATCCATTCTTTTGTTTATGGCGCTACATAAACGGGATTCTCTATAACAGGCCTTCTCAACTAATTTCATATCACGATCGCCTTTTAGCACATCTTGTCAGCGACTCACATAACTAAGTTTCGGTTTGTAAAAATGTTTTTGACTGTTGCTGGCTTTCTTTATTTAAATAATATTCTTTGCTGTATTTTACAATAGGAATAGAAATAAAAAACTGTATATCAAAATAGTATTTAAAAATATATTTTTCCATTACTAGATTTTAATTGTATTTATGATTTTCACATTCTTTCGCGGACCCCATGTAATTCTTGGTGACTCCCAGGTTGAGAAACTCTGCTTTTCAACACACTTCCTTGCGTCAGAAACCAGGAACGCTGTAGAAATGGATTCAATGTCATGTATAGGACGATTTAAAGAGATGGAGGGAATTGATTTCCTAATATATATAAACATGTTTCATATATACAATATTATAATTATTCATTTTATGATTTATTGAATGAAGATTCACTGCATTCAAGTTAGATTTGAGCACATATTAGAATTGTGGAATTCTAATTCTGCACTCCTTGAGAATTGAGTGCAGGAGACAAGAATTAAATGCAGGCTGTCCAAAGTGTTGATAATTAGTGGCTAGTACGGAGTCAGGGGTTTCTATTCGTTCAAGTGTGTATAAAAGAACTTAATGCGAGCTGTCCAGGGTGGTGATAACTCGTGGGTTGTGCGAGTCAGTGTTTGCATTTGTTCAAATGTATAAGAGAATTAAATGCGAGCTGAACAATATGTTGATAACTCGGGGCTGGGGCCCATCAGGCATTTGCATTCGTTCAAATGTATAAAAGAATTAAATGCGAGCCCAACGCTAAAATGATGCTAATTTTAATTAAAGAGGTGATTCTTTACGGTAAATGAAAGATAAACTACGATACTCATTAGTAATTCTACACATAAGAGATATCTTTAACATCTTACAATTATGCCTTCGAGGGTAAATGAAATGAGCAATATAATGCAGGTGCATTATTAGGAAACATAAATTGTCGGAATTAAGAAGACAGTGACAGAAAATAGAAGAACTTCAAACGAGCCTATACCCACCACAAATTGATATTCTCTGAAATCTAATCAAATACTCTTCTTCGCACCAAAGCAGAGTGTTCTACACTTAGCAATCGAGTATCGATATTATTATCAACTCAGTAATCATATTAGTAAAATTATGTAATTTGGTTGTTATTAGTTTGACCAAGAAACGCCCACCTAAATAATTGCACTTAATCAATATGATTCAATCGGTATGCAACCAGATTACATAGGTCATCAACTTAACAAGCTTTACTATAGTAGTTTAAGTAAGTATGATGCATTTATTTTTTGTCCCATTACAATTATAGAATACTAAATTTCAAAAGCTAGGAGCCACTCGCCCACGACTTACAAGGAATATTGCGACAACACTGATAGTGACTTTAAACTAAAGTTTTCGGTGTTACAGCCCATGAAGAGCTATGACCGGCCAAAGATTTTTAATTGGATAGTATCAACACATCGTGTATCATCACCATAATAATAATAATAATAATAATAATAATAATAATAATAATAATAATAATAATAATAATAATAATAATCAGTGGCGGATTCAGGATATGATCAAGGGAGGGGCTAAATCATAGTTTATCCAGTGTATCCAGTGTAAAGCAGGATTAAAGCTCATTTTAACCTGTGAATATCTGAGCCTCAAGGGGGGCTATAGCCTGTATAGCCCCCCTTGGATCCGCCCTTATTATTATTATTATTATTATTATTATTATTATTATTATTATTATTATTAGTAGTAGTAGTAGTATTTCAAAGATTGCTAATTTAAATTCAAGCAGTTTAAATTCAAGCTTTCACATTACATCATCATCTACTGGGACTCATTAGAAATAATTCTGTTCATCTACCGGGAACTGGATTCGGAACAATTAAAATTTGGATATAGAAGTAATGAAGCTTTGTTTTACAACAGAATAAATGCAGAAAAAAATAAAAAAGGTACGGGACCTCACACTACTTTCTCGCTCCCATTCTTTAAACTAAATTATGTTATGCTTCAGTTATCAATGAAACATTTTCTTGTAAAATACGAACCGATGTTTTCGGAAAACTTTACCCAAAGAAAATCACACCCAAAAGTAAATTATCGCTTGTAGATTTTCCATGAGAAGTGTCTTATGCCACATGTTAGAACTATTAGTGAAATATTTATTTATAAAACAACAACAAAATAGCATGAGTTGTATTTTACGACACAAAAAAAAAGAAGAAAAACCCTCATCCCCAAGAATAAACTGATTCTTAAATATTCTGATGGAAGTGATTTACAAATATTAATGAAATATTTATTTATAAAATATGAACAAAATCCCCTGAGTCGCTTAAGAAAAATGTCAAAAAAAAAAAAAAAAAAACACTTCAAGAATAAACTACTCCACATACATAACTTTAAGAACAAATGAGTTATGCCATATTATCTGGATATTAACGAAATATGTATTTACGGAATATGAACCAAATCGCATGAGCCATTTTTTAAAAAGAAAACCGCCGAATAAAGTTCACTTCCAACCAGAGGCGGACTGGGAGTACAAGGGCCCACTCCAGGGTTGGACCCACCTGAAAAACCCACTTTAAAACCCACCTGGGTTTTTGAACTTTTTGTTAGTATATTATCGGCACAACTAAGGTGATCACATTGAAAGTTACTAGCATCAGATTTTGGACTTCCCTTGGGCGAATTAGATGTTTTCATGTTAAAAGTATACAACAACATTCAATGTTAGACCTATATAAAGTTCTGAATGAATCAAAAAGCTACCTTAGCTTGAGATAATTATAGAACAAATTAATATATGGATTGTGTTTATAATCTATTTGAAATAAAATATGCAATTTTATATTTTAAAAAATACTTTCCGTGAATAGTGTGCTCGGCGACGCCGTGGGATGTTATCCCTCATACATTTGACGAGTTTAATGCCATAGGTGCCTGTACCTCCAGTAAATATGTAAATACATTAGTAAAGCTATTAGTATTATTTCATACATTAGATGGTAACACAAGTAATTCTTCAGTAAAATTTTGCTTTTCAACAACAACAGTTTAGTTCTATCATTAGTCGCTACTCTTCAATTAAGCATTCTCTTGAATCAACACCAGCAACAGCGTAAAAATTCTTGTCTTTAAGAAGCTTAATGCTCGGAGTTCCGAAGACTATGTAACGCTACTATTTCAAGTGCTGAATTTAAACTTCCTTACTAGTGGAAGTATCGATGCACAGTAAAGAAAGTTGCATTTTCGGGGAAAACCCGTCATGAAAAAGTGCTCGGGAAATTCCCGCAACTGAATGCACAAAGCATTGGAAGTGAATACTTCAACAATAAAACTATTTTTAGCTGGAAGATATTTATTTTAATTAAAGACATTTACTTTATAAATTTGGAATTATCTCTTTGTTAATTGTTTTAAATCACAGGCGTGCTCAGACCCTTGAATTAGGGGGGGGGAATCAATAGCGGTACTCCTGAAGATATGCAACAAGCTTGTAATCATTACTTTATAATTATATAAGAGCAAAACCCCTCTGCTTTTAGTTTGGAGAGACGGAACAGAAAATCCCCCCCCCCCGCTTTTAAAGTCGGCACCTGCAGATGGTGTGTTAGGTATGTTTGTTTGTGTGTGATAATATACCGCTGGGAGGAAACAAACGGAAGAAAGACTAAAATATAATTAAATCGGGAAATTTTGGTCGAGTATTGCAAAGTTCAGTGTTACTTTGTATAGCGATGATTACAGACGTCTTTCAGGGTCCGTTTTTATGAAATATAATCCTTATTAGCTGAGAAAATTATTTTATAAAATCGGAAAAAAAAACCGCAATGCCAAAACATTAGATGGGGCGAGCGCCACCACTTACCCCCACCCTATGTTTTAAATTCATGTTCGAGAAAGAACTGTCTTGCTATAATAGTGCTAGGGAAATTCCCGTAATTGAACGCGCAAAGTATCGGAAGTGAACTTCAACAATAAAACCATTTATTTTACGCTGGAAAATATTTGCCATATAAGATATTTTGAAACATTTATTTTATAATACATGAATTATATATTTGTTTTAAATTAATATATTTGGTATTCATACTGTATTTGGCGAACGTTACTGAGGATCCTGGAATGATTCGATCTACATTTGTTCGTTTGTCTGCCTGTACGACACACATATATTACAGGGTACAACTTTCGGTCTTTTAAGTTTAAATTTTCAGGGTACAAGCACGAGTCACACTAAATTTCCTGCATAAATTTTTGGCGGCATACAAACGTAATATTTCAAAATGGTGGCATCTTTGTTTTTCAAAATTGCAGGGTATCCACGCTGCAGAGAGCAGTTTTCGGTCTTTTAAAAACAAATACTCAGAGCAAAAGAAGAGACACTCTAAATTAGCTGCTTATGCATTTTGGCGGTGGTCCAAAGTAAAATTTCAAAATGGCGGCCATTTTTCAACTAGCGTGTATCCACGCTACAGGGTGCAATTTTCGGACTTTAAAGTTGAACTTTTGAGGGTAGAAGCAAGAAACGTTTTAAATTTGCTGTATAGATTTTCTCGTCGATTCAATATAAAATTTCAAAATTGCCGCCATTTTGTCAAAACAGTAGTAAACAGAAAATTGTTGCAAGTTGCGACAATGACAATCTTGAAATATAAATCACATTTTAACACTTTTACCCCAAAGACATTGAGATATTTCGAAAAAACCCAATTAAACCCGAAAAACCCAATAAAACCCGAAAATACCCGAAAAAACCCATATGGGCCCAGGTGGGTTGGTTTTTTTCAAAATACCCGGGTTTTTTCAAACCCTGGCCCACTCGGAGAATGATTCTTAAGAGCCGTGATGAATACCGAGTTGATCTGGAGGCCGGACTGCCCTTTTACGAATGAAGCCTCAGCTGAAGACTTGAATGGCTAAACCCCCGACCAATACGATGTCATGAGGTCTTACTGTATTTTTTTTTTTTTCAATTTTAACTCAAAGGAAGACAAACTATACATGGAGCCCCGTCTCGTCTAGTAGCTAAAACGTCGATTTTTGTTTATGCTGTCCCGGGTTTGATTTTCGATGGGAGTGCAACTTTTCGGCGTTCACCCAGCATCGTAAGTCTGCTCTTGGAGCAGGCAATTAGGGATTCGAACCCTGCCGCCGGCCATCCTGGGTGAGGTTTAACAGGGTTTCCCTCAGTCACAACAGACGAATGCCGGGATGGTACCTTGAATAAGGCTCTGGGCACTCCCTCCCCAATCCGTTTGCTCGGTGGCGTGCGTTGGGGGACGCCATCCTTCAGTCCTGAGACGGGCTTAGTTCAAAAATGCCATAAATGCCTATTCAAATATAGTCTCCCTTTTTCCTATACAGATAGCAACTTAAAATGACAATTTCCCTCGTAAAATCTCCAGGTATCAGTGTATAAAACGTCCAGTGTAAGTGTGAACTTCTATAAATGTAATGTAATGCATAGTAATGATGAGTATTTCCAATCTAGCAGCAAATGTATATACATACTTTTCTACTTATAGTTAATTCAATGTTATTCCTTTCCCACTAGAGTGCGCACACGAAAGTTCCATCTTGTTTTTACTTTTCCTTAGTTACTTCCTTTTATTTTTTCTGGGGGGATTTTTCGAGTAGCTTGAAGGCCCCCCACGCAGACTAATCCCTTCCTCTTTATCGACTCGAACTTAAAAAAAAAAAAAAAAAGATTGCATCAGCAATGGAGACCTCCTTCTACCCGAGTTTTGAAAACAAGAAAAAAAATCATAAGTTAAAAAATGAAGATTTGCAAGAGGGGAGTGGTACGTTTCCATTAGGGTTCACTATTTTCCTTGTATTTTATACAAGAAATTGTCCCAATTTAATGCCCTGTTAATCCCACAGCTTTGCAATGTCTTTGTTACTCTTAGATAAGAACATGGAGAATATTCCATTAAAATCTTCCTAAAGCGTGGAAACTGTGTTAGACATGGTGTTGGAAAGGCAAGTTGTGGCATTGGAAAGAATCGGGTCCTCTGAGCACAGCGGCGATGTTAGTAATCGGTCCCGTGGGACGATACCCGAAAATTCGGGCCCCGCAGGTTTGGGCTCAGGTCCCTTCTGATCGATATCAAATATATTGCGCTGTCCCTTACTGACGTGCAGGATCACAGTATTGTCTTGTAATGTTCGGTTGAATAACATTCAGACAGGATTATTCGGAATTTACTTTTGTGAGCAAAAAGCATGAAGAATATGGCATGAACATCCTTTGGGGCCCGATTTCTTGGGCTTTGGACCCCGGGCCAGATTTACGACATCACCGGTGTGCTCAGGGGAAACCGGCCCTTTCCAGTGTTACTGCCCACGTCCAAAAACTCCATGCTTCATTGGTGAATAGAAGAGACCCTATCCTATACATTCAGGGCCCGATATTTGGGAACACCAAGCCCCGGGTTCAATTTGTGACATCACCGCTATGCTCAGAGGACCACGGCCTTTCCATTGCCACCTCCCACGTCCAAGAACTACATATTTCATTGATGAATAGAAAGAACCCAAGCTCGAAACTTCAGGGCAAAATTTCTGGGGCTTCGGACCCGTTTTCTGACATCACTGTTGTGCTCAGAGGATCATTATTTATCGCACCACTCGCGTCCAACAATTCCATGTCTAACACTCTTTCCTTACCGCAGGAAGAATCAGCTCCATCATCTTTATATGTTATCGATTGCACATCACATTGTTGAATTCATAAATTATGGACAAGATTACATTTTCAAGCTAATAACTTACATGTATTTTTGAGACTTTTTAAAATTGTCTTATTGATTTTTCAACAAATAAGACTACGGGTTGGGCAGGGGCCCTTTTCCCTAGTGCCCTTCTCCTCTTCGCTAGCACTGTGGGCCCGTTAGTTACGCCACTGGTTACTATGAACGAGAACGGAGTTTTGAATTAGTTATAACCAATTGAGCAATATCTTAAGTGATTTTGCAGAGGGCAAGGTCCACCCGGAAATTTCCGAGTATCCGGGCGGCCCAATTCGCCTCTGTCCCCAACAGTAAATTACCCAGATTTCACGATTTTTTCCCAGAGAAATTACTTATATCATAGGATGGGTTTGTTACTGAAAAATTAATTTCTGAAATAGAAATAAAATCACTAGAGCCGTTTTTGAGAAAATCGCATTTTTTAATTTTCATCCCTCAGTAAACTACCCTTATTTTTAGAGGTATTAACAAAATAATAATAATTAAAAAACTGGAAAATTACAGAATAAACTCAAGTTTAAAATTTGGTTTAGATACGTTGAACGGTATGGTCTCTAGGTACAGCTCACAGATGACGAGAAGAACCCTAAAACAGGGGCAGCGGGGAAAGGTCAACAACACGATCAAGTCCATTTTCGGTTTCTGAGGTGTGGTCTATACTTAGATGTCGTCTGCTACTCAGGGTAGTTATTTGTGTGCTATTCCGTGGTGTCATTTGAAACCCCCGTGCGAAAAGTGGGCGAGCCCATACCTACGTCACACTACTTCTGCTAGGGTTCTTCTCGTCATCTGTGAGCTGTAGGTGTACATCAGGACGAACAGACGGACAAATTTCGAAAAATCACGAAATGTATAAATCCGTTGAAATCCTGAATTCGATTTTTTTTTCACGATCACAGATACTTTCTTCTCTTCTTTAGTCGCTCGAAAGTAAAAATTCTTACTTGTAACGAACAAAATCAAGTTCCATTGTCCTTTGTTAGTAGGAAGAACCAAAGCAATACCATTCGTATCAATTATTTCTTTTTGGTTTTGTTAAGGATCTAAAGCCCCCTCCCATCATACAGAATCAGCACCATCTGGGTCCTATCAAAAAGACAGCGCAATAGCAATGCACATAAAGCATTAAAAAAATAAAAGGGAGAAAAACAAACCAGCAATGTTATGAGTCAGTCGTTCCATCCAGTGAAGACGCAGAGATGCTATTCGCTTGGCACACATGCGTCAGAAACATTACGTCATCACCCAACCACGTCACCGACTCTTTAATCGATTGATCGATCGACTCTCGAAATAGACAAACGGCCTTCCATCCCGCATGCAGCAAACACTAGAGTTTCTTCTCTATTTTTTTCTTGAAGCAAATAAGGAGGAATAAAAAATGTGCCTAATAATTTTACCGTATGTGGAATTTATAAATCATTATTATTATTTTACATATTTTCTTCCCGAGGAACATGGAAATCCTAGTCACTTAGATATTAGGAGTTTAGATATACGGAAACCTCTTAAAACTGCTTGCAAGAAACACATATTTTTTTAAATCTATATAATTTACAGTAGAAATATATTGCACTCAGTAAAATTAAATTTTATGGACTAAAGTTGTAACATCGTAAATTATTTCAAAATACTTTGAATTGATGCAAGGAACAATATTGGTATTTTGTGTTTCAACCTCCCCCCGTTACATATCAAAGGGTATAACCGGAAGAGGGTGAAAAGTGCCTTTACCAAATAAATATTTATACCATATTCAAAGTCAACTTTGGCCAGAAAATCAACTTCAAATTCCTCCGAATTTCGAGGTTATTGTTGAAAATTCGAAAATAATAATAATAATAATAAAAACATATTGGAAACGACATGAGTTACGAGGGTGAAACAAAATGTGAATAAACTTTGCTCAAAGGGTTATACAGGAAACAAGAAGTAATGTATTTAGCCCTTCAAATTTCTATCGAAAAACGGTCAAAAATATTCGAACCCAGTTTTTTTGTTTTATGTTTCAGTGAACTCTACACCTTATATTTTCCTCCACAGATGCAGTATCAACCCACCTATAATATATTTTGATTATGGTTTGATACCTTAGGTGCAAATTGGTGTAAAATAAGGAAAACCAAAGTTGGGATGCTGTATTTTACCTGCAAGATAGGCAACCCACGTTACGCCGTAAATGTTTTGGCCAGCACGAACGTTGTCAGAAGTCAAAGATGGTTGATTTTGAGTTTCTGATTCGTCATGAATGGCTCCACATGGCAACATATTCATGTGAAGCCACTCAAACTACGCAACAAACAAACAAACAAAAAGTAAAGAACTATATTTCTATGATAAAGGTAAAACGGTGAAAGAACCACTATTTGGGTCAGGCTACTGGATAGATGTTAAGACTCCTCTTTCGAGACTTTGGCATGTAAAGGAGGTGATACAGTCAGCATCACACTTCAGCCCCCGGGTACTCATTTTTACAAAGCTAGGTGAATTAATAAGCCACATTAGAATGAGGGGGAGAAATCCCTAAGCAGCGGGGATCGGCCCAGTTGATAGATTACCTACGGACTACTTCACTAATATTTTTTATTATGCTATTATAAAGGTTTTTTTCTTATGTAATAGTAACAGAGAGAAGACACCAGGAGATGATACACTATTTAATAATGGGAAGTGTAGAGATTCATTTTCTTTATTTTATCCATTAAGAAGGAAATGGGGTGGAAATGAAACAGGGGTTCAAATAAAAGTGAAAGAATACTAAACGTGCCCTACAAGAAGTGAGGAATGTCATTATCGTTGATTATATCTAGGTATCCCTGATTTGATATCCATGCGGAATAGCTTAGTGGTAGAGCTGATATCTGGTGTAAGAGGTCGCTGGTTAGATTCTAGGTCATGTGAGTTTATATGGGCGATATTGTGACCGTGTGTTTTCTCGGCGTTCTCCCTTTTCCTCTCTCTCTCTCTCTCTCTCTCTCTCTCTCTCTCTCTCTCTCTTATTCTATTAATTTTTTAATGATCATTCATTTTTTATATCATTCATCTCCTTTAGCTTATTGAGTATAAATTTGGAACGCAAAACAAAAGAAAAGTATTTTCACTAATATCAAACTATTTATCTTAGTTAAAAAAAAAAGGACAAGAAATACTAGATATACTAGGTTCTGTAACCTCTTGGGTAAAATCTGTACAGATGGATAGAGTGATCATTTATAAGTACATTGGGGTAGGAAATATAAGGTCGAATACGTCTAATTCAAGCGCCACACTATCTTAAAATGTCAGTAACAATATCAGTACAAAAGGTACAAGAGTACAATAATAAAGCGTGTAAAAGTACATCCAGAAATTATTATTTAGAACGAAGAGACACTACAAAACAATACGAAAGTGGATTCAACATCACGGCTCACCTGACCACTTTAATGTTGATGTTCGGCATTATTTAGATACACACTACCTTAATCATTGGATTGGAAGGAGGGAGAGAGTCCCACCCGGTGGCCAGCGTGCTCCCTAGAACTCAATCCTATCGATTTTTTCTTTGGAAACAAATCAAGTCATTAGTGTATGCGATATGCTACATGTATCGAGGTTGGTTGGCTTCACCTTGAACAGTTACTGTGAGATGTGGGTATGTACGATGCAGCAGTGATTTGTTTGTACTAAAACTTAAGCAATAGATGCAATTTATTCCCAATAAAATAGTGCTTTGTTTGTACGAAAAGTTAAGCAGTATGATGGAATGTTACGCAAAATAAAGCAGTGGGATGTTGGTACTAAATCTTCAGCAATCTGATTTAATGTTATGGACAACAAAGCATAATACATCGCCACGATACACACCATTTGTTATTGCCTATGGCGTGCCGCTTGAACTAGAAGGGTTCGACCTTAGGTCTTTTATCTCAAAATACTTATATTGGGCTGCTCTACCACTTATAAATTTAACTCAAGAGGTTACAAACACCCTATATACATTTTTCTTTAAAAAAATAAACAATACGTGTACGTATAAAACATTAAAGGAATGAGCCAAAAGAATTTGCATGTTATGAAATGAGAATATACATGAATTCATTCAGTGCCTTTGTTCTTCCTCCAGCTCATAACAAGAAGTACTTTGAGCTTTGCACTGGATGGTTAAAAGTTAGGATTTTCAGTATTGTAGTTCCCCAACACGCGATCACCTCATATTCTTCCTCTTCCAAACTATTCACGCTACAAGAAAGTAATGCTTAACTAAAGTTGAACAGAATATGTAAAAAGATATATTTTAAGGAATCCTTCTAAAAGATTATTTATTGGATTCTTGACTAGCCAAATAAATTTGCTCTTTGCGTGAGGTGGTCGAGATTCCGATCCCAGAAGGAGGTTGTTCTCTGTGATCGTCGGACAGTAGAGAAGCAAATTAGATAAAGAAGTAGCGAATATCTTTAAGGATGTAATTAATGACAATGTTGATTATTACTGTTCACCCAACTAAACGGTATATAGGAAGAGCTCTTCGGGTTACAACACTGTGACACACGACGTATCGAGTTAAGGATGCTCAATCCCATAAAAACTGTTTTAAAAAAAAAATATATGCCAGTGTTTCGGCTTACGCTATTGAGCATTGTACTCACAGACTATATGGACTATCTGGGAAAACTAGTTTGGTTGCTCGCGGCGAAAGAATATTACAGCACAGTATATTTATCTCCTTTTCCGTTTTCTATGGCTTATTTGGTTAATGTTGTACACGCAGATTACGATTTTAACAACTATATTAGGACGTCTTAGGTGAGGAAAACACGTGTTCGATTCCTGGTGGAAACTCATGTGGTTCGGATCCTGTTAAGCTGTAGGTTCTAATTGAATATTTAATAAAACATAGCCGTTATTTCTTTATTACGTTTTTAGGGGTACACTGGAAGGATTGAAATTTTAAAAAAAGAAAAGCATCATATCCTACGAGTTATACATCCCAACATTACACAGTTGCATACAGGGGGTTGTATATCTCTAAAACGTTTGTTTTGTGGATCAATGATAATGAAAAACGAAGGATAACCATTTCTCCATCTAAGATGAATCTTTATTGTTTGGAGTGTTTTGCCCAATGAGCACCATATATAACTGACATTATAATTAATTGTGTATGTAACGTATTTGATTATTACATAACATAACCGCATTCAAGAAGAAAGAAAATACTGATCATACATGAATTAGAAACTCCAAGCGGAAGTAGGCTCAATTCATGCAAACGATGCGAGTTATTGAAAAAAAATAATTTTAAAAAAATCTCCTCTTTATGGTAGCTCTTGCCGATTTTTATCAAGACTTCTTTCACTTGTGTCTGTAAAGGGACATGCTCAGGTGTTGTGAGGAATGACATTGAAATTCATGCTCATATGCGAATGATGCGCTGTGTAGAGAGCGCAGGTTCAGCTAGTAATAAATAAAATGTTTATCAACGTTTATATTCTTCTGAAAGAATCTGGCTTCTTGATGCCATGAGAAATCCGAGTGCCTTTTATCGGAAGAACAGTAATTGACGTGCCGGGGCCAGAGATGAGATTCTATAACCCAGCCCTCTTGGCGGCGAGGTAGTTTGACGTGGAATAGTCTATCCTGTGAGGATTGACTGTATTGGATTCAAATCCAGGTCGTAATTGGAATCTTACGTTCATAGTAGTTACCGCTCTTTATAACTTCGGTGTTGTATAAAGAAAAAAAAATCAAGTCAAAATTAATGGACATGTGCAAAGAAACATAGACATTAAGCAAAAGCGATTAAAAAAGGACTAGAAGACGTCGAAATGTGGGTATGGAGGAAATGGCGAGTACTAACCAGGTCGAACGAAAAACAAATAAGAACGTGTTAGATATAGTGAGGAAGAAAAAGACAACTTTAAATATGATTGAAAAGAGGAAGAGAAACTGGCTGAGAAGGAACTGTATCATAAGGGACATGCTAGAGGATATAGCGACAGGTAGGGCAACAGAGGTTAAAATTGATGGACAGTATCAAAACAGAGAAATCGTACGTGAAGACAAAAAAGTTAGATGAAGACAATGGTGCATGGATGCTTCTCAGTTGGGGCAAGTGACGCGTCAATAAATGACAGAGTACTTGATGATATCTTTTAACATTTTTTGTTTTCTTAACACAATAGTAACAAACAATGAAATTACAGTATTTCAAGTAAATCAATGCATGCATAAATCATGAAAGAATCTGGTATCCTTGCCCTTAGCAAGAGATTTAAATTTTGTAAATTCATATTAGGACATACATTTGTAATTAGATTTATGAAACAAATTCAGGGTTTGTTGTTTATTTAGCACTACGTTACCTTCCAATAGAATAGTATAGTTTATTTGTCTGTCACGCTTCAGTGAAGTTTAATTGCACGATATTTCGAAATGTTTCTCATTAACACAGGAATATTGATTCGCACAAGAAAAAAAAAAAAAAAAATCCTTGCTTGCGTTTCATACTTCCGGGAAATTTTGTGCATAGATCGCCTGTCCGTGCAGCAGTAAAGACTTGTCGTCTCGGCTGGTTTTTCTTACCAGCTAAGAACGAGAAGGACTTTTAGGGAAAAGGATATTGCAATCGCTTTCGCCGACAGCTGTGTGCTACCATGCAAACCGCGAATGTCCATTGAAATCAGCAGCGTCTGGTCTGGTATCGATCCGTCCTCATCTTTCATTAATCAGTGCATATAACATTAAATCCGGATGTTGTTAATGTTATTGTAGTAAGAAGTTAGATAGACATGGAAGTTAGTTACAGTTAGACATGGAATCGAACTGTACTATTTTGTAGTTGTCAAACAATTTAACGTTGAACTTTGAACTTTAAGACCTCATACAAGATTTTGCTGAAGGTCACCTCTAGGTAGGCATGTGTGACTTGTTTTGTATAGTGTTGTAGTTGTAAAATCTATATTAAATTACGTAGGATGAAATGTTTGTGCTAATTAATTCTGGAATCTTACTGAAGAAAAGGAAGCAAATGCGAACATTGCTTATAAATAAGAGTCCAGATTTGTAAGCAAAATGCTTATTTCTTTCAACACTTCTAACGGTATGGAAAAATATTGTCCTGACAAGCAATTTTAACTATGATTGATAATACTTAAAATGCTTATTCTTGTAAAAAAAAAAATGCTTTCCTTATTTTGCAATTTTCAATTAAAATTGCATATCTAACTCAAAAATATCACATTAAAAGTGTATATTGCATTCCTATACAGTACTATTATTTCTTTGAGTCCATATTTTCCGTAGTACATCCACAATTGCTTCTCTGGATTTTATAAAACAGTTGGAAGCTCGAAATAATTTCTTACAACATTCACTTCTGATAGACGACATTTCAGTAACAGACAAGGGCGCCGATCTTGAGGGGCCCGGCCCCCGCAAAGCTCATGTGAGCCCCCGTATTGTATTTATGAATATACAATGTTTGACATAATTTGAATGCAATTTGTCTTAAAATCCTCATATATATACCTTCTGCATCTGAATGGGAGCCCCCCAAATTTACAGAGAAATCGGCGCCCTTGTCTTTAGAGACTTATGATATAGCTAAAACTGCATTCCGCAAACTAATGAATAAGGGTTGTGCGTGAAGGCGTAGTCCCCGAAATACTTTTCTAAACAATCATGACA
This sequence comes from Thermobia domestica, assembly GCF_964235325.1. Taxonomy (NCBI): domain Eukaryota; kingdom Metazoa; phylum Arthropoda; class Insecta; order Zygentoma; family Lepismatidae; genus Thermobia; species Thermobia domestica. Next base: position 121,248,315 of record NC_137466.1, on the reverse strand, counting down.
CTGCTCTTGCATTAAACCGTACTTAAAATAGTAAAAAGATCATTGCATGAAAATTATGTCGCTCGAGCTCCATTGTTGCCGACTTACAGGTTTAAACTCATCTACAATTCCAGCCGTTATTTCAAACAAACTTGCAGGCTTATAGTTATACTTTTCTCCACTAGAGGGCATATTCTTTTAAACTTGATACGTTTCAGTACGGCAGCACTGTTTGGATTTTAGTATCCAAAAACTTCCGACATGCCCTTTGTATGAACATGCTTGAGAACCATATTTTAATTAAAATGATGTCGTTCTCAGTGTACTCAACTATGATTCGGATACGAGTGTAATAAGAATGAATCGCAAACAAAACCCCAGTTTCTGTATTTATAAATGCCGGGAGGGATACTCTATTTTTTTTTTTTTTTTTTTTTTTTTAAAGAATAGATTTTCCCGTAGTTAAACAAGTTTGTACTCAAACTTTCGAAAAGTTTAATTCACTCCAAGTTGGCGGAAGTTGTTCAAAAGACAGATCAAGAGATACTTTTCCATCCAATTGTACAATCCCTACATTTATCTGATAGAATTAAGGCAAGATCCATGAAATTCTTCCTCCTGTGGCAAAGTAGTGAACGACTTTTTTTTTTTTTTTTTTTTTTTTTTTTTAACGAAGAGGTCATATGGCTTTGATTTTCGCTGTTGTCGATCATATTGTCCGACATTTTAACAAGTCATATTAGTTTAATAATGCATTTCGTTTTGGTCTGAACAATGTCATTTCTGAGACATAAGAGAGAGAAACTTCTACTAAATTGAAATTAAATCATAATAGAAATCAGCTTAAAAAGATTATTCAAAATAACATAATCAGGCTAGAATCACATCTCTCTCCAGATAGCTTTAACGAGTGTGTTATGATGTGAATACTATACCTGTTCACATTTGATCATTGAGGACGAGCAACTGCGCATGTGTAGTTGTGTTCGATACTTTTATTTTTTTCCGATAGCTTTTTCTTAGAAAAATCCACTTCCAAATATTCCAAGAACGGAGGCTACATGTATTGTCTATCGATTCATTGTGTCTTGGACTTGGTATTAGAAGTAACATGTAACGATACAACCCGGATAATAAAAAAACATTTACCCTTTATCATTATATAATGTGAAACAATATTATTATACCAACACAGTGCATATAGTTGTATCTATATTAAATCATTTGATTCTAATGATATAAACTTTGTGGTGGACAAACACCGTGTGCATGGGTTTTCTCGCACATTTCCTCCCACTTTCCTCATTCCACCATTTCATTCATTTCTCATCATCACCGTCTCCTTTAGCCTAACCGGCATAACCGTGGGACGTAAACTGAAAGATTTCATTTCATTTTTCTAATGATATAAAAGAACATGTAAGTTTCCGTTATTCACTTAAACGTTTCATAAGCTATTGCAAATGCTTTTAATATATACCTTGCAATTCGAAATGTTAAATTACGCTCTCTGCTGCATTTTTTATGCATGTATAGTATACAATGCTACATTTGTTTCATAAATACCGAACACAATCGTTTTCATTCTTCTAAGCATTATTTCTCTTTGTCGTAGAAATAACTGTACCTGTGAAGGCACAATTAAAGGATAAAATTATCCTATTTTTATAGTACACAATGAAATGAAGCATAGGGTCACTTCAAATCATACAGAATTGGAATGAATTATATTTTAGTGTCCTTCTGTCATGCTATGTTGATGGATAGGGTCTATTTACTATTAAAATCAAATCCAGTCTTTAACTTGTTTTTCTCGTATACTCAGAAGGATTTGAACTTGTGAATATGCACAGAAAAGGCGTGGAAAAGATGTATTTGTAATACTATGCTATAACTGGTTGGTCTGTTTCTGGTTTGAATATTTTATTCATGTTAAATCAAAGAAAGTTATTATATCAAATACAGTGAGTGGATTCTTACATTTGTGTTTTATTTATAAATTTTGGGTAATATAATTCGAAGTTACGTTAGGTAAAGAAATTAGAAATCAGCCATAATTTCAACGTGTATACGGTAGAATCATAGTCAGTTTTAGATTTGGGGTATATTTTTCTATCATAAGTCTAGTTCAATACTTCTACAGATCACAAATTCTAACTTGACTTACTTGTCGCGCAACAGATAGGATTGTATGGCGCATGTCGTTGCCACATTATTGTAGTAGAGGGAGACATAAAATTCAAACAAAATTTAATACAATACACACGCTTGCAGACGATTTTAAACCACCTGCATATATGCATGACAATTAAACATTTAAACTTCTTCAGAGTTCTCAGTAATATTATTTGATTGGTTGGCTACCAAGCGATCACATCAACATTGCAAGGACAGCAGGAAGACCAATTAGGTAATATTGCAAGTAGATCAAGTTAGTCACTATAGAATGTTCACTTTTCCAAAGTGACGATTTTGACTTGGGTATAGTTCTTACTTGTCTTCTGCAGATTCAATTGTGTATAGCTTAGTTGTAACCAGAGGTATCCAATCTCATTTCTCTCTGTATTCGATGAGGTGCATATTAAGCGAGGTTAAGGACAGTGGCGTCATTTGGATCTTAAAGACGCCAATCTCCCTTTCCACAAAAGCAAAATCTGAAATGACGCTTCTGGTTGAGGAGTTACGACGTGTCTTCGTTTGAAGTGAAGTTATGAGACTGGAGGTGGCGTGCAGTTGAAATTGAAGGACTAGTAGGCGGTTTGAAGTTAAAGTTAAGAGAAAGAGCTCAAATATGAGTGCAAGATACGAGTTTCTTGATATACTAATACCATGTACGCATAGACTTTCACGGACATTCCTTTTCGTTTCCATTTTGCTGTTCTACTTATTATTGTGTCATCCTTCATTTAGTTCACCGTTTTCCGAAGTCTAAAGAGAAGTAGGGATGCGCACGAGACGAGTCGAAACAGGATTATCCTGACAAAATTCGAGTCAAGACACGGCTCTTCCAATAGAAAAATATACATTTTTCTAGTCGAGACATCACTTTTACAGCAGTTTCGAGACGAGACAGCCACAAATCTTGTCTCGTGCGCATCCCTAAAGAGAAGAATTGAGAAGCGTGCAAAATAAGAATCAATTTAGTTTTACACTTAAATGTGAGTATTAAAAAAATCCTCTCTGTTTAGACTCAATTCTCAGCTACTGAGTAATTTTAAAAAATACGTGAACGACAAAATTTAATACAGTAATAATAATAATAATTTAACGAGAAAACTTTTTTAATTTCATAGAGACAATGACGAAGAGCTTTTTTTCTTTTTGTCATGCCCACAATCCATAGTATACGTACGTACAATGAATATAAACTTTTTTCCTTTACGTATATGAAAATTGTAATACAATTTGTAAACTTCCTCTACCTCGATTCAAATTTTGTCGAACCACAGAAGCATGTTGTTAAGATGATCTCTTTCTTTCTTTCTTGAAACTCTCTGTATATACGTATTTACTCTCATCTTCAAATATATATTCATCCTGAGAGAGAAATTCTACAGAAACGCTGAATGTCCCAAGAGGAAGCTACAACTACAGAAGTTCACAAACTGTTTCTCTAACCTTTAGAATCCCAAAGACGCCATGTTGTACGTCAAGAAGAGGGGGTTGTACAATAGAAAAAGACAAAGGTAGAAAGAAATCACAAGATAACAAATTATTTTTGGAGAATATTTTTTTCCATGAGAATTTGTAGAAAATTTATATTGGTAACACAGGTTCTTTAAACTTTGAACTATCACATCCAAAATTACATTCTTGAGGAAAAATAATACTAACGCTGAGAAACGTGTATTTTAAAATTAAGGATTGATCATACTTACATACTTACAGACTAAAGTATACAAAATGAATATGACATACAAGGCGAATATAAGTTCATTGTACAGATATTAACAAATCAAAATATGATATTTTATATACAAACTTTACATATGATGAAATATATTCCTTTCCGCCAAGGACTGTCCAAACTTGTAGAGTAATACCTATAGCTAAAGGAAACAAATACAGTAATCTATATATATAAAAGAGAACGTACAAAATCCTTTGTCCGCTCATCACGCTAATACGGCTGAACCAATTTCTTTCATTTTTGGGGGGTTATTAGGATTTGGACCCTAGATGGTTTTTATCATATCACTTTAATTTTCAATTACCAGTGTCTTGAGATAATTGACCATTCAGGTGTTCACAAATCCTTTGTTATTAGTTCATCATAGGTAAAAATAAACGTATTTATATGCAACCCGCATGACCGTGTCACTCGGCGGGTTAACATAAATGACAGGCGATATACAGCGGAAAATAGCTTGAATCTTCTGTTTAAAATTTTTTAATTGATTTGCTTATTTTTACAGACACTTTTACAATATGCCAGCACCGGGATGACCGCAGCGAAGCGGGGCGGGTTAACATAAATGACAGGCGATATAATGTTAAGATTTACTGCAATCTTCTATGGTTTTTATCATATCACTTGAAAGCGAAAAAGTAAAAATTATCTAAGTAACAAAGTTTATTGCGTTCCGGGGTGACCGCAGCGAAGCGGGGTGAACGCTGCTAGTGTTCCAATAAATGTGATACAAAATGTTTCTTTTCAGAGCTATAAGTTGCCTAAATTAAAATAAATAAATAGGCCTCACATTAGTTTTTGAATCCTCTGTCTCCAGAACTAGAGGACCAAGCTTAATGGTGTAAAGTATCTCTATCTACTCCATTTTTACTTTTTACCCAATTGATTTTATATGGAACATGAAATGAAGTGGAATTTTAGTGATTTCTTGTTTTATTCTAGTTAAATGTTCTAGCATATAGAAATAAAGTGTTACTTAAGTTAAATTTCATTATTAAATATTATTAAATGTTATTTATTCGTTATGTTATTCATTATTAATTGTTACTCAAGTTAAATTTTATTATTAAATATTACTAAATGTTATTTATTTATTATTAAATGTAACTTAGGTTAAATTTCATTATTAAATATGAAAATTATAATGTTTTAACATTTAATTTTCACGAACTAAGGGATGCTTAAATAGATCTGAACGATAAATAAGTCAAACTCATTAAAAAAAAATGTTCCAAAGCAGACAGAAATATAAATAAATGGTCTTTAAAAGAAATGATGGTGCAAGTATTCAACCGTTAAGTGATTCGGAAAGTTGTAGACAAATTTGTGCAGTCTGAGACAAAAGAAAGTAACATATTTTATATGAGAAAGCTGAGACTGTTTTAAAACAGATATTTGATTAAATTGTTGACTGTCACATGGTACGCATATGAAGATATTTATGTAGGAGCTGGAGAGTCCGGCAGAGATGTTGAACAATTTTGAAATGATAACAACTCAAAGTCACTAAAGTGTCACAGCTAAATAATCTATTAAGACAAAAATATAGGATTATTGCATGTCATTGCAATTTACCTTGACACTTCTTCTTACGTTAAAAATCCTGTCCTTCAAATGATTCTCATCTGATCCCATGCACATTCGGAACCTCTCCCAGAAGTCGCGGACAACACGTTACAACATTCCTCCATCAATGTTGGCAATTTTATGGTAAGTTTCAAGTCATCTAACGGGAAAGAGTCACAGATGGATAGATCAGGTGACCCAGGAGGCTAGGGAATGTCATCAACCAGAGAAATGACTTGTCCTGGAATAAGTCATAGGGGCTCGAGATGGTGAACCGTAGCTCTATTTTGTTGGAACCATAATTCATACTGATTAATCATTCGCTGACGAAGTTATGGTTAAAAGAAATTTTTCCTTATTGTAATATAGTAGAGTCCACAGTCACAAATTCCTTTTCATTTTCGAAAATAAACGGGCAGCACAGGATGACACATGCAGTTACTTTCATCACTCTGTTACAAGTGAACTGTGAAGCGGCCATTCATCAAGGCCTTGTGGATTCATGGTGCCCAATATCAAAACACATCGATTTAAATGGAAATGTGACCTGCCGTTCATCAGAATAATCATTTCGTCCGACATTTTCAGCAATCTTTCTTGAAATTTCTTATACTGGATACAACCATCATCATGCAACTCTTATACAATCATCATTTTGTAGGGATAAAATTTAAGATCAAGATGTAACAGATCGATCCGAAGTCCCAAACATTACAGCATACTGGATAGGAGAACGGCGTGGGCTCCTAAGAACAGCTTCCGTTACATGTTCCGTATTCTCTGGTGTCCTCACGGTTTGAACGCGACGTCGCCACTGTTTTTCGGTCTTTTCCACATACTTTTCTTTTTCCATTTCACATTACATTTATTCCTTAAAAGGTACTGGCTATATGTCATGCTTTTCCGCAGTTCATTAAGCTAAACCAAGTAAAATTCTCCGGCATTACAACCCATGAAGGGCTACGATCGTCCAAACAGTTTTCAGATGGATAATATTTGGTCAGCATATCAAATTCAGTGTTCTTATTTCTGGCGTTCTAGACTGGTATCCTTTCTCTTATCTCAGGTAGTTTCCTAATTGATTCATGATTCTGAGTCATTACTGAAAACTTGCGCCTACCGGATGAAAGATACTGAAAAAATCAAATGAAAGAAAGAACAGCTCCGATGTGCCAATGATCAATACTGTCAAATAACTCGTGAAAAGAAAAAAAAAATGTATTTAAATGTAGTAGAAAGGAAAAAATGAATTTACAAATCTGTGGGCGTTGACACTTGTCAAGTGGCGCGAAAAAAGTCATACCACGAGTCAAGGTCATTACTGCCAGAGAGAATATATAAATACACACACTCTACCGACACAGCTGAGAAACATGGGAAAAAGTACGTTACGAGATTGTAGGCAACTATGTGAATATGTGTATTTATGTGTGTCATTCTTTTCTACAAATGCAAAAAGAAAGAAAGAAAGAGAAACAAGAACATCTTGGGTTTCTTTGCATCGGGTCCAAGTATTTTGTTGAAAGGTTTATACGTTTGACACTGTGCTTGAAAGTGTATGATCGTCGTTTGATTACTAAACGTATTTTGGAACAAGCCTACACGCTTGATTCTGGTACACAAAATGGTAATAATATACGTTACATCTACTTCTTACAATTACTTGGGGTTGTATGATAAATAGCCTTGTCTAATTGAGCACCTTCCATTTTATTTTGAAATGTTATTATAGCGTATATAGAGATCCTTCCTTATCAACTTAATGGAAACACATGGCGTTGCAAACACGTCAGGTATCTTGGCTGGTAATAGTCAAGCGGCAGCAGCAATGTCGAGCTATTGGTGGAAGTGTGTTAAGCTAAACTCCATGCTATGTGAGGATCAGGAGAACGTCAGTGTGCAGTGAATTGAGCAGTGTAAAATAGTTGACCTCTGTGATTGCTAAAAAGGGCAAATTATTGGTATTCGTTAAATGATGCGAACGTGACGAAAGTGGTAAAATGTGTCGCGAGGGACAATTTTCATGGTGATGACGGCCTACAAAACTCACGATAAAAAGTCACATCGGAGAAGATTACCAGTGGTCGGAAGAATATCCGTAGTCACAGATCCCGCCGAACAATAAAGCGGATTCTTAGTCACAACCGTCGTGTGACTGTGGTATAAATGCCGGCGGAACTCAAACAGCACCTCCGACAGTCTGTGTTAACAATAACAGACCGCTGAGAGTTAAACAACAAGGGTAGCTATATGGGGTCGGGTAGTACGGTGGAACCCACTGATAAGGAACTATCACGCTTTAGCACGACGCAATCGAGAAACATAGAGGTGATTCGTGATGATATTGCTTTCAATGGGTCTTGTCCTAACAATTAGGCCTACCAATATGGTCCAGAAGTTGTTTTCAGATAAAGACGCCATATTCCAAGATGATAATGGGTCCATTCACACGATTAGAGCTATTGGGGCATAGCTTGAGAAACATCAAGATGAAGTTGAACCCCTCCCCTAGGCCCTCCAATCCTTGGACTTGAGCAAAATTGAAGATCTGTGATCTGTTCTGGTGACAGAAATCCGGCACACTTTCTGCCTCCATCCTCCCTCGCGGAACTGAGTGATGAATTTCACGCAGAATGATGCACTTGCTACCATTCACGACCTCAATGACTCCATTCCAGGTCGCAGTAAAGCTGTTCTGAAGGAAAGATAGTCCAACGCCATATTAATCTAGTAAGTTGGATTTGTTTCCAGTTTTTTCATTAAATTGATAAGTATCTGTAGTAATAACATACCTAATGTCTTTTACTTCTTTGTACGGGGGATCCGGATACAACTACTAATAGGATCACATGAGCTCCCTATTATCACACATTAAACTGTAATTAGAACTATTTAAAAAAAGAAAGTTTCGTTTCACAGTGTAAAACTTCCAAACTATGAGAACTCAATACTCAAACTTGAAGTAGTACGTCTATAACTACTGTTTGCAATAGTGGAATAATATCAAAGATAGAATATGTTCCTCCGATGCTGAATCCATATCAAAAAGCCATTTCTCGCTACCTCATACTATTTTTTACTCTGTAGAGATTACTATTGAAACTAGTGCTAATTGATTATCACTTTCGGTTTTAATAAGGGAATAAAATCAGAGGTAAAACATATCCTTGTAGTACTGAATCCATATGAAAAAAAAAAAAATGCTTGTCGCTATATTTTCACTACTTCCGATTTGAACGGATAAATAAAAGTCAAGATGAAATTTATTTTGGCGGCATTGAATCTGTGTAAAAAAAATCACTTTTCGAAATCTCTTGACTGAAATCTTAAAAGTACTAGTAAATTTCAACCATTACCGGTTTCGGTAGACCGTTTCAGGAGGTTAATACTATGTTCACTTGAGACGCTACATTGATTAAAAAAAAACAACTTATCTCTATCTATTACCACTTTTATTCTATGATGAGCAACGTTGAAACTAGAAATGGTTAATTTCTACCACTTCTGATTTGAACAATGGGTAAAAAGAGAAGATGAAACTATTCCTGGGACGCTGAATCGATTATTATATATATAAACTTGTCGATATCTATTATCGTTTTTCTATATGGAAATTAATATTGGAATCGGAAATACTAATAAGTTTCAACCACTTCCGGTTTTGGTGGACTGTTATGGGCAGTGATGGTATGGTGTCTTGAGAATTGCGGAAAATCGCTTATCGCTATCGATTACTGGTTTTGCTATATGGCGATCAACGTTGAAACCGGAAATGGTTTATTTCTACCATTTCTAGTTTGAATAAAGAGTTAACAGAGGAAGTGGAACATATTCGTGGGACACTAAATCCATCCAAAAGACCGTTTCTCGATATATATATATATATATAGCCGTTTAAGCTTTGATACTTGTCGACAGACGGACAGGCATGGCCGTTCAATATTATAATTTACATATCATAATTCGGAAATCTAAAAAGTACTAACCGTAATAATATGAGAAATAATTTTTTGAACGATTTAGTCGACTTCTAACGCCTTCTTAAAATTACGACTTTGCTAAGGAGAATTTTTCTTACTGTACAGTCCTCATCATTTTATGTTTTCTGTAATTAAGTTAGACACTATAAAATGTATGTTAAAATGTGTACAATATTTTTATTCTTTTTTCGTAATAAAATTTTAAAACGTGTAGCATATAACAAACATTTTCGAAGTACTGGCTTAAAAGCGGGTATGGATATTTAAATAAATGTATTGTAATGGTAAGATGGGGCAGGAAGTGAGAATTATAGAACTTTTGCCAAACTTTCTTTTTCTTTTTCTTTCTTTCTTTCTTTTTTATTTTCTTTTTTCTTTTTTCTTTTTTTTTTGTTATCCGGGCTGTCTTTCGCCACATTGAGCAGGATAGACCGAAGTTTACTGCATTTTAATTGAAATTTTTGTTTTAAAAATTAATGAGAAGCTATTGATTAGTGTTACGTAATCAGAAAACATAATATTGATTATGTAAGCGAAAAATGTAACGACCTTAATCTATCTCAAGCCTACAATAAGAATTTATTTAAAACATGATCAAATAGCAAACACAATCTTTAAGGAAATACGAGTAAGTTTGTGTCTTATAAATACCATTTATGAAATGAAATCTTTGAGTTTTACGTCCCACGTTTATGCTGGTTAGGCTAAAGGAGACGGTGATGATGAGTGATGAATGAAATGGTGGAATGAAGAAAGTGGGAGGAAACGGGAGAACCCCGAGAAAACCCACGCACACGGTGTTTGTTCACCACAAAGTTCGCTTGGCGGGGGCTGGGATCGAACCCGGGACCCCAAGCACCAGAGGTGAACGCTCTACCACTGAGCCACCGCGGCCCCCATAAATACCATTTAAAACTATTTTCTTAAATGTCTGCAGTATTGTTTAAGATTATTTGTACTTATCATTCATAGATATATATTATGAGGGGCAGTGGCGTATTTACGATTTTGTTTCGGGGGGGCTTTGCTAACTTTTTGGGGGGGCTTTGCCTGAAAATGTGAAAATTCTGCAAGATATTTCATATACTTTACTATAGTAAATAAGATTTCGGGGGGCTTAAGCCCGGAAGCCCCCTAAATACGCCACTGATGAGGGGATTTCTTAAATTAAATAAGTGATTTCTTTTGATAGATTTTCCTTCTTGACTAGTGAGTGGGCCGCGGCGGCTTACTGGTAAAGCGTTCACCTCTGGTGCATGAGGCCATGTTTCACATATTTTCCGAGGGCTCACTTGAAACAGAAAGGATCTAGTTTTACTTACGAGACGATATTTGCGATTGCCTCGTCCCGAAAGGATGCTGTCTCGTCTTAATAATCATATTCTGTTGGAAGAGCTCTTTATCGTCAGGAGAACTTTATCTCATCTCGTCTAATCGGCAACACACTTAAAAGTTAAATATATATATATGATTGAGGTTGTAGAGAAACATGTTAATTATATTCTTCTTGTTCTTCCAACATGCGTTTATTCACTACTTAAGAATACAATGAAGTGAGGCGACCATGAATGAACTACAGAAGAGAATGTATTCCACGTGCTACATTACAAAGAATGCCATCCGAAAGGAAGGACGGCCAGAGAAGAAAAGCCACGTGGAGTAAAAGCCACTGTTTATGAACAATAAAGAGCAGCTGCAGGATCAACAAGGAAAAACTCTTTCATCCTTGCGTTGCCTGCTTTACTTTTAAGACAACATCTAACTTCCCTTTGTCTCCATGGTAACTGTCCTCACGCATGCGTGTCCTGTGCAAAACAAAATTAACTTTACAGAGCTTCCTGTCTTGAGTGAACGTAAGTGTTGTCTTGAAATTAAAAAAAAAAAAAGTTTCAAATTACAAACGTCTATTTTCTGTAGCTCCCCCCTCCTCCCAACTTCAATATGCTCCTTTGTTTTAAGTAGCATCACTCACCATCAAATACATATTTTTCATGTTTTAACATGCACGCACTCAATGTCACTTGTGCGAGTCGTGCGTACTGAGAAAACCTTGCTTTTAGAAACCTGGAAACTCATATCGTAGGCCTAAGTAAAAAAAAAATATATATATCTAATTTCTTTTACTCTAAATAAAAAATTTTAAAGTGGGATCTCTTTTCAGGTGTATTAATGATATCATTCTGTGTATAATTAAAGTCTATACGGAAGATATATGTTTGAAATATAAGAAAAAGTATAAATAAATACACATAGTAAATAAATAAATAAAATATACTGTATAACAAGATTTATAATTTTTAATCGAATACTCAGAATGTGTTTACGAATAATTATTACACAAATAGTCCTCATTTCAAACAAAATATGCTACTGCTAATTTATCTGCAACCGATCTCATGCGGCTTACAAACGACGCTCTAACTTGTATCAAGTCTGAAGGATAATTTGGTAGGACTAATTAAAAAGAGTGATTGGGAAATAATATAAATATAAATTGGAATTGCAATTAAAATATCCAGATATTATTTTAAAATACTGTATAAGAAACTAAGTTTAAAAGCTTTTTCTAAACTGTTTTGGTGAGTATGCCACGACTAATTTATTCATTATTATTATTATTATTACTATTATTATTATTATTATTATTATTATTATTATTATTATTATTATTATTATTATTATTATTACAGAGATCTATGAAATAAATAGAAGAAAACAATTCTGTTATAGAACCCGTTTACTCCCCATAGAATCGCCTAATTTTTTAGCTTTGCCTCAACGCAGGTTGTTAAAAGCACCGCATAGTGTCGCTACTGTCGGTTGGCATGAAGCGAAAGATTATTTATCCTATTTTTTAATTGTTATTATTGTTGCAATTTAATACCAACGAAGTAATACCAACGAATTTAATATAGATAAAATATTAACTATATTAAATTAGTTTCAAACACATATCATTCAAAAGTTTCTTATTATAATTAAGTTACAACTGAATCCATGTTAAAAGTGTAGGATTTATAGCTTTGCATTCGCTTAATGATTAGATTTCTTAGAAAATCAGTAGATATTCTTACTATCCGCCGACGCGACCACACCTTGGGGGTTGAGCACCATACGAATCCAATGATAAAATAAAATAAGATGAAAGTATAATAGCATTCAAGTTATTATTATTATTATTTTAGCATGATAGAAATTTCTCATGAGTTTCCTGATTTATTTTAATAAATTATTAATATTAAATCAATTTGTGAGAAAATAAACTCAAATTCCACCGTTTTGGAGTTACTATCACTGTTTGTAGTCACTTTCAGCCCTTTGGACCTTTGTGTTATTCCGATTGCTTGTCGAGAATTTTGTTCAATACCAATATACTAAGAACCTCGCCTGTAAAGTTTTTTTTTTCTTTCGTAAATGTATTTCAGAGTTCTCCAAGATTGATTGACCATAGTCTCATTAAAACTTCTGTATAACATTATGTTTTCCCGTGAAAGTTCAATAAAAATAATTGTTATGAGTTGAGTAACTCGGTAAACTTGTATGAAAACAGATAATACATATTTTATTCGCTGAAACGATAGCCTCTATACTTTATAACACATAACCCACTAATATCCAAAGTATTGGTTTTGTACAGTCACCCACATAACATATACGACATGTTACGTTTAAATTCGCTTCTGCTTCCAGCTAGTGATGAGCGCTAGAGTCTTGGTCTTGCAGTTTGTGCAAGAGTCTTGCATGCAAGACGAAGACTAAGTCCAGAAATCGCGATGCAAGACCAAGACCAAGACCAAGATTCTTCCAGAAGTACCGATATTACTTGAATACTAGTACTGTCAGTACTGCTTATATTGAATAATTCACCGTGCTCGTGGGTTTTCTCGGGGTTCTCCCGTTTCCTCCCACTTTCTTCATTCCACCATTTCACTCATCTCTCATCATCACCGTCTCCTTTAGCCTAATCGGCATAATCGTGGGACGTAAAACTTAAAGATTTCATTTTTCATTTGAATAATTGTTTAACAATATGACTTTTAGCCTCCTTAGGAATATAGTACATCGAGGATTGAGCGATATAACATTATACAACAATAAATAACCCATATTCACAAGTGAGAGTGATTTTGTACAGTTATTTCAAATAACTTGGAGTTTGATGCCGTTATTTTGTATTTTCAATATAGATCAAAAGTATTTATATAAATTGAGTTTACAAAAAAGACATAGACAGTTGAGTCGTTTTCAGTTTTCACTCAAATTATTCTAAAATATTAAGAGGTTTGATTATAACCATTACTATTTTAATTTTCCCTCTCTCATTTTTGGCCAATGTTGCTAAACACATCACCACCTTCATCATTATCATAGGTATTCTGCCATTATTGGCAGGTCACTTGTTGCAACTGAGAAGCTTCGATGTACGGTGGTCCTCAGCTAGTCTCATCGTCTTGACTTAGCAATTTTCTGTTTCAATACCTTCCTTCAACTACAGTCTCCTTCACCCCTCCCTCTCTTTCCTTCCACCATACCCTCTAGCACGTCCCTCATAATACATTTCCTCCTCAGCCAATGTTCCAACCAGTTCTTCTTTCTCGTCTTAATTACACCCAAAATTCTCCTTTTCTCCTCTACTGCTACTATTTTTAACACCTTCTCATTCGTTTCCGTTCAACCTAGATAATTCTCTCCTTTTTCTCCATGCCCACGTTTCAAAAGCCTCATTTTTTTTAAAACCGCTTTTGCGTAATGTCCATGTTTTTGCCCCATATAGAGTACATATTGGAATCAATAAAACATGTTTAATTGAAAGTTTGATCAATACAAAGATTAACTAATTGTGGTTGAAAAGAAAAAAATCTGACATCATTAGAGTGTAAAAATAATTTTGCAATTAATGGTATTTCAGTCTTGATTTTCTTTCATGCGCCTCAGGCGTAGCCTCCCCAGTTTGGAAACCAGTGGAATATTATATCTGTTTAAAAATATAAAAAGATTACGAAAGGTCGTGATTTTATAAATAGGGAAGCGTGGACACCCATTGAAAAAAATAAAGGTCATCGCTTATAATGTACACTATCATATACTTACACGAAGCTAAACTATATTACATTTAGAAACACACATTGTATTTCCATTACTATCGGCGCATTGCAAAATTTATCCCTTTTATCCAGAGTAAAATTTCCCTATGAAAAGCATACGATTTCTTAAAAGCAAGACTTGCAAGACTCTTGCAAGCAAGACCAAGACCAGGACCAAGACTGGGTGTGCAAGACCAAGACCAAGACCAAGGCTTCCAAAGCAAGACCAAGACCAAGACCAAGGGTTCCAGTGCAAGACCAAGATCAAGACTACCCGCGTCTTGGTCTTGGTCTTGCATTTGCTCATCACTAGCTTCCACAAAAGAATGCCTCACACAATTGAATGACTTTCTTTTAAAATGACGTAATTTCACAAAATCTCATTTTAAAAATAGTCCGAATTCGCCTTCTTTTCCTGACACTGATTGAGAAAATTGAAATAAACGTATTAGTTTGTTTATTTAAGTAATCTTCCGAATCTTGAATAAAAAGCTTGAGATGCTTTGTATTGTGAGTAAGAAAAAAAACAAAAACAACTAATCGTTGAATGCTAATTATCTTCGCGCCATCGCGTTACAATCGCAATATCCAAATTATGTGAGTAAAACACAGAGAACTAATTAAATGTTACACACACTAAGAGAACTGAGTATTTACGTCGGCGGAATGAAGCAAAGTCCAGCTATATTTTGTAGATAAAAATAATGATAAAAAGAATTTGATTCACTATCTCAATCATTGTGTTAATGAAAGGAGTACTTGTTTTAGTGATAATTGCCAGGATGTGGGTCTCTTATAAACTCTTAAGAAAGCAAGGTTTTATTCATACAAGACTGTAAAATACATAATTTATTTTCCTAAGCATCACATTTGGCATTTCTTCAATAAGTAGTAGAAAATTTTAGCATTATATAGAAATTCCTCCCTTTAAGTACGCAATTCTGAAAACAATGAAACGTGTGTTTGCTTATTTTTAATTGTAAGCTCATAATACGAGGTTCATCCTACTAACTCCAGGGATTCGTGAGATAGAGCTTAGGCTATTCCTGGCAAAAAAAGAAGGAATTCCCGTTTATCCCCTGAGGCCTACATATGCCCCAAAAACACTTCCTTATCTCTTGTTTCCTCGACAACAGGAATATTATGTTCAAATTTCAAGTTTCTAGCGTTTATAAACCTTTTTTCCTTTGGGACACATCAAAGTACGTTTCAAATTTTCACGACATCCCTGCATATGATTTTTTTTCCTAGATGCAAAAACGTAAACAAATGAAAATGCATAGAATCCAATTATTATTATTATTATTATTATTATTATTATTATTATTATTATTATTATTATTATTATTATTATTATTATTATTATTAATATTATTATTATTATTATTATTATTATTATTATTATTATTATTATTATTATTATTATTATTATTATTATTATTATTATGGAAGAATTATAAGATACAAATCTCACAAGCTAATTACGTAAGAAACATATCAACATAAAAGAAAGTTATGACTCTTAAGCAGAAATATGAGAAAGAAATATTACTATCAGAAATATAAGAAGACATCAAACTAAATCTAGTGATATGTTTGTTTTGACGATTTTCACAAAGCATACTTATGCGTGGACAAACTCTTTGACAGACACACTCTCTCATATCCAGTGTTTTCTTTCCAAAGGAAAATGAACAGCGTTAAAAGCAAATGTTTCAGCTTGAAACTTGGAACACAAGTCTGAAATCAAGTCGACTGGCGATAAATTTTTATTTTCTTCTAAAGAGAATTTCTTTACGGAAGACCATAAAAAAACATTCAAAATCTTGCGACACACCTCACATGTATTCGTGACACTGCGGTTGAGAAGCGGTGGCCCGGGCGATGATAAGTGAGTCACTTCTATTCTTTTATATAATTGACGTCATTTGGACCTTTAAAAGGGGAAAGGAATTGTCCACCACCCCTTGAGTTTGAGATATGATGTATACATTTTAATCAATAATATATTAAAATAATATACTAATGAAAAAACATAAAATCCACGGAGTCTTACCCTCACCCAAGCAAAATCTGAGATTACACTGCTGCTAAATAATAGTATGTAGATGTAATGGGAGAAAACAAATTTTTGGAAGAAACTTTCCTGCAATAACTAATAAAGAAATGGTCAATGTACTAAAATAATATTTTCTAAACAGGTAATGGAAGTTTCATTTAAAATAAGTTGGTATTACTTTCTAAATTTTCATACCCATAAATAATAATAATAATAATAATAATAATAATAATAATAATAATAATAATAATAATAATAATAATAATAATAATAATAATAATAATAAATGCAATACTGCATCTGAAATCGCAAAATAAGCGGCAAGGAGGGTGTGTGAAGTATACAGAGTTGACGAAGGGAGGTGTCCAATTAATCAAGGTTGGGAACAACTAACTCTCAAGGTATAATCGTGGGACATTAAATGGTTTTATTTTGAACATAATTCTAAGAAATCATCTTCCGAAGGTAATAATAATAATAATAAACATTACTCTTATTCCATAAATGTTCTCATACAGTTATTGTAGTTTCATTAATTTTTGTTTCAGTTCGAGAAACTGAAATTTACTCCTTTGTTAATCTTAAGAATATATATATATATATATATATATATATAATTACATATTTTTCAGTATGTTTTATAAGAAGAAAGGAAAAAAGCAAATATACAATATAAACATTACATTTGATTTCCATGTTTGCTGCGTAAAAGGTGTTAAGTCCAAAAATCATAAATCGTAGTCATTTGACAAAGATTGGTACTGAAAATTTTCTGCTTGTGTAAAGTCTTAAAAAACAAAGATTATCAAGCGCTGGCGAAGTGTTGAGTGTTTTAAATCTCTGCATAAATTGTTCCCCACAAAGTATTACATAAAAAGGTGCTTAAACGTTTAAATATTTTGGACTTAACACCTTTTGCGCAGCGAACACAGATTTACTAATGTGTTCGTTAGACGAAAGGAGGGTTGGAAAATTGTTGTACTTTTTGTTTCATTTCAGGAAGCTGATAAGATATCTCTCAATTACATAAAATGATTTTTTTAATTTAAAAAGAATTTCTAAAGAAAACAAATAAAAAAAGTGATTTTATTCTTGCTGTTTGACGTCTTAGCTTGGATAAGATTGAACAACGCAGAATATTATGAAATTTCTTTCCCAGATGAGTTAAAAAAACGAGAGAGAGAGAGAGAGAGAGAGAGAGAGAATTTATTCATTCCATTTAGTTTCATGCGTGATGATGTCCATGGATGTTGGTTAAAGGATTTGGAAAAGTGGTTCACAATCTTGAAGGGCGTAAAGCTCTTCTCACATAAGGTTTAGACCACGGAACTCCAACTTTAATTATTTCAGCACAGAATTAAGAGGATCTGTGCCTACAGTGGCCGGTATTTTATAAAATTGACTACTGACACAGCATCAACTCTGTAATACACACACGTATATATACAGGGTGTTTCAAAACAACACCGACAACGTTTGGGAGGTGATTCCTGAAACCAAGATAAGACCAAAAGTATATATCAACCTGAGTGCACAAATGCTTCCTTTCGGAGTTATAGGCTGCCGAAAATATATTTAAAAAAATGAACTTTAAAGATCCATAGCTCCAAAAGTATAGGACCTACCGTAGTCGGGTCAAGACTTCACTTAGGAACTAATATGTGCCCTATCCAAAAATCCATGTTTCAGAATCCTAAGGTACTCATGCAACAATTTTTATAGAGGGAGTTTGGCTACGGGCATATAATTTGAAGTACTCGCCAACTACCTCTTATAAGAATTGTTACGGAACTACTACTGAGAGAGAGAGAGAGCTTTTATATAAGAAATACAAACTGATAAATCATGCAACCGCTGTAGTTAGACTTCAAATGATACTAGCGTACCGGTATTTGTCGTTACTCACTGTCGTCCACGTTCATCGACAAATAACTTCCAATAATTCAAAGATTTCAGTTTGTTTTATATTCACTATTTGAAAAAAAATGACCACTTCAAAAGTTCCAGGAACATTCTGGCATAAATTTTGAACTTCTCTGCCTCTTAGGATACGCTCGGTAATCAATATGGCATGATAGAAGCCTCTGAGGTAGGTATTATGTTCAAAAATTCATTTCAATCAAGTAAATCGTTTACTCTCTAAACTTATTTTACAGTTTCATCTGAAACTAGGAATAATGCATTGGAACTATCTCGTATCCTCTCTAATGACCATGATCATAACTATTCACGGGAGATAGTGCTTGACTTGGGGGAGTTTTAAATTCACCAGTTCGAACATTTTTTTTTTTAAATTCTGGGTTCCAGAGCACTCTGTAAACTCAGCGAATGGGGAGAAACTACCCACAGATACTATGCAAATTTCCGAGGGTTAAGGGAAAACCCTGTGGTACTAGTTGACCCCCTAACATTTCCATTTTTTCATGCTCAGCGTCATGTTTCAATTTGGGGGCGGAAGCAAAAATATTTCACCTGACTTTCTTTTTAATCAAAAATTGTTTTACTTTTCCATTTAATACTAAGAGTAGTTCACCGAAAATAGTTCATACTCTCTCCTCCTTGGTATCATTAAAGTATTCCGAGGGAGGTAGTGACTGACTTGTAGGGGGCATGGTTGCCAATTTTCATGTATTACTTTCTAGTTTTTCTTTCCGAATTACCACAAATATCAGGCGAATTATACTAAAACAGCACTCTCCCGCACTTCATTTGGGAAAGAGAGGGAGGGGGAGGACAGAAATATTTACTGATAATTATCTGCATATAAAAAAGCTTTTCATTCATTGTGGGGTGCAGGGAAAGGGAAGCTATTAACACTAAAAAAGCAAAAAAAAAAAAAAAATGATTAACTTTAAGGGGGCAGACTGCTAAATATTTTTGAAAACTAATAATTTTTCTTTTTCCCGTTTTTCGTAAGTGGAAAGGGGTAATAAAATGTAACTTACCACAATAATAGATAATGTTATTCTACACCCAAAAATAGAAATTGGAAGAATTTTCAGTGTTGCCATCCCTAGAAATTACAGTGTGACCAAAATTTGAATTACTCAAAAATCTAGGTAAAGGCAGCGACTAGAAAAACGAACTCAGCGGTAATTGATGACTTATCTTGCTGTCTATGTTTCTTGTTTACTACTTTTTAAATAATGCTTATCTTTATTTTGTAATGACTTATTTATTTTGTAATAATTTATGTAAGGTTTATAAAATAAATAAAAATATTATTTAAAAAGTAGTAAACAAGGAACATAGACAGCATGATAAGTCATTAATTACCGTTAAGTTCATTTTTCTAGTCGCTGCCTTTACTTAGATTTTTGAGTAATTCAAATTCTGGTCACACTCTAATTTCTATGGATGGCAACACTAAAAATTCTCTCGATTCGTATTTTCGAATAATATTATCTGTTATTGTGGTAAGTTACATTTTATTACCTCTTTCCACTTACGAAAAACGGGCAAAAGAAAAAAATATTAGTTTTCCAAAAATATTTAGTAGTCTGCAGCCTTAAATGTAGACAACTTGATTTGGGGGGAATTGGTGCATGCGTTATGGGCCATGGGAGGATAGACACCATTGACTTGAGATGGTTGCGAGACACTCCATTTTTCGCATTAATTCTGAACCCCATGTCTCCCTTAAGATACCCTTTAATCAAAGTGATAATTGAAAACTAGGTCTAGGTAGGTAGTAAGTATGTTGCAAATTTTATTACAGCCATTTTCCTGTGTTGCAGCACAAACAACAGACAATGTTGCTTTCAACATAGAGCAAAAAGTATAAAATGCTTCTTTTCTCCTTAAAACAGTAATATTCAAAAACTCTGTACACATGTCCGTTTACTTTTATCAGTCATTTACAATAAAATATATTACCCTACCTAAATAGAATAATATTATTGTTCAAGGATCATACCAACCATCAAACAGGATATTAATATGGCTTTGACTTCTCCAGCCTCTTTATAGAGTTAAAAAAACAGCCTTTCTGGGCACTCAATCTTCCTTTACATTAATACTTCAGCTCGGGTAAACCTGGAGTCATTAAAATTAGCTCCAGACCTTAAGTCATTATATAATATTAAATATTTCCAATCTTAAAAACATAATAAACACAATTATTTTTTTAAAAAAATATGCAGAGTATGAAATTGATCGTTTTTCTTCATTTCTATATAATTTCTCCTCTCTCTTTCTCTTTTAAATTAGCACCACGTTTTTCTGCTCTTTTTTATCTTGACCGATACTCCTTATATATATATATATATATATATATATATATATATATATATATATATATATATATATATATATATATATATATATATATATATATATATATATGCCTCAATAGATACTATTAATCAATTAATCAACAACATCCAGTGGTTCTCAAACTTTCCGACAACGCGGACCCCCTGTTCATTCGGAAAGTGATCTGCGGACCCCTTGCAATGCTATCTGAAATTTCACATGGTATTTAAAAAATATACTACTTAGAATTACTACTGAGAAGAAAAATAATGAAATAAGTATTTTATTCTAAAGATACATGACTGTTTTCTAATGAACGAAATTTCAATTGAAAATACAGTAACTTTCAAGACTGAAAATCAATGTGGGGCTTCTTCTTTTTAAGGAAACCATTTAATAAACAATGTTCGCAAATGTAGGGTCACTAATGAAAGGAATGAAACTTTTTTATACATATAATTGAGTTGAAATCTGGAATAAGTTTTGTTACCATCAATTTTAGGTCCGATTCCACATTAAAACGATTTCACTTTAAGGTTTTAATACCGCAAAGAGCAGAAAAAGTTCTGCTCACATAAGTAAGAGGGAGGGAAAGACATCCAATATTGCAATGCCTTTGTAGACAGCTCTTCATACCCACAGTGCACACACAACAAAAAGCTACAAAGTTCATTTTAAAAAAAAACGTTTTTCCATGAAGTATCGCACGATAGTTCCAACAGCTGTTCTTGTTCTATGTTCATTCATACCTCGTATGTCATGGATTTCTACATTAGTGAAAGGATTTCAATTGAACCATTACCAGGTTGTGGGACAGGGAAATAATCTCGAAAACTTGCATCTGATGATTTCAAGTGTCCTACAAGTGTTTTGTGCATTTCAGCAGAGTTTTTCACCTGAAGAATCAATGAAATTCTTGAGCACTGGAAATAATGAATAGTTATTGTTTTTTACTCGTACTGCCCCAGCTTCTGTTTCTTAATCCTAAAAATACTTCTTGCATAACAACTGTGAGTTCCATTTTATTACACCACATTTCAAATTTGGGCGTCGCGGAGGACCCCCTAGCTAGTCCCGCGGACCCACAGGGATTCGCGGACCACAATTTGAGAACCACTGGTATAATCCATCTTATCCTTAATACTCTAAATGTATTCACTATATAATTAATTATTCTCTTTTGTGAAAATTTGGAAACCATAAACTTTCTTATACAGACTATAAAGATTTTGTAACTGTTCCTCTAGAACCGATAATTATCGGAAGTTTCATTTTTTTTTAACCTTCGTTACAATGCCCCCTCAATGGTTCATATATTTTTCTTTCTTATTAACATTGGTCTCCATTTCTCCTTCTTCGAACCTTATTGTTACATCAAGGATATATCTACTACCGTATTATTCCTTTCTATAATAATATGAAGCTTAAGTTTCCTAGGGTATAGGTTAATTTCCGCTTCTTTTGCTGTCTTAATTCTATTAATATGAAAATATTTAATACACATATCATGACGTGCTGTACGACAAGAAGCGTGCAAAATACTTTTGCATTTCCCGATAACGTGGGTCATAATATCGAGCGGCGCCTAGCAGGCATAACACTCTTTCGGAGTTGAAAGATTTGCTCTAGCCAACTCTATTCTTACCCCATAGATGTTCGTTTTCGTTTTAATATCTATAAACCTATTATCGGGAAGCGCCTCATATAAAAAGTCATTACTTATGCGGCTATAACTTTAAAAAACTTTATTTCCTTCCCCTGGGGTTCCTTAGTTACCCCATTCATTAAATCATTTCTATTTTAATACTTGCTTTCTCCTCGCTAAGACCATTACATTATAAGATCTGGAGATATTCAGTTTATTAACTATTTTATTTTTTAAAAATAACATCTGCACCACTGTTCTTCAGAAGTTCACAATAAAACATGTTTCTCTCCTGTCCTTTAAGTGAATAAATAAATTTTAACTGTGCCAATAATACCTATATTAGAAACACAGGAAAATTCAAATCCCCCATCTCTTTTTCTAGTATATTCAGCGTTGAAGGATGCAGGTGGAGCCTTTATTTCAAGAAACCTTTAAACAGATTATCAGTCTGTTTGAGGAAAATTGGAATAACAAAACTAGAAATCCACACACTGAAATATTTGGGTAGTAAATATGTCTGGATTTTTTTTTCGCCGTTTCGGCTGAAGTCGAGTCAATCTTAACAATCTTAACAATAAGAATCTTCTAGGTTAGCCATATGAAATATATTTCAATTCCGTGCTGAACAGTATATGAACTCCCTACATATGAGCAGCCTGGGCAAACATAATCGTAAGTTCCACTTCCGGTGAATTTGAGCTATTAGGTGGAATGGCTTGTGATTGAACCACAGAAGTTTGTGTAGGTAGTTTATTTTTTATTTCGGAAATGTACCTGCAGATGGTAGGGGGAGTTTGTGTGTGATATGTCACTGCATTGAAGGCAAGCCAGTCATATGTAAACGGTTCATCTACTTCTACCCTTTTAATTCCAACATGGGTGAATGTTTTACAATCCACTGAGATTGAACTCCAAAGCATAAACAGAATATCCACAGCTATTCTAAGTCCATATTATCCAGAAAATTCCTACAGTTATCTACCAACATTTGTAAATCTTTTTCACTACTACTAATTAACAATGCATCATTTAAATAGGCGAACTGAAGGAATTGATGACCCTCAAAATTATACCGTATCTTTAAATTAGGTATCTTTCGCACCACAGTACCCAACACCAGGTTGAAAAGGTTCGCATTCCCTTGACGAATTTTAATCCTCACTATTAGCGTTACGCCTGTGTTACCAAATTTTATGATATTGTTACTGTACAAATTTTTTTACTATATTTACATACTTCTGAAGGATTTATGTTATTATAAGTGCTTAAACAATGGCTAATTTAGCTAATTTATCATAACTGTATTCAAACATTCTTTGTATATAAGTATACCTCTTTTATTACTTATGTTACTTTTGATTTTTTTCTTTCAGAATTCAATATACCTTTGAAATCTTTAGCATGTAGCATAATCAACAGTTTACTGTACCAATCGTCTATATGTTCACAGAGAACCTCACTACTTTGTAGCGAACCCTGCTCCCGCCAAGTGAACTTTGTGGTGGACAAACACCGTGTGCGTGGGTTTTCTCGGGGTTCTCCCGGGGTTCACTTTCTTCATTCCACCATTTCATTCATTACTCATTATCACCGTCTCCTTTAGCCTAACCGGCCTAACCGTGGGACGCAAAACTCAAAATTTCATTTCATTTCATTTCATTTCACTACTTTGTAGCGGATCAGTAATTAAATGATTCTTTAACATTTATACTCATGTTGACTTAAGCGAATCCGCACGTTAGGCACTTTCTCAATGAAGAAAGGGAAATTTAAATATTATTGTAATGACCCCTTTCGAATATTATTGTAATTAATTAATTTTATTTAGAACTTTATTACCGAATTTCACATCTCCATCTTAAGCGAATCCCTACATTCGGCACTTCCTCAATAAATAATGTGAAATTTCAATATTACATTAATACAGTATTGTCCTCCTTTCTCCGCCTTGGGAATGGAAATTTTCGAAAACTTGAAACACACATTCTCTTATTTTTTTATTTAGGAGTTTATATACTGAATTGCATACCTCTAACTGAAGAGAATTCATACATTCGGTACTTTGTGAATAGGATGGAAATTTCAATATTATTGAAATTGTCCTCTTTTTCCCTTACGAGGATTTTTCAGAAACTCTGAAATGCGTGATTCCTTACTTTCAATTAAAAGTCTACAGATCTCAAAACCAGCACCAAATTGCGTTCCCCTAAACGGATAAAGATTTATCGTTCATAATTAAAATGACACTCAATCCCACTAAAAACAGTATTTCATAATTCCAACAAAACCAACTCTAGAATATTTAGGTTCATTTATGTGACAACAGATGTACCCCACCTACACTTACCGACTGTGTGCAGACTTATAAAGTTGGTCTTATAACCTAAGAACAACCTTTCTCTGCTCTTATTAACATCACTGCAATAACCACAACTACTCTCCACCAGACTAAGAAACCTGAAGCCCCTCCTACACACTAACTATTCAAAAATCTATATATTAGAATTAACAAATATAAAATGATAATATAACAAATTCTTACATTACGCTCTTTCTGACTAAACAAAGGGAAATTTGAGTATTTTTTGAAATGTCATTTTTTCCACCCTAAGGAGTGGAAATTTCAAAACCGTTATTTTAAATGAAGAGTATATAGGGCGAATTTCATTTCTCTAACTTCAAGGATTCATGAAATACACTATATCTTAGGAAATAAATAAATAATAAATAAAAAATAAACTATCCTTTACCCCATTAGAACACGTATTTCCATAAATCTTTCCTTATTCCTTGCGTTTACAACGATAACGTTGTATGTTGTATAAACAACCTGTACCATCTTATAAGAAAAGGATCAGAGGCGAATTATTTGAACAGTTTCATATAAAGAAAAGAAAGATACAAAGAAATATCTGTAGATTATTTTTGATCGTCAACTATTAAAGTAGTTGCTATGGAGACGTAATAAATGTAAGTGTAAGTGTGCGGACATCTTGTAAAATATGTAAGTGTGGAATACAAACGCTTCTCAAGAGTAACTATTAAAATCAATTTAAGAAAATGGTAAATTGTGTTTGTCACGTAGTTTAAGAACCAGAGACTAAACATATAATACGTATAAGTTTATTGAAGCAATTATTGGTGTACAAAACGTATTGTACGTTCATGACAAAAGACTCTGTCCAAATTTCACGTTTCTACCTATAGTACTTATACAATGGCGTGGCCGATAATGAGCCACTCGCTCCTACTCTTTCATATAACTGTATAAATAATAATTGGAGTATGTTTAGTACAAGGGGTCCAGAAGCACTTAAAAAACACAAAATTTACAGGAGAAATGGATGATGCAAGTACTTAGACGTAACATAACGTAACCAAATTAACCTAACCTAACATAAACTAACCTAAGCTAACGTGAACTAGCCTAAACTAACCTAATATTAGTAGAAATAAGCTAAATTATATCATTTTTTGGAAAAATATGCGGGACACCTACACTAATATAACATAACCTAAACTAACCTAAAGTAACCTAATATAACCTAAACTAACCTAACATAACCTAAACTTACCGAATGTGAACAGAAATTACCAAAATTGTAATATTTTTTAGAGAAAAGAACTGGACCCCTTCTGCTAAACATAGGCCTAATAATTATTAGTATTATTATCAGGATCACGGAAGTGGGAATTATAATATTGTAATGTTAGTCCGTCCATCCGTTAACTTGCACGATAACTCTTGATCGGAAGCAAATTTTGAATTTTCATTTGCAATAGATAACTAGAGTGACTATCTCGGCCGAGTTCGTTAATTGAGTCAATTTATTAACATCTTAACGGGTAACGGTGACTTATATCCGTCCCTTAGTCCACACAATAACTCCTGAACGAAAGTGAATTTATAATTTCTTGCAATAGATTGCTAGAGTATCTTGGCTATATTCGTTAATGGAATCAACCCGTTAACATCTTAATGTATAACGGCGACTTTAATGGTAATTTTCTATAACCCATATGCTACTATAGAAATAAAGGCAGTAGAAGCTATACATCTCGCCGTTAGATGACAGCAAACATCCTCCAGCAGTTGCCACCTACCAGACGAAATTGAAACTTCTAGTACGTGATCCTTTTTACTACCTACCAGTGTTTATGGGGGAAGTAAGACATACGTAAAAAAATTACATCACAGAAAGCAAACAAGAAAAATAGCTTATTAATATTCCAAACTGAAATAAATTCCACAATAATCAAGTTGAATTTTCACAAAATCGTTTCTGTATTACAAAAAGGCCACAAATCTGCAATAGCTGATCAAAATTAAATGAAATTAAATCTTTAATTTTACGTCCCACGGTTTGCCGGTTAGGCTAAAGGAGACGGTGATGATGAGAGATGAGTGAAATGGTGGAATGAAGAAAGTGGGAGGAAACGGGACAACCCCGAGAAAACCCACGAGCACGGTGTTTGTCTACCACAAAGTCCACACGACGCGAGCTGGGATCGAACCAGGGACCCCAAGCACCGGAGGTGAACGCCCTACCACTGACCCACCGTGCCCCCAATTGCTGATCAAGTTTCATATAGATAGCTATTGAGTGGATTTAATTATGCCAATCTACTTAATAGGCGTACAAATGCGTGACATATACAGTTGTTCTTATTCGAGGTTACAAAATAAAAGATTACCACTAGTGATTTTTTTTTTTGTAACTTACATGAATATTAACGCGAAATGTATTTAGAGAACGATTACAAGATGTTATTTACTGATATATGGAAATCCAAAACTGGAACATTTTAAAAATTAACCATTGATAACAATATGCACATTATTATATAATGGCATATCAGACAAAAATATTCGGAATTGGATTTCAGTGTTTCACTAACAAAAAAATCGAAACCTATCTTTGATAATTATGGTCACATTGTTTGCTAATAATAAACGGCAAACGTCTCAGACTCTGCGTTACGTTAGTCCAAGGTTTCTCAACCTGGAGGTCGCGAGAGGGTTTCATGGGATCGCGAAGATAAGCGAAAGAGAGAAATATAATTAGAATCTAATACCAGAAAATTTTTTAAAATATTATTTTGAAATTTGTTCTGATAGGTATATTTTTATTTTTATATATATTGTTGAGAACAATAAAAAATAGATGTACTAAACATTTTCAAAAGGTGCAGAGTTGTTTAAAAAATAATTGAAATGAAAGAGGTACGATATGAAACTAATGAGAACTGCATATTGAAATACCAGAAAAATACAAATGCAAAAAACCTGCATATTGAAATATATCAGCATGGTGTTTTTTAACCAGTGCGGCAATGTCCTGTTCAATCTTCATGACATACATTATCAAGTCATTTAAAATATTAAATAAATTTTTTAACAATTGTCCAAGTTTTTTTTAACCAAAATTAGAAATCACTTTATTTTTTTATCATATGGCCCAAAATTAAGGCAGTTATGAAGTTTTCAAATTTTAAAATTGCCTCTATTTTGAAATAGTATGACGTATCGATTTCGATATTTGTAACATGATCAATGTGAATGAACTGATCAAATTTGGTTTTAATCCATTCGCTTTTAGGAAAGTGCATCCACTATATACAATAAATGGATGGATGGATATAGTGAGATTTCTGCAATAGATATATTAAAAATCCCACGCAAGCTTATTATAAACCAGAAATTATAAAGGGGGTCGCTGACAAGAGGATGTGATAAAATGGGGGTCGTGAGAGGAATTAAGTTGAGAACCACTGAATACTGAACAGTTATTACGCTGATAGATATCACTACCCATGCTATCCTTTTCCTCTTTAACGAAATTCTTGAACAACTCCACAAATACCGATTGGAGTTTGGGGTAATTGTTGGACTAACTCAAAATAATAATAATAATAATAATAATTTGTTAAATGCTAACAATTGGAGCCTTTAATGAAGCACAATTTTAATTTATAGTATATAAGGATGAACTGGAACTAGTAATTTTTAAAATATATTTATTTTGCTAAAATTTACATAATATTAATACATATTTTATGTTCCGATAATACACACTTCATGCATGCTTTCATGTTTTAACATATATATTTTTAAATGGATTAAACCTCATACTCATTTGTACTTACAGTATATCTAGTTATCAATGCACTTCACACAACTTAATTAATCCCATATTATACGTGTGGTTGTAGATTCATACATGTATGTGTGTGTATGTCTGTACGTTTGTTTGTAAATAACCTATATTTAGAATTTAGAAATCATTCTACTTTATCTTGTCAGAATGCATTAGCGGATAAATATGGTTTCAATCGTTAATTAATTGAAATCACATGACTAATTGTTTACAATTTCTTTTTATACCATATCGTTCCTCATTTTTTTATTGTATTATTGTTTATTAATGTGTGTGGAGTGAAGTTATAAAAATGTAAGCCTTCTGTAATTAGAGTATGTTTCCACTTGAAGGAAAAAAAAGTAAATGTTCAGTATCATGGGATACACGAAAAAGGCATGTATTGACCCAAAGGCTGTGCAAAACAGAAATTCACCAAATGTGATCACTACATTCTAGTAATATTATTTTACATGTGAACGACTCGGGGGACCATAATAACACACTGAGAAAAAAAAATCGTATGTGGCGTACGTAAAAACGTAGGTTACATGTGTAAATCCTGTAGATTTTGGTCTTAATGTACAGCAAACGCACAACTGAAAAAGTATATTTTATACGTAATTTCTGTATAAGTGTTCCAGTATTGTTATGTAAGTAGTAAATAAATGCACAGATAAATTTTTAGCATTATTTTTTTATGTGTGTTTCGTAATATTTAGTTTGCGGAAAGGGAGCAAACAGTATTGATGAGTATTGAGAACCATTAAATTATAAGTCCACATCACATATAGGTTCAGTGCTGGAAAAGACCAGTTAAACTTCAAACGAACACGTAAGTCGGTAGTCATAAACACTGAAGGTGAATAATGTTTTATTATTTTTTAGTCGGGTGATCGGACTTATTAAGATGTCGGGACATACAAATATGTATCATATCGAGATGGGTAATTAATAATTCTGATTGGATTAACTTATTACATAATAAGGTTCAGTGATGAGTTTGTTTCTGAAGCGATGAACATCACCCGGCTTTTTAAACTCATAGATTTCTTTCGAAATGTCAACGTCCTAATGAAATATCGCTTCTCATTACATCATCAATGTCAAGTAATGCCTGGTCTGGTCAGAGAAAAAGTGGATGGCCGTTGGGATTGTGGCGTCCATCCGACGTCATGAGGATAATTGGTGAGCTACTTCAAAGAAAGAAGTAGCAAATTTCGATCTGGTAAGCCAGCATTAATAGAGATGGGAACAGATGTTCTGACCACACATAAACTCAAAAGACATTAATGCCATAAGAAAGCTGGTAGACCCTAGTCTACCTAAGGGCTATTGTGCCAGAAATTTAGTTTTTTGAAGTTCTTTAAAGTTAGTTTAGTTAGTAAATGGAAAACAAGCAATTCCATGTGTTAAAAAAAAAAGATTTCTCAGAACGTTATACTGTATATGAAAATATTGAATCAATTTTGTAATGTTTGGCCTTCTGACATACATTGTCGCCACAAAGGTCAAGGTCAGATGAGAGTGTGACACGCCCTCCTTCACTAATAAATACAGCTAAGCGCAAACATTAACGGAGACACAAGGTTCATACATATTACAACATACATTGTGAGTTCTCTCATAAAGAAGAGTGAAAAATATATATTACTAGTTTCTAGACGAAACAGATAAAATCAGACGACACCAGAATTACTGTATCTTGAACACTAACACTGGGACTCGGTTCGGTCGATAACAACAAACTTCAGTTGTGACGTCGTTTCCGCGTTGTTGCCACGTTTCTTGTTCTCTTAGATACAGCTGGTGGATCGGAACTTCGCCAATACAATATTGCGGAAAATCAATATTATGTACATTCTTTCGGAAATTTTTGAACGTTTAAAACAAATGACAGAACAAGGATAATCAACACTTTCTGTTTTCTTGTTAAACAAACTATAACCAAAACCTATCTTTCAAAGTCAATCAGCCTGGACTGAAAAAGGTATAATAAATAGTGATATAGATGCAGGGACATTGCGGTGACAGATGTGGTAGGGTAGTTTATGTCAAAATAGAACAAAAGTATCTTGAAAATAAAAATTAATCCTAAATGAATAATTAGAGACATCTTGAAACATACACGTCGATGCGAAGAAAACATTGGGAGGAATCAGGTACTCTAAAGTTTTATCCCATAATGGTTTGTTTAGGTTTTTTTTTTTTTTTTTTTTTTTTTCAAATGTACGTATATCCAATATTTCATGGATAATACAAGGAAGTATCAAAAAGTTCGCGCAATCACCTAGAAGGTGATGAGGATATGTATTTTATAGTTATTTCATTGTATTCCCATCAGGAAGTCGCGGTCCGGAAAGAAGATTGCTGCCGTTGACGGTGGCGGGCCGCCAGAGGCAGCCGACACCCGTCCCGGCGGCACGACGATTTACTTGTTCAAAGTTGCCGATCTTTTGCCTAGGCGGCAAGCGGTCGAAAATCGTAAAATAAAATGTACTCTGCCGACTGTTGCCGACCGTGAAAGTCAGCAAAACAGTCGGAAAGGCCTCTTTCCCACACCCTACCGACTCCTTATGCTGGCCTCTTTTCGACGGCGGCGCCGGCGCATTTACTGCTCCTTTACGACTGTTTGCCGACTGCTCGGCAAGACAACTTTCCGACGGCGGCGCGGGCGCATTTAATCCTCATTTCCGGCTGTTTGCCGACTGGTCAGCAAGGCAACTATTCGTCGCGGTAGAAAATCGCGCTGAAAGACGCCGGCTTCCGGCGCCGGCAATCCGACCGCGGCATCTGGTCGGCATGGACAAATTGTTCGACTGTAGGTGGCAGAATCCTGATGGGGATGTTAACCATGCAAATTCTGGATTCGTTAAAACAACTCTTTCCATTTTTTTTTTCAGTTAAATCACTAAAGGTGGGATGAATGACAAGCTTGCAGCACGGAGCGTCACTAAGTTCTCCCATCTTCAGGGAACACCAACAAAGCAGATCACGAAGAGACAAAAGAAGTCTATGGGGATGAAAGCTCATCCTATGAGATGGTATCCAAGTGGAATCAGGAATTCCAAACTGGATACATAACCATCTCGGACGCCTCAAGATCTGAAAGACCATCTTTTGCTGATTATGCTGCCTTGACGGAGAAAGTTGAGAAGATTGTAATGGAAGACAAGAGGATAACCAATGAAAGTGTTGTATGTGCAATAGGTATGAGTTATGGGTCTGACCAGCGGCATCTTCAGAAAGTGTCAGCACGGTGAGTTGATGCTTTCTGTTTTCTGGGACTATATAGGGGTCATCATGACACATTACCTACCACAGGGCAAACTATTACTATTATCTATCATTCCCACCTCTTAAGTAACAAAGTTACGAGAGGAATTGAAGAAGACATGTCGGGGCTTGGTCATAACTAGACTTCGGATTTTTGCATATTTGCATGTTTTTTTCCTGATGTGATTTTGATATGCTCTTTAAACAGAAATCCGTTTCAGTTGTTTCGGGGTAAAATAGTAGAGTTTTATAGTGCATATATTTGCATATTTCGGGGGTTAGTGCATGTTTATGTCGTTATTGCATATACATGCATATTTAAAGAAATGACCATATTGATCATTTTAAATGTGCAATAACTTTCCCTATAAATGAAATTCCAAGTTTCTAATATAAATAGACTGAAGATCTTTAAATGGTTCATTGTTGTGAGTTTAGAATATCTACCAAGGTCATGTGAAAGGAGAATAAGAAAGGGGTGAGTGATTCAGCCTCCCGGCAATGATGCATGATTGTTACTTTTTTAAAAAATAGAAGATATAAATAACGGTGTCAAATCAACTAGAACAAAATTTCCACGTTAAAGATGCTACTGTTGTCTGTGTGTATGGATTTGAAATTGTGTGGTCCTGTAGCAGTATAAAAATACCGAAAGAAAAATCTAGAAGTGATCTGAAACAGGGCCCACATCTTTAAATTGAATTTTAATTAGATCAAAAGTTTGTCCAATCTAGGACAAATTTTGTACCGTTCAAATTAACAAAGGGGGAACATTTCAAAATTTGGGCCACTTTGATCATCTTTGATCACTTTGATCTTCAAATCTGAAATTTAACTACCTCAGAATTTTGTCCATTTTTATCCACTCGTTTTTTTTTTTTTTTTGGTAAAATTCAAGTAAATGAGGGAGGGTCATTTAAAAAATTGTCCACTTTGATGACCTGTAGTGCGAGATCTTCAAATTAGAAATTTAACTAGCTCATAATCTTGTTCAATTTTCATTCATTTTTGTCCACCCAAGAAAAATAAATTGAAAATTTAAATTAACGAGGAAGGGCCGTTTTAAAATTTGGCCACGTTTATTACCTGTAGTGCGACATCTTCAAATCTGAAATATAACTACCTCAGAATTTTGTCCAATTTTGCACCATTTTTGTACACCCAAGACAAAATTTTATAAAATTCAAGTAAAAGAGGGAGAGCCATTTCAAAATTTGGCCACTTGGATCACCTGTAGTGAGAGATCTTCAAATTCGAAATTTAACTAGCTCATAATTTTGTCCAATTTTTGTCCATTTTTGTTCACCCAAGAAAAAATTTGGTACCATTCTAATAAATGAGGGAGGGTCACTTCATGATTTGGCCACTTCAATCATCTAAGTGCACCATGTTCAAAATCTGAATTTTAAATATCTCATAATTTTGTCCGATCTTTGTACGTTTTGTGCCACCAAGAAAAATTATGTACCATTGAAATAAACGAGGGAGGGCCGTTTGAAATTTTGGCCACATCGATCAGTGTGACATGCTCAAATTCGCATTTTAACAAGCTTAGAATTTTGTCCAATCTTTGCATCACAAACAAAACATTATGTGCCATCCAAATAAACGAGGAAGGTCATTTCAAAATTTGGCTACTTCGATCACCTGAAGCGTGACATTTTCAAATTCGAATTTTAATTAGCTCAGGATTTTGTCAATTTTTGTACATTTTGTACCACCAAGAAAAAATTAAACGTTCAAATTAACAAAGGAGAGTCATTTCAAAATTGTGACCACTTCGTTCAACAGTAGTGTAACATCTTTAAATTCGAATTCCAACTACCTTAGAATTTTCACTGTTTTTTGTAAAGTTTTCTACCACCAAGCTAGTTAAAATTCAAATTTGAAATGTCTCACTACAGGTGAACGGTGGCCACATTTTTAAAAGTCTGTCCCTGGTTTATTTGAATGGTACGAATTTTTTTCCTGGCGGTAAAAAATGTACAAATATTCAACAATTCTGAGCTAATTAAAATTCCAGTTGGAAGATGTCTCACTACAAGTGATCGAAGTGGCCAAATTTTAAAATGAATCTCCCTCGTTCATTTGGATGGTATATATATCTTTCCGTTGGTGGTTCAAGAATATAAAAAAATTGGACAAAATTCTAAGCTTGTTAAAATTCGAATTTGAAGATGTCGCACTACAGGTGATCGATGTGGCCAAAATTTCAAATGGCCCTCTCTTGTTTATTTCAATTGTATTTTTTTCTTCGTGGTTCACCAATGTACAAAAACCGGACAAAATTATGAGCTAATGAAAATTCGAATTTGAAGATGTCGCACTAAAAGTGATCGAAATGGCCAAATTTTGAAACGGACCTCCTTTGTTAATTTGAATGGTACAAAATTTTTCTTGGATTGAAAAAAAGGGAAATAATTGGAACAAATTCTGAGCTAATTAAAATTCGAATTTGGAGATGTCGCACGACAGGTGATCGAAGTGGACCAAATTTTGAAATGGCCTTCCGTCGTTTATTTAAATTGTACAAAATTTTTCTTGGGTGGACAAAAATGGACAACATTCTGAATTAGTTAAAATTGAAATTTGAAGGTGTAACACTACAATTAATGGACCCTCTGAAACAATGGATTGAAGTTGAGAGACCTTAACAATTCAAGGAGAAAGTATATTTTGCAAAGTGTATGCTAAACAAGTAATACTTTCAAAGTAAGTATGCTTGTTTTCAGAAGAGGACATTTCCATTTTGTTCGACAGCAAAAGCTTAAACTTCAGCAGCGCCCTATTTTTTGGCCGCCTTATATAGGAGTTTGAAGTCCGGTAAGGAGCTCTATAAGTATGAAACAACCCAGGTGCGGCGGCTTTTTTATTTATTTATTTATTTTTTAATACTCGACAGTGATCATCCCAAGGAAAACTTTAAAAAGTATTTCGGGAAGAAATGAACAACCCTTTTGAAAATAAGCTCTACAATTAATTAAAATATTTGGTTTACAAAATCTAAAACTTGCCACAGCAGTTACTCTCTGAGATAAGTTTTCCTTTAAGGAGTTTATGAGATGATTTAAACAGGAATGTACGCAGAAATTTATTTCCGGAGGGTCTAAAGCGTTTGGGGGTCCAAATAAAATTTGAGGCTAAGTTATATGAATTTTTTAAAAAATTGCCCCTAAAAGTAGACTACATTTACAAAAAAAGTCGGTATTTCGGGGGGGGGGGTCCGGACCCCCAGGACCCACCCCCTGCGTATGCCCCTGGATTTAAAAATAAGCTTGTATTGCTTTGATATGCACCTAAATCTCTGGAAACGTACATTTCCTACTAAGTCTTCTGTTATGTTTTCGATAATTTTACCTTCTTCCCATTCATACTCCATGTCTCGCTCAAATCACTTTATTCCATTTAAAGTATCAATATTATATATTGTAAATTATTGCTGTTTGAAACGGACAATGTTACGCTAGAAGAAAATATTCTAGGATTAACACATAATTGATTACAAAAAGTAATTTCAAGTGGATTTATTTTCTTTTAAACAAGAACATATAATAAGGTTTTGAATACAGGCTTTTAATACAGTAAAAATTGCCTTCAACAGATCCCTTATTAAAGGGAAATATTTCACGTTCCCATGAATATAACACTAAAAAAGGGTGTTAAATTCTCTTGATTAGTTGGAACCTGTGTTGCGAACAACGAATGTTAAAATATACTTTTTAACGGAAATTTTCAAGTTACGGAATGCATCGTTTACAAAAATTTTAGACATTCTGTGAGAGGTTAGGTATATGAACTACGTTGTCTGTAAAGGTCTTTGTTTACTTTTTACCCTACACATTTAACCTTTAGTTCACCGCCATATATGGCCCTAGATACCGTGCAACTTTTTGAACAAAGTGAAATTTATATAGTAATTTCCAAATACCAATAACTCGTTCTCTACCTGGTCTAGACATATACATAATAGATCAAAGAGAGCCAAAAGTAGAGGGAGGAGCGTTGAAAAATTGTAGCATAATTTGTATTAATTTGTAGCATAAATAAATACTGCAATTTAATAGGTATTGTATAACATTTTATTTTATCTCACTATGTCCATTATTTATTTTTTGCATAGATCTATCTCCGTTAAGCTTAAAACCTTTAAGGGGAATTTTTATGAGTCTTGTTCAATTTTGCAAGCCAGGTTTTACTATATGCTTATGCCAGAAATGTTTATTTCCGTCTCTGAGTATATTTATTCTTTATTCACAGATATTTGGCCCATTTTAATATATATATATATATGGGGGTAGATGTATTTTAATTTCACATACTGAGCTGTTTGAACCCGAAGAAACCAAATGTATTCAAGAAGCCGTGGATACTTGCGGAGGTAGAAACATTAAAAGCGAACTTGCGTTTATCAATACTCATTTCAGTTCAATTTCAGAGATTATAACGGGATGAGAAGAGCGATGATTAGGACTTTGTAGTGCATTTGAGCTGTTTGACTCAATAATGAAACAGGCTCCGCCAAGACCAATCCACAATTTTGTTTTTCGAAAAGTACTGTCAATAGACGCGAAAAATCCTGGTATAAAATTCTTGTGTAATGCGAATAAAGTGTTCCTGGGAACAACGACGCACGAATTACAGATTTATCGGCAAGTAACATTGCTTCTTTGAAATACTGTTCTTTAACGACCTGTAACACGGAAGGAACATTTTCGATGTACAGTAATGTTTTGACTGAGAAATGCAGGCTTTTGTCAGAAAATATCGAAAACCACATATTTGTCTATTGTAGCATGAATGCATCATAGTTGTACAGCAAGTATATGTAGTACAGCAAGTATATGTATACAATTTTTTTCTCGAAAGATAAAAAAAAAAATCTCATTTAACTTTAGCTTTTGATTGATGCTTATTTATCCTTTTTAGTGCATATTTCCATATTTTCAGTGCATATTTTCGTGATTTTTAGCGCATATTTGCATGCATATTTTGTCGTTTTTTAGTGCATATCGATCCGAAGTCTAGTCATAACAGAGGTGCTGCTGTGGCTACACAACGCACCAGCTCATTTCACCCATACATCCATGATGAAGACAGTGGAATTAGGAGATGAAATATTGCCCTAATCCCCATACTCACCGGACCTAGCACCAAATTACCTTTTCCTCTACTCAAAAATGAATCGTCTGCTCAAAGGATGCCATTTTGACAGTAGGGATTACGTAATTTCTGATGTTGAAATGTAGTTTCAAAGCCAAACTGTAGACTTTTACAAAACGATCTTATGAAAAACGAAGAACCGCTGGTAAAAATGTGTAGCCAGGCACGGTGGCTACGTAGAGAAGAACGAATACCATCATGGTGTTAGAGCTCTCCAGTGTGGATTTCTTATAATTTCTTCAACGTGATTGCACCAACTTTTTAACACTCCGTTGTAGTCATTTTTTTAAAATTTCGCGACAAAAAATGCTACGTAGAGGTAGAAATAAAAACAAGAAAATCACAGTAAAAAAAATTGAAGAAGCTGAGCCCTCTACGACAATATTGACAGGAGGAGTAAGATATTTATTAGGATCACGGAGAAGGCTTTATAAAATTGTGCTGTTGGTTCTTCTGTTCATCCATCTGTTACTCTACATGATAACTCTTGGACGAAATCAAATTTTTGAGTTCTTTTTTTAAAAATTGTTTTGAATAGAGAGCCAGAGCGATTATCTTGGCCATTTCTTAATGGAGCAAATCCATTAATACGTGTAACGGCGACGTTAATGATAACTATTAATATCCCGTTTATAATTTATACCATTCCCTAGCTTCTATGCAACCTGTACAGTAGCAAAGATGTTGGTTGCGTATTATGAAAGGATATAGAATCACGTAATCCTCTTTCTTTCTTTTAGCAGAGTTTATTTTATTTTATTTAACAATCACCAGATACAGCTCAGAAGCTATTTTATACTGGATATCTAACAACAACAACAATGAAAAGGATTTGGGGAAGGTATCGGACAGGGCCTGTTTAGTAGATACCATCCCGGCATTTGCCTGGTAGGATTGAGGAAAACCCTGTAAAACCTCAGTCAGGATGATCGGCAGCGGGAATCTAACCCACGATCTCCCGAATGCAAAGCCAACGCTCTACCACTTGACCAACGCTTTACCAACGGTTATTATATAGAAATATTCTTAAGAGTAGACGATAATAATTCGTGTGACTATCCAATAAATTTAATGTAATTAAACTATACACAGTACGTCGGAAATATTGAAGTATTATGATGCATGCATGCAAAATTTAAAGAACATCGAATCGGTAAAAGGACAATAATAATAAATTTATACAAAGAAAACAAGCTGACTGAACTCATGTACCAGGTATAAATAAAACTTTGATAACGAACTATTCAATTATTTGATTCGTAATACTTACGTAAATGGTATCGAACACGGAACCAATATTTGATTAAAATAACTCAAGTTATTTGTGAAAAATCAACAATATTTAGCCTACTGTACTTGTTTAGTATGTGTCATTGATATTGAATTGCATGGAGATAGGGGAATGGTCAACCTTCTTTCTTAGTTTAGTCAAAAGTTAGAAAGTGTGACATACTATTATGTTCGCCAGAGCCGCTTAATATATATATATATATATGAACTTACTCGTACAATTATTTTGTATTTATTTGCCGTAATAAAAATTTGCGTAGAAATTCTCACATTAATCGTATGCAATCAAAATTTGATATAATATAATGTCTTATAAACCTATGTATTACTATATACACATGAAATACAAAATAATCGAAATGAATAATAGTGGATATTTTAAACAATTTCATGTCACAAATGGATTTATTTGATCTCTTTGAGTTCATCAGAAAATAGTGTAACAGACTGTACATATAAATGGTAAAATAACTTTGTTAGGATAAATTGATTTGTTATTAAGAAATCCAAAATTATTCACACTACGTACTTGTACTATCTGGACATAAAAACACAGTATACTATGCTTCAAATTATATCGTATATATAGCAATGCAGACAAAACTAATTTGATATATAGTAATGTATCAAATTTTGTTATCGTTGGTATACTCAGTGAATTCTATACATGCTTTAATTATGCGGATGACGACCATAACATGAAAATCAATATATTCTTGTTACAGAGCACAAGCGTACCTCCTTCTTAATTAGTGAAACGTCTAGTTTGCATACGGGAAGGGCAAAACGCTAATGACTAGAACTACACTGAATAATATTCTAGTTTGATTTTAACAGAACGTATACATATTGTAATAATATACGAAATAACAACATAAGATAAGAATAACAAGATAAAAAGAGATAACGAATAACCTTAACATTCAAATGATAAAATATCTTTTGCCATTCAGTTTTTAACACATAATACAATATATATATATATATATATATATATATATATATATATATATATATATATATATATATATATATATATATGAAAGATAACTTTTTTATGTCTGAAAAGGATCAATTTATTACGAAATAAACTTTCATTTTCGATAACATAGTTGTATAATACAAATTCGGTAATTAGAGTATTAATTAATGTTATTTCCATGCTTTTGATACAATCAGAATATACTTAAGAATCTTGTTTATATGTTCCAGTTTGTAATATACATAAATAACATCGTTTGATCCCGGAACGAGTAATATATATAAAGACGCATGAGGATACGAAACTAAACGCTCGTTTGTGTATGTCTGTGTGTGTTTTTGAATTTCAATGTTGAACCTTTACATGCAGTATAGGCCTAAGCGTAAAAAATAGTATCACCCTAAGGAAGAGGTAAATAACAATCTGCTAGTTAACATTGTACTTGCTAGATATACAGTACGTAAATAAGTATTTTTCCTGTAAAATTGAAAACTGTGAATTATTATTGCTATGGAACGCGTCATACATTTTAGCACCACAAAAATTAGTTTATTCGAGTGTCTCGAATACTACGTATGAGAGTTTACTCATAAACATTGTTCAGGTTCTTGTGATCTATCGATTTATATCAAGGGCGCCCATCAGGGGGGCAAGGTGGGGTGCTCGTCTCCCTCTAGAGGAAATTGTACTTTGGAAGATCGAAAACCCAACAGATTTTTTTTTTTAGAATAGTCACCGCAAAATTTGAGACTACATTTGAAATGTTATACTTACCCCCCCCCCCTGGAAACCACAACATGAGTGCCCTTGACTGATATTTGTCTAATATTTGGACAACATTTTTAGTTAAAAATTTAAGAAGTTAATAACAAGTAAAATTAAAATTAAAATTTAAAAGTTAATAACAATTTTGGCCTACATCTCATTGTTCATATTATGTACTATCTGTCCACTTGTAAGTACCATTATGAAGAGCTCAATGAGGGTACACTTCAATACCAGTTATGCCTCAGCAAGTGGCATGCTTATTGTACAGCTTCAATTTGTAGGTTTACAAATTAGTTTTTTTCTCCAGTTTCTCGGAAACTATGCAAGAAATTTTACACTCACGCATAGAATTTTGTTCAGCTTAATAAGATCTATGAATTAATATATACGAGGAGCAGTCAAAAAGTTCCCGGGATGATGTGACGTAAGTTTAGTTCTGGCAATTGTGATGCAATCATAATGAATCTTGGGCAATGCAGTCCGTAGGTTGCCTAATACTGAATTTAACAAGTCTGAACACGTCTTAACAGGCAGTGTACGTGTAGTGTAGATGAACAGAAGAGTGTGTGGTGATCAGTTGGGTCAATTTCACAGATCGAGCAACGCGTAAACATCAAGTTCATGTACAAATTGGGGAAAATCTGATTCAGAGAGTCTGATAGCCTTAAAAACAGTTTAGCACAATTGAATATTTGGTTCTTTCCAAAGCTGAAAATGGACGTTTTCCGTTTCGCTAACATTCAAGAGATCAAAACTAACGCGACGGCTGAACTTCGAAAGATACCAAAAGAAGCCTTTCGTCAGTGTTTCCACCAATTGTAGGGAGATGGAACATGTGTGTGTGTGTATGTTCCGAAGGTGCCAAATTTGAAGGCGATTATGTAAATGTGTACTTATATTGTGGTATAATGAGCTACAACAAAATTTCGGGAACTTTTTGATTGGCCCTCGTATCTCACCGCTGGACAATTTTTCCTTACTAAACGCTAATAATTATGTTGAATACGAGAAAATTTCTTCTTTTTATGTAAAAGTATGTTGCAGTACATTGCTGAATACTATGGTATACATAATTACTACATTTAGTATCCTATCAAATTGTTCGAGAAGAGTGTGTAATAAATCTGTAATTATAAATATTCAATAATACTATTTTAATGGATTTCACACATCATTGAAAATTATTCTTTTCTTTCTTTGATGATTCTCTAGCTTTTATGTTGAAGTACACTTCTGAAAAATTAACGTCCACCTTCGAGTATCTATTCTACGTTTATTGACTGTATAAGTTTTTATTAGATATTTGTGTTTATACGCATGAACAAGAATGCCTACTTGGTAAACAGGCAACATATATAACATAGTAATTAACAGAGCAAGATATTAATTACCTTGCCCTTCATTTTCTTTCTTTTATTTTTTCGCGTTTAGTATTTAGCATGCAAACATACAAGTAAATCAATAATAACTATTGGGAGGCACAGCTTATATGATTCTTAAACATTGAATAACATTATTCTTGAATTTATGTTAATTAATTTCAGGGTCATATTTGAAAATATTGCCTACGAAATAAGCACATCATACTGAGTTAAGTGATAGTTTGGATTTGGCTACACTGTATGTGGTTCTCCAGATATAAGACGTACAAGAAAATTTGTGATTGAAGTGTATTGGGTCTTTGATCTAAAAAGGAAGTATTCTAAGAATACGCTTAATAATATGAACTACTTGTGGCCCGTGTTAAAACAGTAAATAATTAATATATAACGACAGTATTATTAATAGATGAGATATTTCCGTTTGCAGCTCTTACTGTACACCTATATTCATGTCACAAGATACGAACATCACAAATTTAAAATAATAAAAGCATTTGTTTACCTAAGTAGCTTATTTCTTCTTTGTTTCAAAATAAGGTTGATTACATTATAAATTTCAAGAAAATCGTAATACTACATTGATTTTTTGAGGAAATTTTAACAATGTTAAATTTGTTTGTAATAGATTTATTTATAAAGTTCAAATCTGAGACTTTAAACAGGTTTTTCAAGAAAGCAGTGATAACCTATAAATCTCGAAGTTTTAGGTTATCAAGAACCATTACTTTCTCCTACAGGCATGATATAATACGTAATGTAAACTATATACATATGAATGTATTATTAAAAACAACTGGGATTTATTTTAAAAGAAGGAAAGCAATATTTCATATAAAGTTTCAAACAGCAGCTAGTAAGATCGCTCGTAATGAAAAGGGCTGTGGTTCGATTCTCATGAACTCCTTGATTAAGTTAACTGATAAAAGGTAAGCAGAGTGACACAAACAATTAACTTTAATTGGGAATATATTTGCACTTCAAATTCACTAGATACATTTCAGTGTCATTTATTATAATTTTCAGTTCATAGCTAATGACACTTGACGATTTCAGAGTGCCACCCCTTAGTATTTCAGAAACTCATAGAACTTCTCAATTAATAACAAAAATATTATCTGAGATTTAAATAAATATATATTTTTTAAATCGTGATTTGATAACTGTGTGTGTTTCTTTTTTTATCTGTAACTTAAAAATCTTGTATTTGGCAACATACAAAATGTGTTTCCAGTTTTTCTTTCTCTA
Source organism: Thermobia domestica (assembly GCF_964235325.1). NCBI lineage: Eukaryota > Metazoa > Arthropoda > Insecta > Zygentoma > Lepismatidae > Thermobia > Thermobia domestica. Next base: position 121,205,595 of record NC_137466.1, on the reverse strand, counting down.
ACAAAAAAAAAAAAAAAAAAAAAACGCTCTTACCTGTCATGATGCCCTCTGTTGGTCCTCCATTTTTGTCCTCTGACTCTTTGTCGGTTGCCAGATTTTTAAAATAATCTTTTAGCACTATTTAACACTGATTATACCTTCAACAAACAAACAATAATAAATCTTCGCTAAACTGTAACACACATAACAAGCGTTAACATTCTATTCGAAATTGTATATCCAGAATATAATATAAATTACGTAACTTCTATTTCACTCACTGACACACTGGTTTTAAGAAAATTCGGTCATTCGGATGAAACACGTATACCCGATTGTTTTCTCGATCACGTTATCACATGTACATATTTTCGGTTTTAGTAGGGAAAGGGGGTATAGAAACACGGTAACCGCGGAACGGGAGGGTATTATTTAACAGTTTAATTACGAGTAATGTTATTATCAGTTTGAGTAAAAAATGAAATCGATCGCGTAGAAAAATATATGTATATTTAACTTTGGTTAATTCGGACAGCGAGACAAATGACGATCTAGTAGCGTACGAGAATTTGATAAGACTAATAACACACGCATAATAGAAGCAGAAGCAGCATCTGTCAAATCGGAGTATAACAACCAATGGGGAAAAGTAAAGAGTGAGGGAGACAGAGATATTGTGGATGTGTTGCGACGCTACAGCGTTGCCAGTGTTTGCCACACGGCCTATAGTGAATTTGACCTTCACAGAGAGAATACCTCTCTGTCACTTGCTTCCCCCTAACTTTGTGTTCTTCTCCCTCCGCCCCTGAAAAATCAGCACGCGCGCAACACCCACCCACCAACCCCCGTGTAGGAAAGTGTGTGCCTTTATTTCGCCTGCGCGACTTCGACCCAAAGCAAGGCAAAACCTTCGTTCGTTCGATCCACCGAAAAGCTGGTTACGTAACATTCTCTGTGGCTGTAAGCGCGCGCCCAAGATGCGCGGATCTTCTCCTCCCTCCTTTCCTACATCTCTTATCATTTTCCCCTTCGCTTTCAAGAACACCCTGAACTTGACTATATAACATTCAACTCATCCCACTAAATCTCTTTCTTTCTATCTAATATAACAAGAAATCTATACAGATACTACACAACAGTGATGTCAACGTTTCAAGTATGTACTGTATTCTGAAGCTCTAACGATAAAAAGAAAATATACAGGACTTTTTTTTCGATCGCAGTTGTATGGCTGTACGGTGTATTAATGTCACTCCAATTATATTGATAATCTATCACTGAAGACACAACTGAACGTGCATTCAATGTAGGAACGCGTAAAACTAAAATAATACATAAACAATTGTATACAGCGACGAATATACAGTATATATATATAAAGTTAAGGTACTTGTAGTTTTATCTTATTTGATTACGTAGCAAAACCATACATAAATTCTTTTTCGATTTCTGTTTCATCAAAAAATCCGTTATGTTCAATAATTGAGAATATATAGATTAGTTTTATATATGTTTGGCTTACGTTTTGTTAGAAGCTTTTGCCCAAAGGCAAGATCTAGCATAGACTGCCTTGATAGGTGGAGCAATTAAGCCAACAAAAGAGGGGTAGGTTTGCCAGCTTCTATCCCTTATGGAACAACAGGAATTTAAGGTGCTGCAGTGAGAATCGAATTGGTTCACTACTAAAAGGAAATATGTGCCATTGAAATATAATAAAATGTATTTCCTTTTTATCAAGCTTCGATTCAACTACAATTGGGCCCAAAACATGTAACATGAACAGGAATTGGATAATTATGGTTCCAAGTCACTTAACCAGTTAATTCATATTTCTCTTAAATAACCTATTATTTAAGATTAATAATCCAGAACTGTGGCAGAGGAGAGTAGAAATAAAGATTTCAGCAAGTTATAGTGTTCCACATTTTGTTTTTAAAGGAGTTACGTGAGTTAAAATCTGATTATAAGCATAAACATACACAGAATTTGAATACAATACTCAGTAAGCTTATAGTATCATATTTCATTACAACTTAGATTTAAAAAAGAATTAACGATGAACAGCAAGGGTTGTGTACAAATACGCATCACTTCGAGACAAGTTAATGTGGAAAACACCGTTATGAAAGTAAGACTCAATATTTTTTTGTGTCCTCAGTACATGTAGGGAGTAATATAATCAGCACCGAGCCCTGGTTCCTGGTTGCCTCTAGGATTCGCTAGATAGCCTACTCACTACAAACAATCTGGATGAACCTTCTAGTCACATGTTTGTAAAGAATAGGATAGAGAGAAAATTCCGCCCTCACTGGGTGTCGAACACGGGCTATGCGGTTGGCAAGCCTCTTTTCACTGCAAAAATATATATCAGTGTTCGGACATTTTTAGGACATGTCAAAAAATGTCCTAAAGTGTTGTATAAGTGAACAAAAACGTTTAGAATCTATCCCAATAGTGATCAATATGAACTTCCTTGAGAGAGTTCAAATGTACTTAAACTTCTGATATGTGCAATGAGTATATGCTCAGAAAGTCGTCTGCTGTGAATCTCGTTCGGCGCAGCCATATTAGTTACAAACAAACCGTTACTAGGGCAGTTGCTAAGGTAGTTACAGTGGTGTTTACATACATCGCGCTTAAGATACGTATAAATTGTGGATTTCAATAAAGTTGATACAGCTATTCCTAGCAAAATTAATCTATATATAATGATCTGATTTAACTAATAGTGAACATCTACTGCAATACGAATCAAAATTATTCTATAAGTCATGCAGCTTAATAAAAAGGAGTCACATTGAGAGACACGCACTTCACGTCTCTTCGTGGAATAGCATCCTAACGCTCTCTACAATTTTCTTCTTCTCACCTGCCCAAATAACCCCTATTTCCTAAATTTATCAATATAAAAAAAATGAAATCGATGTTATCTATTATATTATCACGATAAAAAGAAGGTGAACAGTTTGAAATGAAACGAAACATACACTTGGCTCGAGATTTTTTTTTTTTTTTAATATTAAGTCATTTTGATTAAAATATTATCCTAAGATAGAGGTGGCACGAATTGTGTACCACTAAAATATTTTTTTAAAAAAAGAAAAAAATATTAACCGACTTAACAAAAGCGCTAAAAATTAGAAAATATTAAATGCTCTATAAAGCAGAAAATAATACTAATAATAAAGCGCTTAAAAGCAGAAAATAATTATTACTATCACTTATAACATTTTTTGAAGTCTGTGCCAAGCCAAAGAAATTAATGCCTATAATATTAGTTTGGATGATAATTTTGTGAGGAATTCATTTTTTTGGCTCGGCATAGATAATAGTAATTCTTTCAATTTTTTATAGATAGAAATGAATTATTTTCTGCTTTTAAGTGCTTTTATTGTTTTCTACTTTTTGTGTTTTTGTTGAATTCAGCTAATATGCTTTTATTAAAAAGCTTTTATTTTGTTGATTTTAGTGCAATTTTGAAGTTAGTTCTTTTTCTTTTAAGTGTATTTATTTTTTCCACTTTATCACTATGCCAGTAGTTTAGTTTGATACCTAAACTAAATATAGAGCACTAACTTCCTATATAATGGGTCAGTCTCCGAAACATGTGTGACCATATATATCCTAATCAGTCTTCATGTTACCAAATAACTCGTGAACATCAATACAACATTAACAGTATCATCTGTTAAGGACATGACCATGATCTAACTCCACAGATTGTAATCAGATCCTGATAAAATTTGTTGGAACCTGTAGCACAGTATACTCTATAAAACCACATAACTAGTAGTGTCACGTGTACATCACAAGAAGGAGTTTGATTTCTTTGGTGTCACATATTTTCTTAATTATATTGATACCACTTCCGGTTTTATGGTAGAGATATTAGAGTGGAGATGGAAAATATTCTGCCGACATTTATTGCTTGCAGACAACTGTTTCTCGATATCTGGTGCAGTTTTCACTCTATAATAATCAACGTTAAAACCGGAAGTAGTTGGTTTCTGTAATTTCCGATTTTCGAAGAACGAGAGAGTGAAAATGTTCTGAGCAAGGCGAGTCTGGAGAGCCTACATGAGGGTGCGGTCAGAAGAGAAGCGCATTACCAACGGTGGGTATGCACGTAAAGGATTATAAATGCTAAGAAACGCACTACTAGCTAGTTTATTATATTGCAAGTGCATAGTAATAAATCACGCTTATTAACGCTATTACTGTGTTTACAGATAAGTTGCATGTTTGGAGTCTACATAAATAAATTGATTAAAGATTACTCTTCCTTAGTGAATTAATAAATCTTTCCTGTAAATTACCCAATAAGGCTACCAAATATTCTTAATCTACATATTAATTACTGTGTAAACACTAGGGGCTTGTGCTGAACAATTGAGTGACAAAATAATTCCAACACATATACAAGAGATTGACATTTTTGGCGCGCGTCATTACTATTTTTTAAAGATTGAATTCAATCAAGAGCATACTTAAAATTGTTTTGTTACATTTTTTATCATTGTTGTTTAGTTTAATTGACTAGAGGTAGGTTGAATATGAAAGCAAGTCGTATTTACAGATTTCTTCTAAACTATTATGATCACATTCAAATGCAAAACAAATCACTTTTAATCTCAGATGTGTGCAGAGATTGCAGAAAACATGTACTATACCTGATATTAGCACTTTTAATAGTTTGTTTACACTTCTCAGTTATCCCCAGACCATTAGTCTTAATTTTTATATCTATCACAACTTCTAAATTAATTGGGAAGTGTAATATTACAAATATCACATTTATATCCTGCTATTCATTTCATCTGCGTTGATAGACAACCGAAACACCCCTCTCCTTATTCTTTCCCCCTTTGCCATTGCAAGAGGGGAAGAAAAGTGGCTGACCTGGTTCGAAGGAGAAAACTAGTAAATATACATTATCGCTTAAAATTTAAAATATCCATCATATACGTTCGTACTTGGTGTCGTTGACAGTAGCGTTGCTACTTCTTTTAGCTATATGAGGAACCCTCTGTACCACCAATCACAACTATTTAATTTTTGGTCTTCGGAATAATAAAAAATACAGTGGTAACTTTTTTTTTTTTTTTGCTTCCTTGCAAAATGACTTCCTACATAAACTTATCTATTGCTATATTTAAGGAAAACCGATAATGTTTCTAAGATAATAAAATGCATATCATTTTCCTTTGCAGGACGAGAGGCATAAAGTAAAAAAGTACTGATGCTCATACATACAAAAATATCGCTTTTATCGGAGAATCAGACAGTATTGTGTCTTCTAATCATTTGAAGCTCCACCGTTGATTATGTTGAAGTTCTATTAAATCCATTAGATTGTATTTGGATTGATTGGTGTATAAAATATTAAGCACCACACAATTCCCAAGTCTGTCATCGGTTTCAGTTCTCACTCGTCTAGCAGGTAACGTTCTGCCATTTCAACATTACCTCACACAACCCTCGACTATCAAAATGCGAACGTTCAATTCAGTGTCTAATTAGATTGTAGACTTGTGTTACTTGTCTCGGTAACATTGCTGAACGCAGTAAAGTACGTACTTGAAAAAAATGTACGTGATAGTATGATGTATCTATATCTATATCTGTACCTATATATATATATATATATATATATATATATATATATATATATATATACATAATTTCTTCATAGTGTTTATGTACATTCTAACCTTCCGCAAAAATTACGTTTGGTAGACAATAAGCAAGGTCATGGTGGAGAGAAAGTTTGTTTTGATCTACTATCAAGTTGCGTGGAAATAAGAGTACGTTGTACGTATTAAGTCAAGAATTCAATCGAATAAAATTAAAATTCTACAATTCTATCGGGCTCAAGCTCTCCCAAAAAAAATTTCATTATTATTTTTTGGCATTATAACTACAACACAAATGCTTCTTATTGGTTCTGAAGCCCCCTCCGAAACAAGATCCTAAATACGCCACCACACACACACACACACACATATATATATATATATATATATATATATATATATATATATATATATATATATATATATATATATATATATATACAGCCAGGGTATGATCAAGGGAGGGGCTAAATCATAGTTTGTCGCTTTATCCAGTGTAAAGAAAGTAGTATTGAAGCCCATTTTATCCAGTATATACCTGAATGTCAAATGGGGCTATCCCTTTGGATCCGCGCCTGTATGTATATATCAATCTATCTCATCGAGCGAAATCAAATTATATGGGCGAGTGTAAATCCTCATGAGAAGTTTTGGAGAAAATCGAGAAAAACGAATTTTTATACACTTAAAAAGTTATGTTGTAGAACAAGTACGCCATCCATTAAGATGAAATTGATATTAAAGTATGGCCTTATCAGTCTTTCCATTATGATAACTAGCATAGGACACACATGCATGGTTAATGAGATATGGCCTAGAATTACAATTCACTCCTGAATTTTAATTTTTGGTGAACTACAATGACCTCCAACGATAAGACTTATGCTAAGAATTATACAACAATCCATAGACCACATTGAGTTGAACGAAATTACACGTTTGTGGGTAAATACTCATGCGTAGTTCTCGAGAAAACCGAATTTTTATGACATTAGAAAATATGTCGTTGGATGATACACTTTATTCTTTGTATCATCTATTTGTTTATTTGTGTGTACTATGCTGCACTACCAATCATTTATCATACACATGTATTTAGCATATTTTTTAATATCACAAAAGTACTGTACTAGTTACCTTCTCAACGTAATGTAGTTTCTCCTTCTTGAGAAACTGGATAATAATTTCTTTGGGTCTGCATCAACGGAGTCGCCACACTCGCGCGTAATGGCATGGAAAATTTCATCCGAAGATTCGAAGATTCAAGTTGTAAGATGGAAGATAACAATCTGAGGCACCAAACTTCACGACTTAAATACAACCATAACCTAAAATTTTTCAGTTTAATATTCGAATAGCATTCTAATTCAAACCAAAGTGAAAACATTAAGAAAACAAAAGTTTATCAGAACGTATTTTATCTTCAAATGCACAAACATATTCTACAAGTAACATACATTACACAGTTTCAGTTAATAGATAGATTATATTATTAATATCCTGAAGTCTAGAGTTCTGCATTACCATTCAGAATACAATATTCTTCTGTTTCTGACTTTATTTTTATCAAAAGTTACAGGCTGTTTTGATGTTTCCCTTCAACTTCGTCATAGATAGTTAGGCCTATATGTTGTGCCCTTCGGAGATATTCTCATTTATTTATAATGTGTGGAAAGTATTATACACCTCTGCCAACTTAATAATTAATATATTATGTCTTTATCGTGAATATACTTTATTCTGATATTTAGTTACTTATTTCTTTTCTATTATACTTTATTGTCTTACTTTAATTCATTTTTGTTCTTCCTCTTATATAATATTCTAGCTGGTTCATTAGTGTTCGCTGCAACTAATAATACTCAATTCCGATTCAGGGCAACGTACGTAGCAAAGGTCTTTATCTACCCCTTCTAACACTTTTTCAGTGGTATTTTGGAAACATCACAATAACTTGTTCAGAATCAATGTGTCAGCTGGATTCTAGCTGGTGTCATAAGAAACATAAATCTCAACCATTCTTCATCTATAAGCTTCAAATTGTATCACATATATGTTGCTTTACGTTGTTGACTATGCAAATATATGAATTGTAAAATCTAGAAGGTTACAATACCATAAAATTTTGATATTAGTTACATTTTGTTTTATATTCTTAGGTATGTCATTTTAATACGGTTGCAGCGAGTTTCAGGGAGAGTCTCCCCGACCTAAGCTTGGAATTAGTATTTCATGTTTACTTCTGTATTCCTTCCCCACAAATAAAATTCTTTATCGCTGTTTGTTACCTGATATAATGATTTTCAAATTACTTCATTAGTAAAATCGTCAAATTTGTATATTTTATAACATTTTTCTTCAGGTTAATTTTTCTTCCAGTTCCAGTTCCAGTTACCTCCCTTACGAGAGATTTATAGAAAGGAAGTCCCGGCCTTAGAGCCCTGTGGACTGTTTCACTAATGTTGTTTTAAATGAAAATTGTTTGAAATAAGATTATGTATTAAGATGGCTCGTTCCAAAATGGCCGAATTAGCCTGTTTTAAGTATAATTGTTTTTCACACTGTTAATGTAATAAGGAAGGATAAGCGGCGCATGTACATCTTGAAATTGAATCACAGTATTTTAAAATTGTAACAAATAACAAAATTGTCAAAAATATTGAAATGTAAATAGTAAAAATTGAATTAAAACTTAGAGCAAAGCTCCCCAATACTTAGTGTTTACAGCGCCATCTCTTATCCAACTTTTCTTCAATCGCTAGTGTATAATTTATTTATTATTTCCGATTCGAAAACATTTCTTCTTTCAAATTTTATATCATATGCTACGGATTAAAATTCACATCGCCACTGTCCAAATTTACTTGTAATCTTGCACTAAAGACTTCTCTTGGTTCCCCTACTCTAAAAGAGGACATAAATGTTAACGTAAGTTGGTAACTTCCAGTTCAAGATTCTGCAAAGGATATTTCTGTCTAGACGTCACATTAGTTGCGTTATGTATGATCAACTAGCCCTAGTGCCTTTGGTGCATGTATTCCCGGGTTCGATTCCGGTAAGAATAAAGTGTTTTTAGCGTTGATCGAGCATCGTGAGACAATTGGTGAGGAATCTGGATTAAATATTAGCAGACCTTGGTCTAGAAACCAAAAAATACTTATATTAAGAATCAATGTGCTGTCCACGGATCATTTAGTTGAACGCGAGTCATCTGATTAGCATTCCTCCTCCATGGACGCTAAAGACTTTAGTCTTTAGTTATTAAAGTCAGCGCAACAGCTTCTATGATATTTTATTTTCGAACGATGATGAGGGTGAAAAATGTCTTGCAATCGAGAAAAAATGAATTCGAGACTTCAACAGAATTACATGTTCTCTATGTTAAAAAGTGGTTTTCGGATTCCGTCATTCGTTCTTCCATCTACCCGTATGTCCAGATACCTAGAAAAATATATCAACGTAGACTATTCAATGTGTTGACACTGTAGAATTTCCCAGTTTTCTTTCTTTCTTCGATTTTTCTCTCTACCTTTGAAAACTGGACGGTGAAAATAGGAAACTGCTCTTACGAGTTTCACTAATAAATATATTATAAATAACTCATAATGTGGCACCATTCATTTCTCACAGAAAGAATCCTGAAGGAATAGTGTATTGTTTTTTATATAAGCGATTTCACGAATAATTCTAGGATATGACATATGTAGTTTCACTTGGAAAATTCTAAAATTATTGTTAGTTTTTGTAGCGTTAGTTTCGTCCGAGTAATTTTCTAAGAAATGATAGCAGTAATCTTGTTTGTACGAATATTTGAAAAGTAAGTAAATATTTCATCAACAAAACATTAAATTCCAGAAAGGACACTTGATTGGCAAAAGTCAGTTTTGTCTCAAGAATTTTATTGAACACTGCACGGCAGTTTTCTGTGTTTCAAAAGTTGTATTATTAAATTTTCTCATACTTTTTTTTCAGTCCATCTTATAACTCATGGATTGAGGAAGATGGACTGTGCTTTATATTTTATTTATTTATTCTGTAAATGCATTATAGAAATGATAAATATATCATATAATTACACAAATTGTTATTGAATGACGAAATTTAACTTCCCTTTTCAATATCAAAAATATACGAGATAGAATCTACTGCTTGAAACGGGATAGAATTATTACTCGGCTGTATCAGTGTCGTTCTTGCCCTCACTGTAATCGAACCCGGGACAAGAGAGCATACGTATTACTCTCAGACCATGAGAGTACAAACTCTACCGTATTGACAAGTGAAAATTCACAATTACCAAAGTAACTCTCTATCCCAGCGTCACTTTTCAAATAATGTCGAAATACTGATCAATTTGATCGTAGATCTTCATATAAGAAAGCATTAGAAGATATTAATTTCATTTCGATACAATGTAGTTACCTTCTCTTCAAAAAAATCGTTTCAGTTCCAGGAAACGCTAGGTATATTCACAGGACTTCATACACTTCTTTCAGTTCCTACTATAATCATTAGAACGCAAAGGAAAACCTACGAATAATGAAAATGAATATTACGAATAAATATATAATGAACAATGCTCAGTCTTTATGTTTCTTCTCAAATCCTTATTATTCTTATTATCATTATCACTATTTTTTAATATTTTTTTCTTGGGAAGCTTCTCCTTATATTGATATGAACACACAGACGCGTGCATCCATTTCGTGCGCAAATTGCGTAACATACCGCTAATTGTATGAACAGTATCATACGGAAGTTTCCTGACTATCATGCAACCCTCACTACAATATTGATGTGTGGGTCATCGAACCTACAAGGGTTAAATGAAGTAAAAATAGACTTTAAACAGACAGTATAAATGCATAATGATATCTGAATGTGAATTTTCCAGTTTTCTAAGAATTGTTTTTTACAATTAGAATTTAATACCCAATAGCAGCAGTCAAGGAACACTTGGATAGGGAAAAAAAGTTATATTATTCGATGTTTGTTCGTTTGGAGTTAACGCCAATTTCAGTATTCTAGACCTTCAAAGTTTGATTGATTGAAGTGAAACGTCCTAACCTAGTACTTGATGGAACTTAGTATTTAAAAGTAGGATCTGAACCACTATTCAGGTTTTTATTCGAGACAAATTCCTCATCCTAAATCGAAAAGGATCTACATGCAAAGAAAAGCATGCACGTTTCCATCTGATTACGTTTAAGCACACAGTGGACCTAGAGCTTAGCATCCTCTTCCTATTCACAAAATGCTAGAATCCTGATTAATTGGGTACGAAATGCTAATTATTATCATTTCTACCAATATCAGAAACTTGCTAGGGTATGAGTATGACAATATGACTATTTCTGCGAAAAAATACCCCAAATTACGAATTTTGAGCAGGTTGTAAAGGTTGTAAGATGGACCAAGTATATTCTAAGTGTACCAAATAAGTAATTTGCTTTTACATGAAATTACTTCATATTTAGTGAAGGTTAACAGTGAATGGTTTATTTTCACAATTATCTCTACCTTGATTTTTAATACCAATATTGCCACTGAAAAAAAAAAGAAGAAATGCACCTCTTCTAGTTTGTCGAATTAGTGTTGCTCTCAAAATTTTGGTTTGAGATACAATACGAGAAAGAGATCTTCCAAACAGAAAAATATACGCTTTTCGAGAAGAGAAAGTACTTTGACGGTACTTCTTCGAGACAAGACTGGCCCAATTCGCGTCTCGTGGGCAACGCTAGATGTAATACTGTATAAGTTTCCGTCTATTCAGTGACGTACACAGAATTTCATCAAGGATAAAGAGAGGTTCAAGCTCCTAAGCAAAGGCGTGAACGTTGAGTAACTAATCTATAATCAGTATACTTTTCGAAAACTATAATTGGAGCATGTAAGCACTATGGTCTATGGCAGCGTTTCCCAACCGGTGTGCCGCGGCACACTGGTGTGCCGCCAATGGTCCACTGGTGTGCCGCGAGGAAATCGAAATAAAATTATTAATTCATGGCAATCAAATTGCAAAACATAGGGAAAAATGTATATTTGTATTTCATATTACTATGAACCTCTACTATGAATTTACAATTTTAATTTTCATACTCGGTTACTTTTCTGTACATTTTTAATGTTGAAAATAGTATTTGTTACCATTGTTATGACCATTATTGCTTCTTTATTCTTGCAGACTGTTTCGTAATATCTTTCAATCTTTTCGACAAAGCAAACATGCATACAAATTACCTACATTTGTGTTTTAAAAGTAAAAGATTTGTTTGTTCATTCGTTATTTAGTGATCTGACTTCTTAGTGAAAGGTTGGATACAGTTTTTGAAAAAGAAAGTGAATTTTATAAAGTATCTCATTGCAGTTGTTTTCTATTTTTAAATTAGAATTAAAAATAAGCATAATAATTTACCGAAAGCCAGTCATCGACCTTTCTTGTCTGTGAAGAGATCAGTAATCACAGAAATAAATTACCACGGTATTTTATATTTACAAATAATAATAATAATAATAATAATAATAATAATAATAATAATAATAATAATAATAATAATAATAATAATAATAATAATAATAATAATAATAATAATAATAATAATATCTACATGAGTGTGCCGCGAGAATTCAAGTTACACCTGCAGTGTGCCGCAAGTTGAAAAAGGTTGGGAAACGCTGGTCTATGGTCTAGTATGTAAGTGAACTGTAGATACGTAATTGTTGCTTCTAAGACATTTCCATTCATTGCAGAAATTTTAGTGTTCAACAATGGTGATGTCATAAGTTGCACACTCAGATTTCTGACCTTTAAGAAAAGGCCTGGAACAGGTCCTTAGATTAGTTAACACCATTTTGTGGATACTGTTTGATTCACCTTCTGATTTGCTTTATATTATTTATTGTCTTTCTGTTATTTACTATTCCAACGTTGCTCTAGCTGCACTGAAATACCGCTTTTCGCGAGATCAACAAAGTCAAGCAGGGCTGTAGGAAAGATGTGTGACCGTTCACACTCGACAGATGGTTCTGGCAATGTGATGTACATCCAGCGTAGTGAGAACAGTTGGGGGCTACTTGAAAGAAAGAAGTAGTGAACTTCGTTCTAGAAAGCCAACACTAACGTCGAGTGGAGTCGATGTGGTGACGTGATCACACATCACCCCCCCCCCCCAAAAAAATGAGTGACACAAGCCGGCTGGTAGGCCCGGACCCTTTAAGAGCTGTTGCCCGGGAGTTTTGTTAGTTATTCAACTAAAATTTGAATCCAAGTGCAAAAAGTTTATTTCAAAATAGTTTAAATTTCTAATCAATGTGCAGCAGGATAACTACTTTATTAAAAGATCTGAAAATATTTTAATTATTCCAATTCTAATTTCCTTTAGTGAAAGAGAAGCTCAATCAATAACACCGTCTCTTGTTCTCTCTGTTTGACTACTGTTGACGGAAACGCTAGGACATGCTATTTTGTTCTATGTGCCTTAATTCTAGACACGTTTAGCGAAAACCGCAATTGTTTCCGCGTCAAGTTGCAACATTAACAGAATGGTTTTCCACCTACAGAGCACTTCTCTATTATTTAGAGGAAAACTAAATAAATTGCTTTCCTTCATTTAGTCTATTAATGATTCTATAATGGACAAAAAATTGAATAAACAACAATATTGAACTTCTGTAACGTAATATGTTAATATTTATTTAAAAAAAAAAAAAAACTTTGAGTGCGATGTTTTTGTTATGTTTAGAAACCTACACGTGAAGAACATAGGATTAATCAAGTTTATATATTCTTATCATTCCGATGCTATACTCAATATTTGTAATACAAAAATGCAAGCCCTCTGCTTTTTCATTTTGTTTATTAAACTGAATAAGAGTTGTTAATACAGTCGTTCGGGGTTACCCGAAAATTTTAAATGAAATTTTGTCGCCTGGTACATCATTGACGAGATCATATATATATATATATATATATATATAAATTTTGTACGAAAAAGTTTTTTTTTTGCCTGAGACACCGTTTACGAACACACCACCATTCAACTATGAGCTCTTTCACAGTCAGTAAAATACGCCTAATTCTTATAAATCACAAACGGCTAGAGATAAAAGGACGAAACAAAACGTAAGATAAGAATATGTCAGAGGCCATATCATTCTACTTGTTCTACGGTATCACCTACCATGAGGAGCTGGAAGGTCACCCAAAAATTTTAAATGAAGATTTGCCATCTGGATCATCATTGAAAAGGCCGTGAAAAATCAAACAAATTTTGTAGGGAAAAGTTTTTAGTGTGACGTGTCATTTACAAAGAGCCCATCATTTAACTATCCTACAATACCAAAACAGAAACCTCAGTCTATGAAAATAGTGCCCTACACGAACATCGTTTCCTTCAAAAGTTATTTGTTTCCAATGATGTTTTGAATGATGTGTTAGATGATATACCTTCCCATTTAAAATATCCAGGTGATCCCCTAAGGGCATCATGATTGTAAACCCCGTGGTGCTAGCAGAACGATCCATTCGAGTTGTCCCCTGGGATATTTCTATCTTATTTTCTGTTTCATCTTTTACCTTCAGCAGATTGTGATTTATACGCACTGGATCTTTAATATGAAACATTCGGTATATCCAGAAACACTGGAAGGAAATTCCATATTTCTGGAGTACATCCAACACCCCATTATTCAGTGAAATTCCCTCTTCAGCCTTTAAGAAATTTACTCATCCTAACATACGAGAAGCACTTTACGAAGTTGTCTGAAACAAGACGCCAATTCGATCAATTATTGAGAGGACAATTCGACGCAATGCTATCTCTTAGGAAATTTGTACAGAAGGCGTTGATGATTTCATACGATAGATTGGAATGACAACATTTTTCAATAAGACCAACAGCTTAACAATTTAATTTATTTGATTAATATTATGTAAATAGTGATATGTCATCACCATAAAGCATAAGATCGTCTCTGTTATTCTACAGGTGGTTTTATCATTCTCCTTCGTTTTTCTCCCCATAATTTTCAAAATATTGCATATAAATAAAATTTACTAGCATAATTTAGTACTTAGGAAACATTACTACTACGTTAAGTAGTTTGTCTTGATGATATATTTATGCCTTAAAATAAATTATGGTGTTATATACTTACATGTTAGACGAAAAACTGGGTAAGAACGAAGAGAATCTCAAAGACGCTCATTAATTTACCGACTAACATTTCATATTTTTCTAGGAAATTAGCACATAGACGTGGATACACAATGAAAAGAGTTGGTGGACAAACACCGTGTTCGCAGATTATCTCGGGATTAACCAGTTCATTCCCACTTTTTCTTACTCTACCATTATCATCATTTATTTCAATTTCATCGTTTACCTCAATCATGGTGCACCTCAATCACCAATGTAAATTCGCTCAAATTCGCTCTACCAAAATTAAGGCTACATTCCACTCAAATTTAAAAAAAAATAACAACCCAGGTTAACAGTTTAACACTAAGTATATGAAACTACTGTGACTACTAGACTTCCAAACTATGGGAATTCAATACTTAAATTTGAAGTAGTACATCTATAACTACTGGTCACAATAAAGATAAAAATAATCAGTCTGTTCCTCGGACACTGAATCCATACCAAAATGTCATTACGTGCTATGTCCTACTGTTTTTGTTCTGTGACCACAAAGGTCGAAACCGGAAATCCTTAATTTAAATCAATTCCAGATTGAATAAATAGTTAAAGAAGGAGTTAGAACCTACTGTTTAGAAGCTGAATCGATTGCCAAAAAACTACTTATCGATATATCTTACTATTCTTCGATCTGTGAAGTACTCTAATTCTTATACAACCCGCAATTCTAATATGTTTTGTCGGTTGCATAACAACCTGTAATTATTAGGGAAGAAGAAAGTTTCTTCAGAATTTGTGCTGAAATTGGCATCAGAATTTGTATAATTCATTTTTCGTTTATTTATTATTACTACTTACTGAAGATCACAAGCTGATTGCCGATTCTGTTGTCGATTAATTCCTTAATACTACAAGCACAAGAAAGTTTCACCCCCGAGAAGCCGTAAGCGGTTTTTTGAGCCGCCCATGGAAATATCTACTAATTAATAACGAATCATGTTATTTTCTTGATATTATTAATCACTGTATTTAATGAAATATGAAAAACATTCAAGACAACATTGTATGATATTGAAAATGAGATGTTATAATATTTTCATTATAATATTCTGAATTTTTAGCTGTTTATGGTGTAGAAATGTGGAAGTTGATTATGTAAAAACTTTGAGTTAATATATTTTGTTTGATACAAATGTTCTCTTTTCGTGAGTTTTCTAGGTAAAATAACAAAACACCAAACCATTGAGTGTATTGACCCACATTGAATACATGGCATATAATGGGCTTATCAAAAATTACCGTATACTTCATTTCTTGCAGATAATTTGTTTCAGTATTTTTCCTGTGCATTTACCGCAAACTCGTTGTTTACATTCCTTACACGCACCAGTAGTTATTTCTGGTTGCACAACCTCACCTGGCGTTATCGCGTCTAAGGTTGATCGTCTTCTCACAAACTATCAGATTCGAAAATGAAAAAAAAAAAATGAAATCTTTAGTTTAACGTCCTATGATTATGCCCTTTAGGCTAAGGGAGACGACGATTAAAGCAAGTGAATGATGATGGAAGAATTGATGGAATGAGAAAATGCAAAGAAACGCGAGTATCCCGAGAAAACCCACGGGCACGATATCGCTCAACCACAAACTTATTTGGCCAAGGTTCGAACCAAGGACCTTATGCACCAGAGGTCAGCGCTCTACCACTGAGCCACCGTGTTCCCAAACTATCAGATTCGTTTTCACTGCACAGACTTTTTGCAGTTCCTCAACCAAATTTATCAAGTTATTTTTTCTCGGTTTATTTTACAGTCAGTTGCTTCTCTTTTGTAGTACCACTGAAGAGTTGAGACACGCTATATCAAGAACTTTGTGCATGACATAAAAAGGCTTACATGGTGCTCTCACACTGTATTTCTTAAACATTTGGTCAGCAACCTCTATGCCATATTTCGTATTGTTATAACATGTTATTGTTTAGGATTTCTTCTTTCTATCTTGTGATATTTTTTTATACCACTTGCACATTGAACTGAAAACAATCACTCTTTTATTTCTTTTGCACTTTTATATTGTTAGTGTGTTGTTCATCTTATCTCTGTACACATCTGTCACATATACTTGCATATTTATTTGATTAGCACATTCTTCGGGCAGTTACTTTTGTGTATTCTTCATTGTACCCACTAAACTAGTTTTCTTCCTCCTTCAATTTCAGTCAATGGAGACCACCATGGCTCAGTAATAGAATGCTTTAGTTCGATCCTTGGCCAAGTAAGCTTGTGGTGAACATCTTGTCCGTTTGTTGGGGTGCTACCGTTTCTTCCCACACTACCATTCCACCGATTCTTCCATCATCAGTTACTTGCCTTAATCATCCGTCTTCCTTAGCTTAAAGAGGATAAACGTGGGACGTTAAACAGAAAGATTTTCAATTTCAGCCAAATGTCTTTCCATAAAAAAAGTTGTTACAAATTACGTTTATACATTAATTGAATTATGGATACATAAATATTTATCACAAAGTTTTCACCTAACTGTATATTACGCGGATATTCATTAAGCACATAATTACATCATACCTATCAATAATCAAAATTTCAATCCAAATTTATCACTTAGATTGGGAATGTATTGAATAAATTTTGCAGTGAAAGTCTGTTGGAAATAATTTCTCGTAAGCAGTAAAATCTTCATGAGCGTGTAATGTCAATGAATCGTACCATATGTCAGAAGCCACAGTATATTTTCTTTAGTCTTTCAACTCTACGGCTTAAATAGTATATCGTTTGATCGTTTGTCTGTAAAATAGTAGCCCATATTGTTTGATCCGTAAGTCTCTTTACAAGAATAGTACTTGCATTGGTGGTCCTGTTACCTAGTGTGCTCCATATAATACGTATCTAATACTTCATATTTGTACAATTTTCCTTTGGCAATCACCTTCATATTATCATCCACATAAAAACCAATAGTCACCAGTAATTTAATCACTTTCCCATTATTTAACATTATGCTGTCAAAAATAAAATAAAATAAAATAAACTTTGATGCTTCTAGGTCAGGAATGCAAATAAGCAACAAAATTGTACTAGTCCAAGAAAAAAAAAAAAGCTACTAGCCTACATCCCAGAATAGAAAGCATTTACTTACCTTCGGTATGATATTAAATACTCGCCAGCACCGATGAACCACTCGCCCTGAACGAGTGGTTATTTGCATCCCTGTTCTAAGTATATCACGCTGAAACTCCCTCACCGACAATTTATTCATTTCTTTTTTTATAAATAAAGTGATTAAGAAATAAATCCGTAGAGTGTGATCCATAAATTTAAAAAAGAAAAAAGAAAAACTAAAGCTAACCATTAATACAACTAGAAGCTATCTAAAAAAAAGCTGCTTGAAACTGGGAGCTAAGTTGTCCAGTGGCTTATTTAAGGGGGCTTTCGGATCATATTAAAGTAAATGAAATTATTTGGAGAATTTTCACATTTCCAGGACTAAAGTTAGCGAATCCCCTCCCCCCGAAACAAAATCGTAAATACGCCACTGAAGATGTCAATATTTGTATTTCATCAAATTGTTGTTAAAAGTAACAAGTATTTTCAAATCCGTCCTTCATTTGATTTTTCGCTGAAAAATCAATTGTAAGGACAATACATATTATACGAGTTCAACCGAACTCATCCGATCTGGATAAAACTTAGCACAGTGCACCTTGATCTGCTATATAAGCTTGTGAAATATTATGGCATGCAAAACCCTTGTTTCCTTAGTTGTACGCAAATAAAAATCAAATCAAGGACGATTTTAAACAAACAAAAGGTTTATACGTATAGTTTATTAACAAAGTTACGCTCATCAGAGACATGTACAAACATTGAGACAAGATGGAGAGAAATTCAGGCACAAGAATGGATAACGGTAATATAGATGTATGCTGAAAGTTTGATATGTAATTATTAAATCAAATAAATAAATAAATAAAAGTATAATAAATGCAAGTGAATGAATGATGAAAACAATAAATGAAAAAGCGAGAATATTATTCTCAGACTAAGGAAAGGAGAAGAAAGAAATAAAAGAAGAAAAGTATTTAGCTAGATATGTTGTAGTCATGGGCTAAAGAAAACAAGTGTAAATGCAAACGAGAATTGAAGAAATGAAACAAAGCAGGAGAAATCGGAAGAACCCAATAATCTTGACATAACCTGAGTTAGAACCAAGGATATAGTGCAGCAGAGATGAGTATTCTATACAATAATTAGTACATTAGGTAACTTCCCTCCCTTAGCTTGTAGTGATAACATTCTAACTTTTACCTATGCTATTTCCACTGAGAGCTACCACTAAAAATATAATATAAATGCAAAGCCTATATTCCCCTTTATTCTAGTGAAAAAAAAAATAAATAATATATTTCAGTTTAGCGTCTCGCGATTACACCTTTCTGTCTAAGGGAGACGATGATTAAGACGACTGAATAATAATGATGGAAGAATTGGTGGAATGAGAAAGTGGGAGGAAACGGGAGTATCCAGAAAAAAACCAATAACACGATGTTGTCCATCACAAACTTACGTGGGCGGGGATTGAACGAGGGACCCCACGTATCAGAGGTAAGCGCTCTACCACTGAGCCACTGTGCCATCATTCTCGGGAAAATGATGCTGGAACTTCAGATGGTGCATCATGCGAATCCAAGTCACCATTTCTTTTTCATAGGCTTTCCGAATGTTATTATTTATGAGTGATGACAATCATCTTATTATATGAGTGTGGCACGACTAATGTTTTAAAATTTCCGGAAATTTTGAACCCGTTGGTAAAAAAAAAAATTCCCGTTTCTTTCCGGAAAAATTGGAAAAATTGGGAAAATAACAAATATCTTTGTATTATTTTAATTTTACTAATAATGGAACAGTTTTCTTTTCTCAAATGCGTGAAAGTGTAAGTTGAGAAACTTCAATATTGCGAATATTTAAAAAAGAATTCGAAACTAAAACTGTTGAAATTATTCTTGAAAATTAATACTCATTTCCTTTATATGCTTTTTAGTCGTTTATTTGTGGTTGTGTATTAGAGCTACATACACCATCTACCATCATGAAGCGTTTCTGTTGCAACAAATAGGTTTCTTTAATTAAACTGAGCTCTTAAGGTGCTCTTTGATCTGGTGAAATTTTGTTAATTTTAACCAAAGTACTTTTTAAAATTTCACTAATACTCATGCACTAAAATATACAGTTACTATTATTTAATATTCTAATATAGACTTTTATATAAACTTTATGCACAAAATTTTGTATGTAAACAAATATCTGTTTTCTAGTGTGACAAATTATATAAAAATGAAAATGCCTATATTTGTAACTTAACAATTTTTGAACCACCAGACCGATCTCGATAAAATTTTAGCATAGTTGGGGTTCGGGCCCAGGATGGTTTTTATCATTTCATTTTGAAGGTGCAACTTGGAGAAAGAGTGGCGTATTTAGGGGGGGGCTTCCGGGCTTAAGCCCCCCCCGAAATCTTACTTAGTATAGTAAAGTAAATGAAATATCTTGCAGAATTTTCACATTTCCAGGCAAAGCCCCCCCCGAAAGTTAGCGAAGCCCCTCCCGAAACAAAATCGTAAATACGCCACTGGAAGTGGGATATTTATATTGAAAGTGACCGATATTAGTGTTGAATCCATAGTTTTCGGAGTCGCTGGGAACAGCGACACTCTTCCAATGCCGTTTAAATCCAAATTCATCCCCGTAAATTGGGAACGAGTGAGGGGGATACATATGATCGAAAATGACCGACATTAATCGAATCCATAGTTTTTGGGGTCGTTGAGGTGAACATTGACACTCCCGATGCCGTCTAAATCCAAATTCAATGCCGGAATTTGATCAAAAATGACCAATATTAGTGCCGAATCCATAGTTTTTGGAGTCGCTGAGATGAACAATTACACTTCTGATGCCGTTCAAATCTAAATTAAGTCCCCATCAGTACTCCTAAAAGGGAAGGATGGCATGTACAAGTAATTAAAAATGACTAATACTACCGTCGAATTCATAGTTTTTGGGGTTCCAGCTCATTGATGACAGTCTTGGTGCCCTTTATGACCAAAATGAAGCGTATTCTCCCCATGCAAAGAACGGGTATTTTGCTAGTATTTAATAATAACGAATGGAAGTTTTACATGTTAAATTCTTTAATATATTTCTCGCTGCTCAAATTTACACTTGCGGGGTATATGTATGTGTAAATAAGATCATCTCTCTTTCTAGTTTCACCTCTCTTTCGAAAAATATACAAATAATAAAGAGGGATTTTTTTACCAGAAGTCAGAAAACTAAAATCTAAAATTAAATCCTGTTGCTTTAAGTACTTTTCCTACTAGCGAAATATATTGTATGTACGCGGCAGACATGTTACAGCAAATAAGATTAACATCAGGAGAAGAAATACTTTTTAAATTATATTTTCCGGTTTTTGTCGATATTTCCGAAAGATTTTCTTATTTAATGGGTCGAAAATTTCCGGAAATTTTACACAGCACAGGTAAGATACGTCATAAAATATATCTTTGATTTTAACATAACAGTATCAACTAAAATGATTCTGGCCCCGTTATTTTAACACTTCCCTGCCATAAAGCGGGAACTTCATAAGATTTCTTAAGATAATTTAAATGCATCTATCTTAATTTTATTTTAGTATCTTTTATAGCCATAACTCCATTCTATCACGATGCTAACATTAAAGGAGTGGTGCACATATATTCGTTGACACAAATTTTCCCTATCCTAAGACAAGAAACATAAGCATTCAGTGATCTTAACTGTAAACTAGTAAATATAAAATATTTTTCATTTTGAAAGTACAATGTAGTAAAATATTCGAAAATTTCAATTTTTCCCAAATTTTCAGTTTTTTCCAAGCTCGGTAAAAAACGGTAAAAAACTGTTTTTTTTAAACCCAAAATTTCCGGTTTTTTTCCAGGCCTTGACAACACTAGCCACGACTCAGATTTTTTTGTTAATATGGACTCAGTCCTTTATCAATGTAGAACATTACCTGCAGAATGATAAAACAGGAGAATAGGATTTGAAGATACGACTAAGCATTATTGCAAATACTGTCCCGACAAGCAAAAGGAAGACAATAGATGAACTTAGTGCACGGTGACTCAGTGGTAGAGCGCTTACCTTTCAGGTCCCTACTTCGTTCCCTGGCCAATTATGTTTGTGGTGAACAACATCGTGTTCGTGAGTTTTCTCGCGGTACTCCCGCTTCGTCCTACATTCTCATTCCACAAATTCTTTCATAACCATTCACTTGCCCTAATCATTCGTTTCCCTTAACCTAACGGACATAATCGTTAGACGTTAAACTGAGAGATTTCATTTCATTTCATGAACTTGGTAATCTGGCCTCAGGGATGTCAGTCACCCATAAGGGCTTAGGGCGTAACCTACCAAATTTACAGTTCTCCAGTTTAACTCTACTATATTCCAATGAAAAATTGTCCCCCTAGAAATATCCTCATCTACCTGTGGACGTCCCTGTCTAATCTTAACAGGTCTAAATCTTCCACAATAATGATTTACTCATGTTGAGACGAAGTTGATCACTAGACTATTTATTTTGTTTGAGAAGCTGAAATATACGTATCTAATGAGAGAACACGACGGATAGGTCTACATTTTAGTCAACAAATGAATGTCGCTTCTGATCTCAAACAAACTCGTCACCCGTTGGCGTTCGTAGCTACGAAGAAACATAGAAGAAGATGCCTCCCTCTCCCATTTTACACGTGCTGCTGGTGGTACTTTAAAAGCATAGCTACCAGTAATGCAGTGATGACGTCATCGTGGAGGACATCGATCTCCTGGCACAGAGTCCAAACAGCTGTTCGACCTTCCCAAACGGTCTTAAATGACTGCAGAGCTAACCAATGGGAAATCTTTTTTCTTATTCAAATTCCTTTTAATCTTTTCTTTGGTACTTACTAATCGTTCTAAGCGAATACATACTCACAAGTCAGGGAAAATAACAAGCAAACACATTGAGGGAAGGAATGAAAGGATATATATTTTATTGCCGAAATGAGCGAACTTATGTTGAATTTATTTCACAAGGGGTATATGAACTAGTCTAAGATCATATAGTTGATATTACTGTCATTTTGTGAAAGATACAAATAGTTCCATAAAAAAGTTTTTCCTCATAAAACAACAGAATTATTCATACAGAATTATCACTAAAACTCCTTCAGTATATACCCATTGTAGAAGAATCAGTCCCAGAAGCGACAGTCCTATTAGCGACAGGAACTGTTATCTGTCCTATGAGCGACCGATTCATTTACATTGAGATGATGGAAGATGATATGATTCCCTCTCGTGAAATATGTTTGCCTCTGGCGTTATTAGCGCCCGAACAACCTTGCTACCAAAAATGTACGTGCCAGTAATACAGTTCATCAAATATATTTTCCCTCTACAGTGAGTGCAAATAAAACTTATTTTAATTTTGAGTTAGATTTCACATAAAACATATCAAATAACTTAGTGAGACAACAGGGACATTTCCATGAAAAGTATATTCTTATGTAATTATTGAAAATCCAATTGTAATATCCCCTTTCTTCAAAAGCTCTGTTTTCTGTACTGAATTTGATTCAAATCTAATTACTCACTAAGCACAGTAATATATTTTATTTTGAAAAACTTAAACGTGTAACAGTTTCGCTAACTATCTACTTTTTAGACTTCCAAAGACACTGAATAAAATGAAAAAGAAGTCAATGATAAAAGAGAGCTTTTGAGATCGTTTACATCTGATTGGCTATTCTCAACCAATCTCACCAATTACAATGCAGTTCACTCTAAACAGTCCAAAAGGTAAACAAACTCTTTAAACTACCTTCCTCCCTATTGTAAGCTACTAAAACGTAAACTAATTGCTTAATTTGCCTTCCTTCCTTGTTTTGACTTACACATAAAAGCTTGTCGTATAGCAATCTGAAATACGAGTAATCCCTTATAACTAGATGAACTGTTAAGTCCTGCGAGAAATTTGTAACTTGTGTAATAATTTCTTCGACTATATATATATATATATATATATATATATATATATATATATATATATATATCTTTGATATCCTCAAGTGGTGAACACCCTCTTTCCATGGGCGCCGATGGGAAGGCAGGGATCACCCCCCTGGCTCACTAAAATGTATACGTAATATAGCAAACCACGTGTATTAAATACCAGATATACCAGACATGGTACAGCAACCATGAAGATGCTCCTCCCTAGAAAATTTTTTTCGGGCGCCCCTACCTCCTTCTGATTTCTTTCTTATGCCATAAACATATTCAATCTAAACTTATGCTCCGCATCATTTTAACATGAAATTTTTAATTATATTAGAATCATAGACAAAGGCGGAGCTACTCTAAATATTTAGTTTTCCCCTTGATAGAGTCAATGTATTCATAGAAATTAATTCAAAAATATAATATTAGGAAAAACATATAAAAGATTTTTAATGTAATGAGAGCATTCTCACGTATTAAATTCAGGTAGAGCGAAATTTTTCATGTACCTTTCGTTAGGTTCTAAATTGCATTAGCATGAAACAAGTTAAAGAAGAGAGAACCTTGTCTTCTTCCATTATCTTAGTATGAACGAATCGGTGACTCATAGAGCAGTTAACAGATCGAATCGGTCGCTCATAGGACAGTTAACAGTTCCTGTCGCTAATAGGAATGTCGCAAGTGGGACGACACCTTGTAGAATACCCCGAGAGAGTTGAGTTGATTTTGAGTTCAACATCCCTTTCAGCATCAAGGCTATATAAAACGTGGACCTACTGATTAACGTGGAATCCGAACCACATGAGCTCACTCCCACCGGGAATCGAACCCGGGTCTTCCACGCCAAAGACGCGTGCACTAACTGCTTAGCAACAAAGGAGCTCAATATCCCGAGAGAAACAAATACAGATGTATCACCATAATATAAGATTAATTATGGTATGTTTATTTTTGAAATTCAGACAAAACCGTTAGAGAAATTCTCGAGAAAATAGCGATTTTCGATTTTAACCTTCTAGTGATTATCTTTATATTCTGGGTATAGGAAAGCATTCAGAAAAGGTCCCTGAAGAATTCCATCATAATCTTAGGTTTAAAATTTGATTTCGGTGCATTGAACTATGTAGCTTTCTAGACTTCTGCACATACGGACGAAAGGTAGCCAAAATCCACTTTTTTGGATATGTAGGGGTTATAAAATGTGAACATTCGTTGAACTCTCAAATTCAATGCAGTATTTTTTTCTTTTATCACTATTAGCCTTTCTTTATTCATTTCATTTCATTTATTTATTCCATCTAACCAATAAATAGTGTTTGAAGGATTCAGTTCACAGATTCATAAAATTTGTATAACAAATTAAAGAGATATAGTGTGATCTACAGAAAGTGATTATAAGTACAGAGAAAACATTCTACATTATTATACAGATATTAATAGGTATTCTTTTACACTATAAAATAATTTCTCTATGATATAATTCTTGTGGTCTTTCGAAAGTAAACTAATTAGGTTTGCGTATAGAACTAATAAACCAAATTTTTGTTTAAGATTTTAAAAAAAATTACAGTTATAGTGTGATTAAAATAATTACAAAAATGAATAAAGACATTTCCTCACCGTTTGAGAAACGTTGACAATAATTTCTAATATCAAGTCCAGAAGAATGTATTGAGGACTTTGTGCAGTGTTGTTCTATTTTTATGCTCCAAGCAGATGTTTCTCTGTTATTTATTCATTGTTTATGGTCAATGTATAGTATAAAGTAATAAATATTCTGTGTGTGTGTGTGCGTGTACGTGCGTGTTTGTGTGCGTGTGTGTATGTGTGTGTGTGTGTGTGTGTGTGTGTGTGTGTGTGAAGTACATTATCATAATCACAGGCTTACTTGACATTCTTGGCAAGTAAGCTGCCTAAATCGAGAAGATTCGTTTTACTATAATTTCTGTTTATCTCTTTACTTATCATCCACCAATTGTAATATTCCTCTGCCTATCCACTTTTTACCTCCCATTAATGTCTCTATTACATCGTGCCTCACAGTTTTGTTTCTGCTCGCCGTCGACGTTTGTAACATTTTGAGTACGGAAACATAGTACTCAAATAATATTATTGATGCAAATACCTACTGAAAATGTACTGTACATTTTTACTAATTTTAATAATAAGTGTAGAAATGTGCAATACACATTGGATTTGAATTGAACCTTTTTGAACAAAATTCAATGAATTTAAATTTCTAGGGTTGTTGCTGGAGAAATAGCATTTTACTATCAACCATTTGTATAGCATCCTTGACTCTGAAACAATACTTTTCCTGCTAAAATTTTCTCACATTATGATTTTATTTTTACCTCTTTTGAATGCCTTACATAATTTTTTTTATTTCCTTTTATTATTTCCACTGGTAGCGAAACCAACAAAGTTTTCAACATAATAAAGTGCCCTTGAAATAGAATTTCCCTCTCCTGTGTTTGTCTCTCAGCTATAGAGATTTTGTCCCTGCCGCAGTCTCTGAATGAAGGCGGGTGAGGTATCCGTGGAATTTCCTCCAAGCACGGATTCTTGGGTTAGCCACAAAAATAGACATCGTCATCATCAAAAGTCCTCAAGAGATACTTCGCACATCTCTCCTTTCTCTTGGCAATAGCCAGGGTATGTTTAAATTAATTAATTTCCCCCTTTGTTACACTGTTCAATTGTACAGTACACATATTAACAATAGGTCATAAGAGAGCTAATGTGAAACGAACACATACGAATGCCAGATGTATTAATTAAGACATTGTTAATAACTTCTGAAATATTGAAATAAATTAGGACAACACTGAGAAAATTCCTTTGTCCGGCTAGCAGTATATTATGTAAACATACGGGATCCATATGTTTACTATGAAAATCTGTACGAAGCATATGTTATTCATATGCTACATACGTACTGCCTGTTTACCGTTTAGATGTTACATCATGCCGCTGAAGGATACCTGATATCTAACAGTCTTCCGTATATTACATACGTATACATAAATTACATATGTCAGCTGTATGTTATATACGTCCATCTGTGTGTGAGACCCTTAATGCTTATATATAGTTCTTTCTTTCGTACGGAAGGTACGTATAGATGGAACACTTATACGGAAAGTATTGTAAAACATACGTTTTCAGTTGTACGTTTGCTGCAGTTGTTACATATAGTCGTAAGTTAAGTCCAAAAACTACAGGATTTACGCATATAACCTATGTTTTTACGTACGACATATATGTTTTTTATCTGTGCAGCAGAGACTTTCAGGATTGCCGAAAAGAAAGAAAATTCTCATTAATTTTAGTAAATTTTCTTATCATTATTGCCATGTGCATATGCTTATTGTTTAGTATGTGGCATTTAAACACAAGCTAAATTTAATAAGTTTATTCCATGCGTTTCCCCTAATATATATCATCCCGGCGAAATTAAAATATCACTAATTTTACAGTAATTAAGTGATATCTTCAAATAGATAAAAGATAATTGAAATATGGAACAAGAGCGCCCTAGACAATATTATTTTGCGTGAGGTACCGTTATCACATGTCACCTGGTGGCTTTCCGTTTTCAGCTGTTTAGAAACGGGAAAATAAATGCCGATTTTTAAAATGGCTCGAAATCGAAAGCAGATAAGTGAGTCGTGATAACAGTTTCTCATGTAAAATAATATTGTCTAGGGCGCTCTTGTTCCACATTTCGATTATCTTTTATCTATTTGAAGATATCACATAATTACTGTAAAATTAGCGGTATTTTAATTTCGCCGGGATGAAGACTCTTAAACAGCAATTTTCCCCAAAAATTTGACAAAGTCTGAATGTAGCATGGGTTCTAGGAGAGAAAGAAAAACAACGGACAATGAAAGCCTTCGAAACGTGGTACTACAGAAGAATGTTGAAAATTAGATAGGTGGGTTAGGTATCAAATGAAAGAGTATTGGAAATAGTAGGAGAAAAGAGGAGCACACAAAAGACGGCCGCTAAAAGGAGATAGAATGATTGGACTCACTGTGGACTTGGAGGAAATGACGCTATTGGCTATAGAAGAAATAACAAAAGTAAAATAATATCCAGAAGAAGCTTGCAATTGAAATATACTGACCGAATAATAAAAGAAGTAGAGAAGAAAAATTATAGGGAAATGAAAAGTTTATCTCAGGATAGGGAAGAATGGAAAGCTGCGGGAAATCAATCGAGAAATTGCTGACTCAAGAATCAGAGAAGAAGTCTGGTTTTCTTGGTCCAATATTTATTTCCCGAACTGGCGCAATTCTCTTCTAGTAAATCCTGTATTGTAATTACATTTCCTGAGCCTATAATCAAAAATAAATAATAAGCTTATAGTAAAAGAAAGCAAGTGTAGCAAGTATAGGGTTTGAAGGAATGAATTGAATTATGAATAATAGGGGTCTATTATGATAGAGCTAATTATCTGAGTGAACTGTTTTATTGTTAATATAGAAGATTCACATTCAGCATAAGACAGGAATAACTTGCATAGCTCCCTCGTGGCTAAGCGGTTAACGTACATGCCTTCGGGGTGAGAGATCTGGGTTCGATTCCCGGTGGAAGCTGATGTGGTTCGGATCCCATGTTAAGCTGTAGGTCCATATATCATATAGCCTCGCTGCTGAAAGGAACGCTAAACTTAAATCAATTTTAAAAACAAGGCGAATCACTTGAAAAGGCCTCAATCAGAAGAGTTAGGCTCAAAATAGTATCCCATTTGTGCTATTATGAATATAAATATATAAAATAACGAAATACCTTCAAAGAACTATTTTTTTTAACGTTTAAGGAGATAGCCTAAATATTTTTTCTTATTTCATTGGTCAATTAGCTCAGAAATTGTCTATTTAACCCTTGAAAAATCAAACTCATTAGCAGTATTAATCAAATAAAATTTCAGACGAAAGACCGCTCTTTCCTTTCAGAAACCTTAATGATAGATTTCTCCCTTCTCCCAGCACGAAGGAGAGGAAGAATTAGAATGGTATTGTCTAATATATCCGCTCATCTTAGACATCTTAATTCAGTACTCAATGACTATTCAGCTGTAGTTATCGTTAACATATCTTTTATTGGAACAAGAATTATGCTTTATCCAACAGCACAGAATGTTCTTCCGAATTTATATAAAATATATTTGCTGCTTGACAAATTGCACCGAAATGCAAAATGATATAATGTTGGTTGTACTTACTATATTTAAAATGTAGTAATGCTCGTTGTTACTAGTAACATCACCTACCTGAAATATAAAAGTAAAGATATATTAGTTAAAAATGTCTAATCTTAAATAGTATATTGTAATTAATTAAAAAGAAAATAAATAAAATGAAAATGGGATTATGCATCCAGCAACAAGCAAATTTCTATATTACATAAGACTGTCCTGACTGATTGATCAACACCCAGGCCAAATCGCTTAAGGTAGAAACTTGAAATTTTGACAGTGCACAGAATTTGTAGCGTAAGGTACCATCAAGGTCGGATTTTTAGAAATTTTAGGGGAAATGGGGTTGACAAGTATTGTAGTAAAATGTCCATATCTCTGAATATTTTCGAATATCTGTAGCGTAGATACATGAAATTTGGTATATGGATTTCCCATTTAAAATAATTAGACACATCTTTCTGCATTTTATGGTATTTCACATAGAAGAGAAGAAAAAAGGCGGGTTGCAATTGAAAGGGTGGACTCCAAAAGAGCCTAAGTCAATTTTTGTCAATTTCGAGATATTCGTTCTATTAAGTTCCTTTTCAGCATCTTCGTATATTGAACAGGGTTTCATGCCAAAACTACATAAATCAAATTAGTTGTAGGCAAAAGAAAACTGCGTTGTTTTCCAAAATATCCTTAGTCAACTGTATTCTCTTAAGTTGTTTTCTGACTCCTGCCTCTAAGAGTAAGGATTACTCCGACTCTAAGTGTAAGGATTACACAATTCTCAAAAAGAAAAATATATCTCGAAATACCTTAAGGTTAGAGACATGAAAATTGGTTTCTTTTTAAGCTTTTCATTTAGACTATGAGTATCTCAGTGTTTTTTAATATTTCCTTAGAAGATAAAAAAGATAGAAAGAAAAAGGGTAAGGATTGCAATTGTTATAATAAGATTGCCACATTTCCAAATTCCTTACGATCAAAGATATGTTAGGAATATGACAGATACGAAGCCAAAGACAGAACAAATGCGGGGATTTAAGGGCAAAGTCTCTAGCTAGCCTGAGGCTAGTATTAAGTAAGTGTTTTCGTTATTCAATTACTGTTTTGTTAAACAACATTGCCATACTACATGCACTGGGGGATCCACGACGACCGCCTCTCCCAAAGGTACTTTAAAAAAAAAAATAGACTTATACATAAAATATTGCACTACTTTGTTCTGATGTGATGTAAAACTCCGTATTTCAAGCTTACATTAATCGCCCAGGAAATGATCCACCTCCTATAAGTAATTCCTCTGGATCCGCTAGAAATGGCATGATTAAACTTACAAATCAGCTCAAGGATTTGAAATAGCAATGATTCATATTAAAATAACGAACAACAATAATAATAATAACAATAATAACCAACCAATCCTTACTTACTTAATACACTGCAGTTCGTGAAAATTGTAATATCAGGAAGAAATGACGGGAATATATCCATACTTACAGGAGTTGGCAGAATATGACGAATAAATGCTTACAACTTCAGCAGATGGCGCATAAGCAGGCCAGCAGTTTCCTTAGTTCGGAATACAGGAGTAGCGTGAGAGGAAAGTTTACGTAGCACTCAGGTAGTGTAGCGGGGACAAGTAAATACGAAAAGTGTGAACAAGCTTCACTATGCCTTATCGAGGTGAAGTAGTGTAATATAAACATTCAACTGCGTCACATAATCGGCCTATGGGAAGGTGGCTTGTTGTACCGTGAAATAGCGCAGTGACACGGGCATGCTGCTATAGTAGTGATGAGCGTGTAGAAGCAATCAGTAGAAGAGCAGTGTACATAGCAACGATCGGGCAATGAGTGAACTGCGCAGTATGACCACATCAAGAGATGAAATACATCTAATGTTCATGGCCACACAGTATGCTTCGTTGATTGTTAGCTGAACGCTGGAGCATGGTAACGGATATGGGTTTGTCTGCCTGAATATTTCCATGGCGTTTAATGAACACTGGACTCGCAGTGCCTATCTCAGGTTATAATAGGCTCGTGAAAACTAACATGACATGCTGAATGGCCGACAGTCATGGACGATTCGTACTTTGCCCTATCCAACAGTAATGGTTCTATATGCGTTAGGAGCTGTCGTGATTAAAGAAATCTTCCAGCGTGTATTTTCACGCGTCAAAGCAGTCCAACGGTAGATGTGATAATTTGGGACTTCATAGGGCACAAGATACGATATTAGTTGCTACACATTATGGCAAACCTTACCAATGACCCCAGGGATGTTCAAGAAATCGAGGTTACATCTTTCCTTCAAACAAGTCCAAAGGCCATGTTTCAGCAGAACATTACCCGGCCATATGTATCCCGGAAAGTGCAGAGAAACGACGGATATCGCTGCTTTGTTGTCGAGTGATATGTCGCCCATTGAACATATGAAAGGTATGGTCAGTTAGAACATTGTTCGTCACGATTCTACAGCAAAGAGTGTTCTCATCTTCTGGATTAACATTGAAGCAGCGTGGCAGGTAATTCACAAGGAGATACAAACGTCTGTTTGATTCGATGCCACCAGACACAGAGGCTCTTACTGCAAGACGCGAAGGTTGCACATCATACTAGTTTCGAGATGTCAAGGTTAGAAGTTTTAATCTAGATTAGAGGTGTTGTACAAATTTCAGATTGTAAATATTTCTACATAGTGTATAGATGTAACGAATGTGTGGTATAAAATATAAATTTCATTCCATTCACATGTGTGTTTTGTGGCGCTACAATT